>NC_133654.1:184093533-184693533 GCF_009905375.1 Apium graveolens | reverse complement strand
TGGGAGTCAGGATAGATCACTTACAGAAAGCTCCCCTTTCTCAAATCGAAGATCCATTAACTCAAGGGGAGTTTGCAATAATTAAAACTCAATCATACATCAAGACAACAATGAGGCCTCTTCATCTAGAGCTAATCTACCTCAACAAAGAAAATGGACAAAGGATCACCCCTTTGAGCTCATCATTGGTGATGTATCTTCTAGAGTTCAAACAAGGAGAGCAACTCAAGAAGAATGTCTATACAACAGCTTTCTTATAAAGAAGGTAGAAGAAGCTTTGTTGGATCCTGATTGGATTTTAGCTATGCAGGAGGAGCTAAACCAATTTGAGAGGAATAAGGTATGGAAGCTGGTGCCCAAGCCTAGAGGAAAGAATCCAATTGACACCAAATGGGTATTCAGAAACAAGATGGATGAAAATGGCATAGTAGTTAGGAACAAAGCTAGATTGGTTGCTAAGGGATATTTTCAACAAGAAGGAATAGATTTTGATGAAACATTTGCTCGTGTCGCAAGACTTGAAGCCATCAGAATCTTCTTAGCCTATGCAGCCCATGCCAATTTCAAGGTCTATCAAATGGATCTCAAAAGTGCCTTTCTGAATGAAGATTTGGAGGAGGAAGTCTATATCAGTCAGCCTCCTGGTTTTAAAGATCCAAATTTTCCAGAATATGTCTACTATCTTTTAAAAGCACTTTATGGACTGAAACAAGCACCTAGAGCCTGGTATGACACTTTATCAAAGTTCCTTTTGGAAAATCACTTCTCTAGAGGTAATGTAGACAAAACTCTTTTCTTTAGAAATGTTAATGGCTCTAGTATACTTGTTCAAATTTATGTAGATGACATTATTTTTGGCTCTACAGATGAAAAACTTTGCAAAAAGTTTGCCAAATTGATGCAGAGTAAGTATGAAATGAGTATGATGGGAGAACTAACTTACTTTCTTGGTTTGCAAGTTAAGCAAGTTAGTGATGGAATATTCATTAGTCAAACTAAATTCATTTATGATCTTTTAAAGAAGTTTGATCTAATGGGTTGCACATCTGCAAAAACTCCCATGGCCACTGCAACTAAACTTGAATTAAACACTACTAAAAAGTCTGTGGATATTTCAAGTTATAGGGGCATGGTTGGCTCACTTCTGTAATTAACAGCTAGTAGGCCAGATATAATGTTTGCTACATGTTTGTGTGCTAGATTTCAGGCTGATCCTAGAGAATCTCACTTAGTAGCTATCAAGAGAATTTTCAGATATCTCAAGGGAACACCAAAACTTGGCATCTGGTACCCTAGAGATTCTGGTTTTGATCTAACTGGTTATTCAGATGCAGATTATGCAGGTTGTAGAATTGATAGAAAAAGTACAACAGGAACCTGTCAATTTCTAGGAAACAAGCTTGTGTCCTGGTTCAGTAAAAAGCAAAATTCAGTTTCCACTTCCACAGCTGAAGCTGAATATATTGCTGCTGGCAGTTGCTGTGCATAGATTTTGTGGATGAAAAACCAATTGCTAGACTATGATCTGCAAGTTGAAAGAATTCTCATTTTCTGTGATAACACAAGTGCAATTGCCATCACTGAAAATCCAATGCAACATTCATGAACAAAGCACATAGATATTAAGTACCATTTCATAAGGGAACATGTAATGAATGGTACTGTGGAACTACATTTTGTTCCAAGTGAAAAGCAACTTGCAGATATTTTTACCAAGCCACTGGATTAATCCACCTTATCAAGGTTGGTAAGTGAGTTAGGTATGCTTAATTATTCTTAAATCTTATCAAATAATTTGCAAGTTGTTATGCAGCCAGAAATTTAATTGATTTTTCAGTCTAAGATGAAATTTTGGCTAAGTCAAAATTTACATCTCGACGGATGATCTTTATCCATCGAGTTTGATCATCCGTCGGAATATTGTTTGTGAATAAAAATCAATTATTTTTCTGGAATATTTTATAACTCGACGGATAACAGTTTATCCTCATCCGTCGAATTGTCTTAATCTTAGCCGTTAATTTCCTGAACATTATCCATCGAGTATACTTACAGTTTGTAAGTATAACACGACGGATAATTGATGGAATTTTTATTATTTATTTTTAAACAACTACTTTAGGCAATTTTCATCGGTTACTTTATTTTACTTTATTATTTTTGACAGTTATTTTTGAGATAGTATAAAAGCTTTTTTCATTTCCATTGCTTTTCTTTAATCATTCTCAAATTATGTGCTCTAAATTCTCTCTTTCTCAAAAGAAATTAGCATCTGAAATTTCCACTCTCTAATAATGGCACCAGTAGTCAAGATCATGTCACAAACTGGATACATCTATGAGAAGAACAACTTCACGGCTCTAGTAAACAAGGGGATTCAACATTCAAGTGACTACCATAAAATGATGGATTTTGTGAAGAACTGCAAACTCAGTTATGCAATGCTAGAATCACCCACCATATTTTGTGAGGTTGTTAAAGAGATGTGGACTACTGCTTCATACAACTCGACAGATAAGACCATCACACTCACCATTAAAGGTAAGGCATTCTGTATTAATAATGATGTTATCAAAGCTTGTTTAAAGATTCCTGATAATACCGTGACCTCACCACACACAGACACTGATATAATTAATATACTTAATTCCATGAACTATGCACTCTCTACTTCTAAGTTAAGTGACATTAGGAGATTGGGTCTTAGGAAGGAATGGAGTTTCATGTGTGATGTAGTGACCAAATCTTTTCTGGTAAAATCAGTAACTTTGATTCTGTCAATATTTCCATGCTTGACATGCTTTACATGCTAGTTACAGATAAGTTCTTTAATTTTAGTGATCTTGTTTTGTTTGAGTTGAGATTTAAATTAGGAGAGTTAAATAAGAGGGGTAAAAATGTTTATTATGCTAGATTTTTCATGATATTAGCTAACCACCTCTCTGAGGGAATTGTGCTTGAGAACCCAAACAACATTAGATTGTTGGGTTCAAGAGAGAAGAATTATTGCATATTTGAACAGGGCAAATCATCACAAGGAGAGGCCACTATTCTATTTCCCTGTAATGGAAGCACCTCAAGTAAGTGAGGTAAGTTCATCTGTCCCTACTATTCCAACCTCACAAATTTCTTTGAATACCAGTGTAGCTATGGCAACTGTGTCAATGACCCAACAGTTGCCTACCGAAGCTACTAAATCATCAAAAATTTCAAAATCCAAATCAAAGAAAGCCCCCTCTGGTATTTCTCAAAAGATGCCAGTTGCAAAATCCACCAAAACCAAATAGGGGAGTGTGAAGGTGGGTAAGGTAGGTGAGGCACAGGGTGAACATAAAAGAAAACCTAAGAATAAGGATGGAGAGTTGAGTGGTTCCCAGCCTAGCCATACTGCAGTTTCCCAACAAACTGCAGTGATTAATAAGGACAAAAGCTCATTTCTAGTTGCATCCTCCCAAAAGGATGTGACTATTGAACAAAGCTCTCAACCAAGAGCACAGGCCAAAAGGGCAAGGGACACTAGCTCACCCCAAACTTATGCCAGAAAGAAGAAATCCAAAACCTCTGGGGATGCACAGGGTTCACACACTGTGCAAACTGGTGCTAAAGACACAATCACTGCACCTTCACAAATTCAGCTTGATGTGGCTCCAATAAATGTGGAGTCACAGCCAAAATCATTAGTTATAGAAGCACCTCAAACACCAAATTCTCCCACAAACTCTCTGGATGTGGACATGATCAACACATCAATTCCTAATTCCCCTTCTTTAACTTTGTTGGGGAAACCAAAATCTAGTGCAAGTGAGCATCATCTTTTGGATGATTTGTTGGCTCACTTGCCAATTCTTTCAGGAACTGTTGAAACATCTGTGCCCAAAATCTTATCAATCAGCACAGAGTCCACAATAGTTTCAATTCCAAGTTCATTTATTTCTACTCTCTCGATGGATATTGCTCATCCGTCGAGCAGTGATTGTATCACGACGGATAAGCTTAACAACATTTATCCGTCGGATAGTCAAACTGCTAACCCGATGGATATTCCTCATCTGCCGGGTGTCTCTGCACAACTTCAAATTTCATCTATTATCTCTAGTGCAGAAGACTTAGTGGTTGTACAGTCACTCTTAGGATTGAGGGAAGAGAGTGTTATGAGTGAGAGTCTGGGTTGCTCCCAGGAAAAAGGAGAGGAAAAGAGTGAAAATATGCAATCCATTTCTTCAGGATTGGTAAAAGAGAGTGAGAGGAGTCCCACCTTAGATGGTGAAGGTCAGGGTGTGAGGGTGGGAAGCCAGGGTGAGACCCTGATGCAACAAAAGAGAGAACAAGAGAGAAATGCAGGTGTATGAGCTATAAGGATGGATGTCATTGCTAGTGAGTTAATGAATATCCAGGATGCATACAGGGAGGGACTATCTCAGCAACCTCAAGCTGTTATAGATTCCACCTCCCTTGATGCTGAGGCATTTACTCACCCTATTCTAGCTTATCAACTTCTAGCTGGACAGGGCAATGACAATGCAGAAAGGATGCTCAATTTGGTGCATACCACTCAGTCAATGCTAAGAGCTAAGGATGCCATCACATCTTTGCCCTCTACAGCTGGTGATGTTGATTAAAAGACTGGTGGTTCAGCAGATTTCTTTGGATATGAAGGTGGAAATAGTGAAGAAGAGCCATTGGACATAGGGGGAGAAGTAGGTTCCGGTTCAAGATCAGGCATGCCATCATGGGCATTTTCAAAACATTGTGATGAACACTACTTCAAGACAAACCTGATCCAACTCATAAATCAGACAAACTCTGCTCTTCAAACCACTACAAATGCCAACACCAAGAAGCTCCTTCAAGCACATCTTGCTTCTCTGCAACTACAACAGATTCAAGGCTTCCAACATGCTCGAGATGTCAACACCATCAAGGGTGATATTGATGAGATGAAAAAGGCTATTTCTGACAAGATAGACTCTAAGTTTCCAGAAGCTACAATGCTTGACATCATGAGATAACTCAGGAAAAATTCTGATCTTGCCACCAAGATAGATGCTTTGGATACAAGAATGTCATCTATGGAAGCATCTCTAACAGCCATTCATCTGCATCAAGCCCAACAGAAAGACTTGCTTCAGAAACTGGTGGCTGCACAAACCTCCTCCTCTATTCAACTTGATGATAACAAAAAGGGGGAGAAAGGACCAAGTGAGGGGGAGAAACATCTTAACATTCAAATCAGTAAAGTAATTGTGCCTACAATTACTTTCACCAAGCCACCAGTAACAGACAGTATTGATCTGATCAATGAAGCAGCAGCCAACATAAGAGCAGCTGAAAAGGAGCAGTTGAAGCCAATCAACTGGGAGAAAATTGATGAGGATATTCAAAAGAAGTTTGGGCTAGTAAAGAAGCCAGAAAAGTCAGCCATTCATCTCTCTCAAGTCAAGCAGATTTCTGTGAATGAAATGAGCATGAACTATCTGGAAAGAGGACATCCATCCCGCATCAAATCTCCAAAGTCTGAAATAATTCTGAAGCCAGGGGTGAACTATCCAAAATCATCATTAAAGAACCCTTTGGATACAATATATGAGACAACTAAGCCTGATGAGAAGAAGCTTCTGTGAAGATCAATTGCCTTCTACAAGGATCCAGCTGATTCAGCCTTAAAAAGGAGAATTGCTAAAGTTTTCAGAAATGGGAAAGAAATTTGTGTGGTGGCTGGACATCCTCAATTTGCTCAAGCAAAGAGAGAAGAAAAGGTAAGACTAAAGCAAGAAAAGAAGCAAGCTGCTCAAGATTCCAAAAAGGCTAAGCAAAAGAAAGAGCAAGCTGCTATGTTGGCTAAGCTACAAGCTGTAAAACCAACACAACAAATTCCTGCTCAGCCATCTGAAATCACTGAATCTCAAGATCTAAATAAGCAAGTTGAACCACAACAGAAGAAAGCTCCAAGATACAAGGAATTGGCCAAAAGAACCAAAAGGAAATTGGACTTTATTGATAAGGAATTGGAGTATCAGTTTTCCAAGGAATCCACTCCAACTACAACTCAAGAATCAAAACCCTCTGTGGTATTTGAAGATATCAAGGTGGTGGATCCTTACAGGAACATTCATGGTGAACCTATTGTGCCTAAGGATGAACCAATAGACTGGGAGAGCCTACCATTTCCTGACTTCAATCTGCCAATCCTTAGCAAGCCAAAGAGAACAAAGTCAAGAGTAGTCAAGAAAGTGAAGTTGTCACCTCTCAAATCCAAATCTCTAGTCAAAGCTCAATATAAAGTCAACAAGGGAGATTACATGTACTTGTGTGACATCAAGGAATTCTCTGATCTAAATCTCTATCTAGATGAACTAGAAGAAGTGAGAGGGATTGATGCATACAAAAATCTACCTGAAAGGCTAGTTTTCAAGTACAAGGGAGGAAAAGAGATTCAATGACCACTTCACAGGATCCTTCAAGAAAGCCAAGCTGTACTGATAAAGGTTTATTCATCTTTCAAGAAGAACTTTGGGTTTAATGTAGCTGCAAGAAGACTGGTTCTAAAGAAGATTGAAGAATTGAGGAGTATTAGAGCTAAAGATGCACTCCCAAAGACTCTAATTATTCCTTACACAGGGAGAAGAGTGCATCTAAGGCCCTACTGGCTGATGGAGTTCATGGATGACAAATGAGTTAGAAGATTTTTTAGATTAGAAGACCAATTGAGCATCTCTAGCAATGAGACTCTTTTGGAGATGCAAGAAAAGCTAAATCTCTCAGAATCTGATGAACTGGAATTCCACAGACAACTCCAAAATCAGATAGAAGAAAACAACAGAAAGCTTGGAAAGAGATCCAGACCTTCAAGGAACTAGATAAATCTGCTCAGGCTAGAGGAGCACCTTGAAAATGACTGTGAGCTAAACTTTGTACATTTTGTTAAATAAAGCACTTTACAGTTTTATCTACTTACTTTCAAAGTTGTATTTTTAGGGTGTTTTGTTATCATCAAGTTTCTCTTAATTTATGGCTACAATTCCAGTAGACATAAATTGGGGGAGATTGTTGTGAATATGTTGTGAACTTGATGATTTTATTAACAAAACACCTTGGTAGTATTTACTTAGTAAAAAATGTAGCACTCGATGGATAAGGATTATAGTCCCGACGGATGACTTAATATAGTCCCGACGGATGATGACTTATTATCCATCGAGTGAGTAGCTTATGTAGGTCTGTAGCACATTTCTGTATACACATTGTTTAGATTCTGTAAGTAGTACTCAAGTCATGTTGACTTTAACTAGATATGCAGAATAGGTTGATTAATTGTACATAGATGATATCTTGTAATTCTGCATAAATGAAATGAAGTCAAGTGCCAGATTGCTACCCAACGGATAAATAACAATGCCATTCGACGGATGATCAACAAGACAACTCGACAGATGATCATGAACTCGACGGATGATCATGAACCCAACGGATAAAGAATTCAAACATCTGTTGACAGTGACAACACAATCACATGCATCGAGTGTATGCAAATGGAATGTGGAAGCCTATTCAACTGGGTTTTAGAGAACAAAGAAGCATTGCCATTTCTATGCTATTATGAAGATATTCAAAGATGCTGAAAAAGAGTAATGAAGTAGCATAGTATTAGACTTGATAGTTTTTATTTTATTATCATGTCTTATTACTTTGTAATCTTGGTGATATATAAACCAAGAAGTAGCAAATATAACAACTAACTAAGCAACCAAGAGAGAAACATTTGTAAGCTGTATTCTTAGCATTTCTCTGCAATCTTAGTTGGTAAAATTTGTAAGCAACTGTGAGCTAATTGCTACACAGAGTTCTCTTGATATATTATATATCTCTGGTGGATACATTCAAATCCACCAGAAAGTTTATAAAGACCTGTGTTTTTAATTACTTGTGTTTTGATTCATTTTAAGTTATTATTCCGCACTCTGCAAATCAATTCACACTGATATATATATATATATATATATATATATATTTAAGTTAGAACACTTTTATTTGTGAAAAAGTTTCAAGAATTCCATTCAACCCCCTTCTGTAATTCTTGTTGCATTGTTAGGGACTAACAACTATATCATACCACTCCAAGATAGAGCGGAAGAAAGGATAAAGAGGTGCCCCAATACCAAGCTCAACTAAACTTAAGGAAGTGACCATCTGAGGTATTCTAAAGTTCTCCCCATAGTTAAAAATGGCATCTCATGAAAGATAACGGACGAGCCCATATACCCTTCATCATATAATACTCCAGGGAAAATCCAATATGGGCATCCGATGCCCGCGATGCCGTACCAACACAAGCCCATCTATCATGAAGCTTTCGAAGACTATCCATCTGCTTCGGAGTAAGCTTCTCCTCCAGATCGCTCGTTCAATCTAAGTCCAACTCACACTCTTTAACCTTCGGGTGAAGATAAAGTATAAGAGACTCCGGTGGAGTAACGACGTACTCAGTAGTCGATGGGAAAAAGAACTGTGCCTCGTCTCTAAGCACCTCCTGAGTAGTAGGCTCATGCACAGAAGACTTGTTCTCCTCATCAGAAATCACAGCCTTTCCTTTCCTCTTGCCGCTTGCCTCTAAATTTGAAATGTCATCCTTAGACCAATCTTCCAAAATAGAACAATGACTCGAAGCATGCGGTCCAAAAAACATCGAAAGTAGACGTCTCATGCTCAATAACCATAAAAATCTCTCCTCGCCGAATCTCGTCAACCAAAGTCTCGGAGAGATGAAGCAAGGACGAAGCTGAAAAAGAAGATGGTAATTGAAGCAGGGTGGTAGAAATCCCCAACTTGCGGTTAACTCCGCAAACGGATAAAAATACGTAGACGAGTCGTCGTCCAGCTACAATAGAAATAGAGAAAAAAGGTTAAGACATGTCGCAACATCAACAAAAAATAAAAGTATATTTTGAAGGAGTGAAGACACATCCCAACGAAAAAGACGAAATACGCGCCCCGCACTACACGAAGGCCACGACTTGAGAAGCTGAAAAGCTTTTGGCGCGCCCCGTGAGTGGAACGGAAGCCGTGACCCGAGAGCGTTATGGTTTTGGGCGCGCCCCACATAAGACGGAGGACGCGGTTGTGGATTTGACGGGACTCGGGCGCGCCCCGTGAAGAGAAAATGGGGGTCGCGACCCGAGAGCCCCTATGGCATGCCGCGGGTGCGCCCTCTTGATTATGACGGGTACAATTTTCTAAAACCTAGAGTTTGAAATTCAAGATACTAACACAATTGAGAGTCAAATTGGTGCATATACAAGTAGGGTTGTCAAACGGATAATTCAGATACGGATCTTCCTATATTCGTATCCGGATCCGAATCTGAAAATTCGTATCTGTATCCGTATCTGAATCCGGAAATATTTAAAGAATAATATCTGAATCCGAATCCGACGGATACTATCCGGATATGGATAATATCCGGATCCGAATTCGATTTTCAATCAGATTTTTTATTTTTATATTAAAAATTTGAAAAATTTGAAAAAAATAAAGTAAAATTAAATTTTAATTTTGAAAAAATAAAATAATATCTAAAGCGATTTAATCCTATTTTTATTTATTCAAAAATTAATTTTTATTTATCTTTTCAATATATTTGTTATCATTAAATTGTTGAACTCAAATAATTTTCTTATATATATTTTTTACAATTATATAAAATATGTATAAATATAAAATATATAGATATATATATATGCGTGTGTGTGTTTGTATTTATATACACATACACACACCACAAATTTAATATAATAAATTTTAAATGATATATAAATATAATATATTTATTCGGATTCAGATATTATCGGATACGAATATGCCTATATCCATATCCGTATCCGTAATCGTCGGGTTCGAATACGGATAATATCCACTTTGTTTCGGATACGGATAATATCCGCTTTGTTTCGGATACGAATGCGAATTTTTCGGACAAATATCGGATTTTCGAAATTTTTTGACAGCCCTATATACAACGATGAGGAAGCTATGTATACAACCTATACATACATATACACAAAACATGACATAAACATGGAAGTTCAAGTAGTTCAAAATTCTTACATCTAGTAACATACATGAAAATAATTGAAAAGAGAGATATAGGAGAGTACCTTGGAAGATGGAAGATGAGTGGGTTGAAGCTAAAACAAAGATGAAGCCAAAAACAAGCTAGATCCAAGCTTCTTAAAAATTTTGGAGAAGATGGGTTTATATTATTGAATTGGGTATTTTGGAAGATAGGAGCTAAAAATAAAATGAAGGAGAAAGAAGGATTAAAAGGAAGCAATGTTTAATATTTTTAAAATTTGAACCCCTAGAATAGATTCTTGGGGGGTAAGGCGTGCCCTATGTGTCTCCGAAAGGGGGAAGGAAGAAAATTTTTACGGAAAATATTTGAGAAGGATATTGGTGAGAGATTTTGCGGGATAAAAATTGAAGCACTTGTCATGAAGACTCGGAAGAAAATTTTACGATGAAGATTATCAACTAAAGCATTTTCTAGGGAAGAAAGAATTTACACATACGGAGAAAAGTTTATTAGCAAAAGATGAAGTGAAGACATTACAGATGATAAAGGTAGAATTATTCACGGAAGACCGAAGGAAGTAGAAGAAGATTTTCCACTTTGTTTTTAACAAACTAGAAATTGGGGGGTAGTTTGTATACCACAAATCATCGTGAGTATTTTACCGGATCTTTAAGGAAATGAGTTGGGTCACCGCCAAGGATGAAGATGGACGACCTCCGGAAAACACATTTACGGAACCTATGGCACCTCTTATAGGGCTCACCCTATATGGGAGTCGCTTATTGCGACTATTGACGACGACGATTAGTGAAGTTTTATATGAAGGTTTACGACGACCATCACAACAAGAGATTACAACGACCATAGTGAAAAAAGTGTGCGACGACCGCTTTGACGACGATACCACGACAATCGCTATAGTATAAGACGACGAAGAAGAACAAGTATTGAAGAGGAGTCTATAAAGGATGATTTTAAGTCAAGGGAGAAATAGTGAAATGATGAAGAAACGAAGAATGATCCGGGCTCCCGGGAAATGTCCCCGGACCCTCCTAGGGAGCAACCCGTGCTATATGGCCATACAGGGTGGATGCTCCGCAATACAACCGAGATGACAAGAAAGAATTAGGAGGTTGCTCCCAAAACTAAACTGGGAAATAAAAAAAGCATAAGAATCACACAAGAGAAAAAGAGGAACCCTGGGGAGCTCTCCAAGCTTAGGGCGCGCCCTAGGCATGGAAGAGGACTCCGAAGGGCTCCAAACCCTTTTTAGAGCACACCCGAAGAAGGAAAAGAGCCCTTCGGGAGCCCATCATCCCGAAAAACATGTCGAATGCATCATTTTGTAAACTTGTGGGTTATCCTCATAGGGGAATGGTCGTAAACATCTAGTGTGTGCTTTGGGAGCCCAGTCTCCATATTTATCTAGTTTTCCTCGAAGGGAGACTCTGGGGTTATCTCGCATTTTGCGGTTCTACGCTTGGAATCACTTATCTTGTAGTCTGGTGGGTTATCCTCATCGGGGGCAAGGATACACTTTGGCATTTCCGGTAAGTTATGGCTATACCTGCGATTACAATCGACGGAAGTAGCGGTAGTGGATGGAGATATCCACCGGTCGGGGAGTTTCCTTGTCCATGAAGTCCCGAAGTCGTAACCGAGCCTTGGGCCTTTGTGACTAGATCACATCGTCGGTTACTCCCAAAATAAATCAATGTTTGAGTTATAATAGGAAGTTCATTCGACAACTCCTTTTGAGCCGCTGAATGAGAAGCCAAGTCCATCTAGGTTTCTTGTTCCCCAAGAACTACGTCCGGCTTGATCCTCTATAAAGGGAGGTACGTAGACATATTGTGAGAGAAAATGTTTAAGAGCTCTAAGAAGTCAAACATAAACCCTGACAATCTCAGCCATTTCTTAAGCATAAATCAACACACTCCGGTGATTTCTCTGATCACCGACCACCACTGCAGATCTTAATTCCTGTAACACCCCCAAATCCGGGATCGGGGATTCGATTGTCACGAGTTCCATTTCTCTTAATAACACTTAATCTTAATAGACAACCAACTACTACGTACTGTGACCCCACAATATACACACACACCACAAGTTATAGTCTCGGAGATGAATACCTAAAATAACACAAGTCATTTTATTCCATAATTATAAGTCATTACACCTCAAAAGGGTTTCTGAATAGATTTACATATTCTTTACCATTATTACAATTCATAAATATACGTAAGTCTGGTACATCAAAAGTTGAAAGCCTGGCCTATTGGTAGTTATTACCTCAGCTACAGCAGCATCAATGCTTACAGGAAACTGCGGAACATTTCCTATCCACTCGCAAATTCGGAGCTTGGTCTTGTTCATCTTGTCTAACTGTTGTTGTTTGATGAAGAATAAGGCAAGGGTGAGCAATAAGCCCACCAAATTAACATGTATTATAATTAAAAATATATGAGCATTCTCATAGTACTCATGAATGTCTTGGTCAAGAAGAAATGAACCAAGTTTGATATCTTAACGCGACCAAGTCACAAAATATTCATTATATATGTATACATACACTTTTAAAAATCTTGGAAATCCTCTTCCATGCATGATATACACAGAGTTCCAGTTTATAACTGTATAAAAATATCGTTGTAAGGTGATCTCATATATCTAACCTTGTCTCAATATTTTTTCTGAAAATCTTTGTCATGCATAAGATAATCATTAACTAGATATAAGTTGAAAAGATAAAGTCATAAGATACTCCCATATACTTATATCTTTTTCGAATACTACTTGAACTTCAACCGTTCAAGGTGTAATAAGTGTCAAAAGTTCATCACATAGATGAGACTAGAACATAAGACTTGAATAGAATCAATCTTTGAAATATCATTTAAAAGAAATGAAGTTACGAGATACTTCATTAATTCCCGATATATATACCTATATGTATATCTTATACACTCCTTGAAAACCTCTATTATGAAAAGTATAAACAGAGTTTTAATATCCAATGAATTTGGAAAGAAGAAAACTTTAACATAAACCCGATATCTTATTGATCAGGAAAAGATACCAATTAAATAACCTTTTCTACTAGTAGATGGATAAATTCCCCACTGGTCATCAACCTGGCCGCATTAGGACCTTATGCTAGACTTCCACCCAACCACTTACGCTTTAATGGACTGCCACTCAGCCACTTACACCTTGATGGACACCCACTGAGCCCATGTCATTTATGCCGACGCATTTCGATTGGGCTTACTGTTAGGGCGAAAACACGCGCTAATATTCACGCAAGTATACACGTGCGCAAGTAGTATAAGATATAAATCAGATTTGTTCCCACAGAGACTGGTTTAGGTTAAGTTCAATTTATGCACCTATACAACAATGTATGGTTATCGCTCAATGCTAAGAAAAATAACAAATTGGGTTTTATTAAACTAAGAGATTATACTAAATAACATTAACTAAGAGAATTGAGGTTGAATTACTATATATGACAAAGATGGGACTCTAACTTCATTAAATACTTCATTCAATAGCCTTTTCATTCTTAACCTTAACATGTGATGGTGATGACACTAATCAGATAACACGAAACTGATAAACGCCAACTTTCGTTGCACGAGTACCATTCTACCAGACATCCACAAAAGAGATAGAAGCTGAATAGGCACCAATTATATTGAGACCCTATATGTCTATAGAATTTGACAACATAACGGTTTAAGCACAAGTTATCTATGATGATTACATAGGGGAAATAAAACGGTTAGAGTTACCCACTAATCATGCATACAATACATGAACCTATGCTAGCATGGAAAGTTCTAAACCTCTATATTCACTGTCACTTCAATAGAGATTAACACGCTATCTTATATGTTACCTACGCACATAAGACAAATAAGCACAACCAATACTAGGATATCATACAATCACCACATACCAAGATATCGAAACAATTAACTATTGAAATCCATAAGTAAATCCGCTAGAATCCCATGATAACGATTAGCCTATAATTGAACTCATCGTCACCATAGGTTCCAATGAAAGCATGTTATAAAAAGGTCTTAATAAACTAAATAATAATCAATCACTAATAAACGAGATCTAGGTTCAACAAGAATGAAAACGAGCATCCAAAGTTATATCTAATTCAAAGAATCACAAGTTGAAAACAAGATCTTCTTTTTCCGAGTTGTTTTGTGCTTCTAGGTCTTCTCCTTGGTATCCCAATCTTCCCGGATGATGAAAACCCTTTTTTAAGTATATATACGCCCCAGTGGACCTGGACCCTTAAAATTGTCAAATTCCACTCAAAAAAGGCTTTCTCAGCGAAATCAGCGACTAACGGCACCTCAGGCGGCCGCCTCAGTTCTCTGGGCGGGCTACTCACCTCCCAAGCGGCCGCCCCCACATCCCAGGTGGGTGCCTGGAGTCTGTTTGGAAAAAATTCTGATGAATCTTATTTTGGCCATAACTTGAGTTTTACTCGTCAAAATTATGCGATTCAACTGCCCACGCGAAGCTAACGAGATCCTCTACAACTTGACAATGGCCTAGGCTTCCAATTCTGATCTTTTTATCATATTTCCTTTAAAAGCTCTTTTCTTTATTTAACTGATACCTGAAATACAATAACACAAAAATACATCAAAATACCAACTTGAGTCCAAAACACCAATTTAAACTTGTAATGACGCTTTCCAAGTGGATATAAACTCTACTTATCACACCCCCAAACTTGAATCGATGCTTGTCCTCAAGTATAAACAGACTCAAAACTACAAAATAAACCTAATGCATGAATGCAACTACGTGAATGCAACTAAATGATAATACAATCGATCCCCTCAGAATAACCATAACCAAATGAATAAGCTAATGCCTCTAAGAATGTAATGACTTAAAACAGAGTTCGAATAAATCCCACAAACCAACTCACAAACCAGAAACGTCCGTGTGTGGAATGCTTAACAGATATCTCTCGATACTAGATCAATAACCATAACTTATCTATCATCGAAACAATCAAAAGTTTATACACAGAATAGACAATAAACACATTATGACTCACAACACCTCCTTTATACTAGAGTCATACAAGGATTCACACTATTATTGAACACATAACAAAGATGCTTATTTGATCGTGCAATGAATGAGGTCCCAAAAGACTTATGCAATAATACCCATGTAGCGAGCGTTAGGTTAGCGGATCCCAGACTATAAAAGCATTAGGTCAATAGGCACAAAGTCCCCTAGAACTTAATAACTCGGGTATTAAAGAGCTCACTCTTGATCAATTATGCATAAATACATACCTTTTTTTCTCTTTTTTTTTCTCTTTTTTTTCTTTTCTGAATGAGTGCGTTTCGCTCCATCTCATTCAACCCTAGACTACTCATAAAAATATGAGCCGGCTACTAGCCATTTGACGCCTAGCCTTACAACAACTAGCAATAAAATCCAAGTTTTTCTCCAGATAAAAAAAATCAGTGTTTTTACGTCATTACGAGAATATCACAAATTATAAATATAACCAAGTGATTAAATCTCAACAATAAACAAATATGATCATGATCTACATCAAAAGCAACCCTACAAGACTTTGTAAAAATATTTATTTCTGGCATGCAAATCAATTCATTAAGACTTAAACATCTCTCTATTCGTCATTACCACACTCAAATCAACCTCAACTTATCAAATATCATAGTTCATCTTAAGGGATCATGCTAAATATGCATGCAAATGCAACTATATGAAATCACATAAAAACAACAAATATGTCCTAAATGAACAATCATGCAACATTCAACCCTAGACTACTCATAAAAATATGAGCCGACTACTAGCCATTTGACGCCTAGCCTTACAATAACTAGCAATGAAATCCAAGTTTTTCTCCAGATAAAAAAAATCAGTGTTTTTACGTTATTACGAGAATATCACAAATTTTAAATATAACCAAGTGATTAAATCTCAACAACAAACAAATATGATCATGATCTAGATCAAAAGCAACCCTATAAGACTTTGTGAAAATATTTGTTTCTGGCATGCAAATCAATTCATTAAGACTTAAACATCCCTCTATTCCTCATCACCACACTCAAATCAACCTCAACTTATCAAATATCATAGTTCAGCTTAAGGGATCATGCTAAATATGCACTCAAATGCAACTACATGAAATCACATAAAAACAACAAATATGTCCTAAATGAACAATCATGCAAAAATATGAATGAACTACAACTAAACATGCAATATGAATCTATATGAATCTATATGGACACACACACTACTAATCCTTACATTATCACCCCCAAACTTAAAATTTTCAATATCCTCATTGAAGGTAATAATAAGGATTTCAGGCATACCTAATTAGCAGGAGAGTCACCCTCTTCGGGTGGAGGATCAGGTGGCCAATCAACCTTACCACCAGTGTCTCGGAAATAGTTCCCAAAGCCTGTGTCAAATCTGTAGCAAAATGATGGTGAATGTCGCGCATGGCCTCCATACGCCTAATTACTCGCCTGTACTACTCATCACCAATACCAGTCCTATCAACTACCTGCTGCACATGAGAAGAACCCTCTGTAGGCACTTGAGGATCCGTTCGGCTACCCTCTACATCATCAAAGATATATCCCAACGCCTTGTCAGGGGGTGCACCTAAGAATAAATAACTCAAGTGATCTGGAAGTGGGTGAAGCTCAAGTATAGAAACATCTTCAATAGACGGCTCGAGATGCTCTTGAGAAATTTTCAGCTCTGCTAAACCAAGAGAATCAAATGGCATATCTAACTTCCTCTTCCACGGAGGTGCATTCAAAACCAACAGTTGCTCTGCTCCTTCCTTGTCATCAATAACTGATTTCCTTATTAAGGATCTCTCTAAGGTCTCTGACTTTGGCAATTGCTCAAGTTTTAAATTCATGACAGAGTCTACCCACTCTACTTTAAAGCACTCCTCTTTAGCTGTGGGTAAAATTTATTTCCTTGAACATATTAAAAGTGACCTTTTGATCGTGAACTTTCATCGAAAGCTCTCCTTTTTGCACATCGATCATAGTTCGGCCTGTAGCCAAGAATGGTCTTCCCAAGATAATGGGAATCTTCTTATCTTCCTCGAAATCAAGAATTACAAAGTCAGCAGGAAAGATGAGTTTATCCACCTTGACCAAGACATCCTTCACTATACCTCATGGATAAGCGATGGAACGATCAGCTAGTTGCAATGACATGTATGTTGGTTTCGGATCAGGCAGACCAAACTTCTTGAAGATAGATAAGGGAATCAGATTGATGCTAGCTCCTAAATCACATAAACACTTGTTGAACGACAAGTTTCCGATGGTGCAAAGAATAGTGAACCTTTCAGGATCTTTAAGCTTCGGAGGCAACTTCTGTTGCAGCACATCACTGCATTCCTCCGTTAGAGGAACGGTCTCTAAGTCATCGAGCTTCACTTTCTGAGAGAGAATACCTTTCATAAACCTCGCATAGCTAGACATCTGTTCAAGAGCTTCAGCGAAAGGTATAATGATATGAAGTTTCTTGAACACCTCCAAAAACTTCTCAAACAGCTTATCCGGCTTTTTCTTCTGCAGCCTCTTAGGAAAAGGAGGTGGTGGATAGATCTGTTTCTCCCCTGTATTACCCTCAGGAAGAGTGTGTTCCACAGTAGTCTTCCTTGGTTCCACCTCTGCTTCCTTCTGCACTTCTTCTTCAGCCACAACTGCATTTTCTGAAACTTGAGATTTTTCAGGCTCTTCGTCTTGCTGAATTTTGGGGCTTGCGACCTTTCCAGACCTTAAGTTGATGGTGTTCACCTGTTCTTCAACTTCCCACTTGCCAGGATTTGTTTCTGTATCACTAGGAAGCGTTCCTGGTGGTCGATTCAATAAGGCATTAGCAATTTGCCCTATTTGGTTCTCCAGAGTCTTAATAGAAATAGCCTGGCTTTGGCATATAAGAGCCTGATTTTTGCACATAAGTCTCAACTCCTCCAATTCAGATTTTTCATTCGAAGATAGACCTGCATCATGATTTTGTTGTTGAATTTGGAATTTTTGTTTTGGTGCAATTTGTTGCTGAAAACCAGGAGGGTTGAATAGCTTATTTCCAAACTGCTCGAACGACTGTTGCATCGCATTCTGATTGTTGTTCCAGCTGAAGTTAGGATGATTCCAGTTGTCAGGATAATAAGTGGCAGGAACTGGCTACTGCGATCTCTAAAAGTTGCTCACAAACTGAGCTGAGTCACTAGATATAGCGCATTGCTCTATCGCATACGGACCTGCACACAGCTCACAAACACTGGTTATCTACTTAACACCATAGTTAGCCAGATAATCGATCTTCATAGACAACGTCTTCAGTTGAGCAGTGATAGCCGTAGCTGTATCCACTTCAAGAACTCCTGCTACCTTGCCCTGTGGAAATCTCTGGGTTGGATACTGATATTCATTAGCAACCATCAGTTCAATTAGATCATAAGCTTCCTCATAGCTCTTTGCCCATAATGCTCCGCCTGCTGCTGTATCGAGCATGGGTCTGGAATGTGCTCCCAACCCATTGTAAAAATAATTGATGATCATCCAATCAGGAATTCCATGATGAGGACACTTCCTAAGCATCTCCTTGTAGCGCTCCCAAGCTTCACATAGCGATTCTCCCGTTTACTGCGCAAATTGAGTAATAGCATTCCTGAGTGCAGCTGTCTTCGACATAGGGAAGAATTTAGTAAGAAACTTCTGAGCAAGATCTTCCCAAGTAGTAATCGAACCAGCTGGTAGAGAGTGTAACCATCTCTTAGCCTTGTCCCTCAGAGAGAATGGGAACGGTCTCAGCTTCACAACATCTTCAGAAACACCGTTGAACTTGAAGGTGTCGCGGATCTCAATGAAATCCCTAATATGCATATTGGGATCTTCCGTTGGAGAGCCCCCAAACTGGATTGAATTCTGCACCCATTGAATTATGCCAGGCTTGATCTCAAAGGTATTAGCTGTGGTAGCTGGCCTGACAATGCTAGATTGAATGTCATTAATCTTGGGCTGAGAAAAATCCATCAAGGCTTTCGTTCGTGCTGCTGGATCTCCCATTGTAATGAGTACCTGAAACACAAATAAAAAAACTGTGAAAGTAAAAGAATCTGAGTCAGTGAACTTTAACGACCACTGATGACAAGCACATAAACTAAAAATTAACACCGAGTCCCCGGCAGCGGTGCCAAAAACTTGTTAAGGCGAAACACGCGCTAATATTCACGCAAGTATACGCGTTCGCAAGTAGTATAAGATATAAATCAGATTCGTTCCCACATAGACTAGTTTAGGTTAAGTTCAATTTATGCACCTATACAATAATGTATGGTTATTTCTCAATGCTAAGATAAATAACAAATTAGGTTTTATTAAACTAAGAGATTATACTAAATAACATTAACTAAGAGAATTGAGGTTGAATTACTATATATGACAAATATGGGATTCTAACTTCATTAAATACTTCATTCAATAGCCTTTTCGTTCTTAACCTTAGCATGTGATGGTGATGACACTAATCAGATAACACGAAACTGATAAATGCCAACTTTCGTTGCACGAGTACCATTCTACCAGACATCCATAAAAGAGATAGAAGCTGAATATGCATCAATTATATTGAGACCCTATATGTCTATAGAATTTGACAACATAACTGTTTAAGCACAAGTTATCCATGATGATTACATAGGGCAAATAAAACGGTTAGAGTTACCCACTAATCATGCATACAATACATGAACCTATGCTAGCATGGCAAGTATTTAAACCTCTATATTCATTGTCGCTTCAATAGAGATTAACACGCTATCTTATATGTTAGCTACGCATATAAGACGAATAAACACAACCAATACTAGGATATCATACAATCACCACATACCAAGATATCAAAATAATTAACTATTGAAATCCATATGTAAATCCGCTAGAATCCCATGATAACGATTAGCCTATAATTTAACTCATCGTCACCACGGGTTCCAATGAAAACATGGTATAAATAAGGTCTTAATAAACTGAATAATAATCAAGCACTAATAAACGAGATCTAGGTTCAACAAGAATGAAAATGAGCATCCAAAGTTACTACTAATTCAAAGAATCACAAGTTGAAAACAAGATCTTCTTTTTCGGAGTTGTTTTATGCTTCTAGGTCTTCTCCTTGGTATCCCAATCTTCCCGGATGATGAAAACCCTTTTTTTTTAAGTATATATACACCCTAGTGGACCTGGACCCTTAAAATCGTCAAATTCCACTCAAAAAAGGTTTTTTCAGCGAAATCAGTGACCAGCCGCGCCTCAGGCGGCCGCCTCAGCTCTCCGGGCGGGCGCGTCAGCTCCCAAGCGGCCGCCCCACATCCCAGGCGGGCGCCTGGAGTCTGTCTAGAATAAATTCTGATGAATCTTGTTTTGGCCATAACTTGAGTTATACTCGTCAGAATTAGGCGATTCAACTGCCCACGCGAAGCTAACGAGATTCTATACAACTTGACAATGGCCTAGGCTTCCAATTATGATCACGTTTTATCATATTTCCTTTAAAAGCTCTTTTCTTCATTTAACTGATACCTGAAATGCAATAACACAAAAACACATCAAAATACCAACAACTTGAGTCCAAAATACCAATTTAAGCTTGTAATGAACCATTCCAAGTGGATATAAAATTCACTTATCACTTACTTCCTGAATGTTGGGCAAGTAATCAAATTCTTTTATCAAATTAGCAACTTCGTTGCGCCAAAAATATACCACGGAGCCGGATCCCTTAGGTTTTGAGCAAGTATTTAAATCCCCTTCGAAAGGAAAATCTTAACTTTGAAAATGAGTTTTTAGATCCGATCTAACTTTTAAAATCATTTTGAAGACTCGAAAATATTTTTAAGAATGTTTGGAGTAATAATGATTTATTAAAATAAATCATTCCCGATATATTAGAAAATATCTGAATATTATTATTTAAATAATATTCCCATAAAGGATAATCTTTACAACAATAAACGAAGTAGAAGTTTTAAAAATCATACTTGAAACAAATAATAAATAACAAAAGGTATACTTATACGAAAGTAAGATCTTTATTTGAATAATCGAAAATAAGTTTGATTATTATTTAAAATTATTGAATATACCTTATTCAATTAATAGTTACAAAAAACTATATAAAATATATTCAGGAACCTCGCCTCCCGGTTTTAGGAAAATATTCAACTTTAGGTTCCCTATACTAAGGGTATACGCAAATAATGCCTATCTCTAGCATATGTATTATGCAGTTTATAATAATTGAATCGGTAATGAAATATCAAGATTATGAAACAGGCATGCATATATATATCATATCAACATGCTTCAATATATCTCAAGACTTGCTAATAACAAGCATGCACTTATCTCAAGATAATGCATCAATATATTTATATCACAACAACAGTATAACGGGTAGAAAACTTGCATGGGCGACCGAGGGTGGTAATAGGTCTGGTGTGAGTCCGGTAACCTATAAACAACATATAAGCCGGAATTAAACCACGGTCTCTTAAGAAACTAGATTCCATCCACTTAGACCCTAACGTTCGCTTTTGCGCTTAACAATTTTTATAAGTCGCTCGAGTACCCTCGGTTCCACCATTTTTATAAAATTAACCAATTAAATTTTTAAGGCGACTCTTTCGCGAGTACTCTTACAACTGACTAATTAACCTTACATTATTGTTTCGTACTCCAATTAGTCTATTAAGGGACTTAAACAAGGTTTCAAAGTTAAGCGAGGGGTAAAGGTTCGTTCACGAAACGCTGGAACTTAAAATGGTCATTTCTCCTAAACCGTACATCGGATCTAAGCGAACCACATATCAAAACGAAGCTTATGACACGACCTAGCTAAAAATGGCAAAGGTCAGCATATTACAGTGAGTTCACGGGTTATGAAGCTAAGCACAAAAATAGTCTAAGGTAAATCGGGCTTTACGACGACTATGTTTACGCGATTCCAAAAATAATTACCACTCTAAATCCTCACCAATTCACCCACAACCACCAACATAACAATATTCAACCATAATACTACAAACCCAGTCCCAAAATCCAAATTTTACCAATTTATCCAACAAATCAAAGACCCAATATTCAAAACCAATACAAATCCACTAAAACTACTTATAATCAAAGATCAAGCCTTAATACTAACAATGCTTCAATAAAACTTAATGGAATCATAAAATCAAATCTAGGGTTTGAAGTTTATACCTTCCTTAGATACTTAAACCACTAACAAGAGATTGTAATCCTTAAGAGAGTCTTGATCTATGTTTATCATGTTCAAACTTGCAAAGGAGTTCAAGAAATGAGTTAGAACTTTTGGAGTTACAATTAGTCCGATTGAAAGAACTGTAAAAGTGAGTGTCTTACCATGCTTATTTTGTTAGTGTTTTTTCCCTAGAGACAACACTATTATTATGAAATATTTGGATTATTAATTATGATTATATGGATTATTCTTTAGTAATTTATTATATCTTTATTATCTGCGATAAGATGTTAGATTATTAAATGCCCTTGTAATATAATATATAAATCTATACCTCTAAGTACGTGACTTAGAAATGAGATTATGAGAATAATATTGATATTCCTAAAGGTCCCTAGTCAAGTATTATTGTTAAGGGACGATAATAAATACATTGAGACTAATGTGTTTGTTGGATGATGATCACATCTCATTGATCATAGGTATGGTGATACTAAAGTCAAAACACAGGCACATGTATTAAATACATGGTGCTGGATTGACCCGTTGTGAGATACCACATTTTTAAAGTGTCATAAGTTAATCTCACAGTGATAATGATGTATTGGTCCTTTGACCCGAAATAATTATATTTCTATACGAGAATTAATATACTTTGATACTATTGAAAGCTATCCTTGACCGGGTAATAATAAAAGTAGACATTGGGTACATTATGAATCGTAAGGGAAATATGAATGATCTAGATGGGATTTAGCCCTCCTTTATTAAAGGAGTGATATTATTGGCCTCTTGATTGAGTAAGACTATAAAATGCATGGCCGTGCTCAAATATTGATTTATTTAATAGTTTATTCATTGATCAAGGAAAGAAGGATTGAACATTAACAGAGGATGACACAATGCATGCCTCGAGTTTGATCTATAATATAAAGCTAAAGGGATTATATTACATTGTACAGTATTCACGAAAGGTTTAATTATCACCGATTTAATTATTATTACTTGGGTAATAATGATGTATTACTAGATGCCGCTCATTGTTTATAATTTAAAATTAGATTTAAAATTGTTGCGAACGTAATAATAACCTAAAAGTCGCACAAAGAATGATAGGAGGATTATTTAATTTAAATTCAGATTTAAATTAAATGTAAATAATTTGAATTATTTGTTATTAATTAAGTGTGACTTAATTAATTAAATAAATATGAAAGTAAAATTTAATATTAAATCCAAAATAAAGTTATTGGATGATTAAGTGAGACTTAATAATATAATAATTAGAATTTCGAATTTAATAATAATAATAACTCTAAAATTCAGTTTAGGGTTGGATGCCCATTAACTCTTGCCTATATACTATCTCTTTCTAATAGAATTAGGGTTACACGTTTTATTTGATAAAACATAAACCCTAGCAACTTGAAGAGAGATAGAGAGAGCAAAAAGGCGGCCTCAAGAACGTGCTAGTACACACCCATCCTCCGAGCGATCATTCGTGTGGATACCTTCAAGGCGTAGATCGTGCCAGCGACGAGCTACGTGGTGATCATTCAAGACCTCCATCTTTCCATTAACGTAAAGCTTCTTAAGGTAAAACATCTATCCTCCGTAATTATCCGTTCATTATACATAGATCCTGCGGTAGGGATTCGAATTTTTTTTTCGTTGCATTTTTATGCTCGAATCCCTAATATATTTGGACGAGACTTATGAACAAGAGTTGTAGGCCATCTCAATAGCTTTCCAACGAGCTATAGAACATAATATTTGAGTGAGAATTGAAGGAGATAGAGCAGTTTGAAGTTGTTGCCTTTGTTTTGGCCGAGAGCAATATTGAAGAAATGAGAAATGAAAATGCTTGTTTGATTGCCTTGGATTTGTGTGGTGTTTTGTTGCTTGATTAACAACTAACCTTAGTTTCGCTATAGTTTAAATACTTGGCTAGAATTCATTCTTGACAAATATCTAATTAACCATGCTTATTTCACCTTGATCATGTCATCTTGCTACCACTTGTCCACACCTTTTGGTTTGATGATGTCATAATCCTTGGCTTCTTGTACAAGCTTGTCTCTTGGTCGCTTATTTGTTTTACGGTTCACTTATCTCTCATTCTCGTTTAAATGTTTGAGAGATCAGATCCGGGACCTCATTACTTGGGCTTCCCTAACCCTTTCCTAATATTTTATATTCCTTTAATAATCCTCTCGTAAAATCCTTGAATTTAAATTATTCTAATCATGTTACCTTGTCCTCAATTTTTTCGGTATCTGGTGAATTTTCAGGAAAAATCAAAGTGCCCGAATTCAAATTCTGACGACCTTTACATATACTCATTTACTTTATGGAATACTAATACGATCTTAGAATTTCTGTAACAGTACTCCTCTATAGTGTGGTCTGATAATTTTCCTTAATCAGCAAAAAGTTACCATTCATCAGGGTTTCAAAAATTTCCAAAAATTGGGGTTATTACAATTCCGGCCGCGAACCTCAAATCTTTGTTAACCAAATTCCTCCGTCCACATGTAACATATCTAAAAAGAATATATGATCCTAATCCAAAATATATTTATTTTAATATGAATTAATACAGACAAAATTATATCTTATCCATTCAGGTCGACATTTTTTATGTAACTCTGACAAAAAGTAACCCAATTTTAATAGATTCAAAACCTAAACTGATATCTGACCAAAAAAGATAACCAAACTGATAGGTTTATCCAGATCTCAGGTTCACTTGTTAGCCTGTGTTTCTGCTACTTTGAGGAGGGTTCCAAACCCAACATGTATAATACATACTGGATTAGTCCCCGGTGTAAAAACCCAAATTTTTGACATCGGAAAAAGACCTTTATGAATAGTAACCTTGCGGTTTTAATAAAAGTTTTTGCGACCACACCATACACGAGTTTTTAATTTAAGATTTCAAGTTGATATTTTGATTACACGTACCAAATGAGTGTATGTAAAAGCCATTCCTTTTGGGAGAAAATGAACTTTGTAAAACCACCTTATCTTACGGACTATCGAGGAATACGAGAATCAAATTACAATTAAGAATTTAGAATTCTACGAATTAAAATCCAAGTACAAGATTTCAAAGCATAAAGGATTTATAAGAAATGATTTATCCCGAGAATCACTTACGAAAAATTATTATGAAAATGAATAAACGACCAAACGAATATGTAAGTGAATAAATAAATGAACCAAGGCCATAAAAATCCCATCCAAATTAATTAGCAATAAATTATCCAAGCTAGCTAATTAAATTAAAAATTAAGTAAAAGATAACATTTCTTAAATTAAAAATTCATGTTTTATAATAAAATGCCTAGTCAAGTGTGGTGTGCAAGCTAATACCTAGGTTTGAATAAGAAGCATCTTGTTGAACACACCTTATACGTACACAATACATATCACAAATATCATTCAATACTTCCAAAGGAAGCCAAATCAATCGACTTTTTTTTTTCTCTCTCTCTCTCTCTCTCTTCAAGAACACCAAATTTTTACCAAACCTCTTTCATATCATGGGTAAGTCACGAACCAAATTTCAAGCCCATCCATGAAGTTTTCAATTTTATAAAAATGTTTGAAGTTGAGGGTGAATAGTAACTCCGAAAATCACTAACTTGTTTTCTTGATTTTTCATGGAAGTTTAAGGCTCTTAAAGCTAGACCAAGGCTTCATCAAGGATCTTAGGACTTATATTAAGTATTAACAAGCTTCAAGGAAGGTATAAAGATCATCCACCCTTTGATTTACTTGAGTTATAAGATTGAGTTTGAGTTATGTTCAAGTACATGTTGGTTCATTGAGTTTGGATTGTAAAAAGTTGGTTTTTGATGGTTAATTGTTATGGATTGATTTTGGTGATGATTTAATATATTTTAGGGACTTATATATTTTAAGAAATATGAAGGAATTGGTGTTTGAGTCGTTGTCAATGGAATTAACGTAGTTTAAATCGGGAATCGTTACGCGTATAGCCGTAGTAATATCCGTTTATATTTAGGACTATTTTAAGCAAGAAATACAAACTATAAATTTAATATCTTTACACACCACTGGAAAAGGATGTAAATTTATTTTTTTCTAGTTTTCAACCATATAAAGATCGTACCAAGATGATTTACGGATTAGGAGAAAAGTTCGTTTTAGTGAACGTAGTCGAGAAAACTAAACTGCTACCTAGTGCTGACTTTGAGGGTATAATTGAGGCTTTTAATAATTGTTTAAAATCATAAAACTTGGTCAATAACTTACTGATACAGTGTGGAAGACCTATTTAAAATTTGAGCAAAATATGTTAATTTTTCAATTTTATAAAAATGTCGGAGCCGAGGTCGCGCAAGGAGGGATCGCCAAGAACACCTACTTCCATTAAACTGCCACTTCGGGATTTTCACCTCAGTGACCAGAAAACCATTTTCGCATAAAGTGTTCTCAATTTTTTCTAGATCGCGCACACGAAAACGGTGCATCAATTGAGTTAACGGTTTGAGAGATATCAATGTTTTAGTGAAAGTAGTTTGAATAGTAAAACTCCGTAGTTGACCGATTGTTTGAAATGCTTTTCAACTAATTAAATTAATTTTATAAAAATGAAACTTTTATGATAAATATTAAAAACACTCAAGAAGCTCCTCGAGATTGTTTCGTATTAAAATATTAATTTTACGATTTATTAAAAATGTTAGAGTGCGAGCGCGTAATAGTAACATTCGGTAAAGTCAGCTCTAGAAGACTACTTTGACCGTCTTTTTCGACCAATGATTGATACTTATTTCGAGTCGGTCTAATATTGAAAATTATGAAGTACTAAACTTATTAGATATATAAGTTAGTGATGAGAGTAAAAATACTGATTAAGATTATGATATTTGTTGAATAGAAAACCCGGAACGAGAGGAAGTCGGGAAAGTATCTTGGACTTCAGACAAGTTTTCAAACCCTACCTTTTAAAACTGTTGTGTTGTGTTTGTTTTCAAATAAATGCTATATACATAATGTTGTATTATGATATTTTATGAATTCTGATATATAATATCATACGATATGTTAATGATTTTGGTATATGAATATTACCGAATTTCAATTAATAACGCTAGAGAGTAGCGTTGTATATATGATGAGTATATTTTAGACCGGGGATCGGTCAGTATAATTTGATGAAAATCCGGAAGTATTTCTGAGGTGTTTTATTTAATAATATTAACGCTATAGTAGAACGTGATGTATAAGTTATAAGACCAAGAGTCAGTCAGTTTTTATAAAGTATAAACTCGGGAATCATCCTAGAGATGTTTTGGACGATCAAAAGTCCGTATTTATTTTATTCCGAGTGACTTAATGTCCACTTGCGAAGTATTAAATACCTCGAATTTATTTAAAACGATTTCCAAATATCGTATTCCCTTAACTATATTTAATCACTCGAACAATGAATATTATTTCAGATATTCATTTTAAATAGGAGAAGTATACTCCAACAATTATTTGTTTTAAACTCGATTACTTATATCTATTAAAGATTACTCTAATTATTTAAACGTAAATTAGTTGAGGAATATTATTTTAAATATTCTTTTAAAATATAATTATTTGAGGTCTAATTATATAATAATTATTATTTAATTATTAAAATTTTATTTAATGATTTAATATGATTTAAAATCATAAAACATATTCTAAAATACTCCTGAATTTCAGAAAATCATTCGAATACTTTCAGATCGTCGATGAATATATCTCGAATTATTTTAAATATTTAAACATAATTTCAAAGGAAACTTTCCCCTTATTTATTTATCTATTGACAACGGTCAACTCACATTATCTTAGTACTTTCTCCGAAAATTCTCGGAAGTACATATATATACATATATGAGACAAACGGTTCCTATCATCAAGTAAAATGCTTGGGGAACTTCGATATAGTTCGATATTCCAAGTACATGATAGGATTCTTAAAGGGACATAGGAGGGGTAGAGATTCAATACTTCGTGGACTGGGGAGACTGCTATTTTAACTTTCCGTATGAGAAGGTACCATGTGTACTGAAGGACATACGAAGTACGCAAAACATACCCGGGTAGAATGGGGAAGCATATAAAGCCCGAATGTGGCTTGGGTGACAACCAGGATGTTAGAAAGTCATTCATCTACATGTAGAGAATGATACCGTTATACGAGTGATCATCGTATCTCGGGGGCTCCGGTGAAGGTCCTATTCTTCCAATTGGAATTGTGATGCAATACCATAACCCAAGCCTAGGTTCTGGGTTTACCATTCAGGTATTTTCAGGATAATAAGTTAACAAGAGAATTGTTTTCGAAAGAAGGTGTGTATCACCAATAAAATTCTTTGAATAAAATACGTATCCTTGTACGGATTAATAAAATTTCCTTTAATAGTCTTTTCATACTGTCGATTATTATGGACGAGCATTATTGCTCACTCTTACTTTCTTTTAAATGTCACAACACAACAGATTATCAGTATGTCGGTGTGGGACTTAGTCGCTTGTAGTATTGGGGAGAATCCCTGGCAGCTTTGTCTCAGGTGGGCCAGAGTATCAGATAGGTATAAGATATCAGTCGTAATTATTATAACTTCATGTAGAGGCTATGAATAATTGTTTGAGATACTGTAAAGTACATTTGAGTTTTAATAATAGATGATACTTGTTGTACGTCGTTTCCAAGTGTGACGCCCTCCAAACCCGGGTCAGAAGTTTGGGGCTTACAACACACACACAATATATAAACCTGTATATAAAATATTATATGCATTGAACCTTCTTCACATAACCACAGATCGCAACAGGTTAAAGTATGAAAACAAGCCACAATATTAACTTTTATTACATCGTACCAAATCCCAACTAATTCAACTTACAATGGCTAAGGATATCGTACCTATAATCTTACATAACTCATTTACAATATAAAGCTCCTGTTAGCTCGATCCAACTCAACCGGAAACCCTATCTCGCACACTGGACATGGAATCCTCGTTACCAATAATTTCCTTTTTAACTGTTGAAAACATAAAAAGATTTGCAAGAGTGAGTTAACTAGCTCAGCAAGTAATAATATCAAAAATTGAGGTTAAACAATCACCAATTGAAATGATTCAGAAGAATCAAGTTTCTGAATAAGTAACGATTAGAATTAAATATTCACTTTTTATTTTAAAAACCAAGGTTAGGCTTCTGATCAGTCACGCACTAACCCCGAGCAAGGCTTCCAGCTTTGCTCTATATACTAGATCCAAGTCACGCATTGGCCTATTATGACCATGAATCTGGTCCGACCACGAATCTGGTCCACATTTATAAAACCATCCAATTCTAAAATAATTCAATATGATAACCAATATAAATCAATAAGCTGAATTATAAACAACATTTATCTTGAAGAATAGGGTGATTCATAACACCATGAAGGCATAACTGGGAATTCAAAAAGATTGGCTTTTAATCAAGGAAAGAATAAGAAAGTAGAAGACCAAGGGTTCAAGGGTTCCAAGAATTAATCTTCTGTTAACAAGGAATGAGGATTGGTATGTTAAGAAATTCAATATCAGAATCAGTATGTGGTAGATATGTATTTGTGGAGTAGTATCGTATGTGTATGGCTCGTATCTGGGAATTCAACAATCAATGATTTATGAAGAATGAGGCTTAAGGCTCAAGATCAATAAGAATCAGGGTTCAAGGTTAAATAGTTTAAAATGCTTGCAATATAAAACACGAGTTATTTTTAATAATAGCGACATGTTATGAAACAGTCCGAAAATATTTGCAATATATCTTGAAGAAGGTTCATAAGTACTTGCCTTATCACCGATGATTTCCAACTTTACTTGTACCCATTTAACAGTTTTACTTTTCCATCACTTTCCTTCTTTTTCTACGCCTTGCCTATATTCATCAATTACTTGCTTTCTTTTTTTTTTCTACACTTCAGTTCTATTTACTGATCACTGGCCTTTTTTTTATGCGTCACTTACTCTGTTAGGCATCACAAGTATCTATCAATACTCAATCTCATATCATTTTAATCATCACATAGACGTCATAAGCTTTTATCTACCCTTCGTTTCACCCGAATCCGATTTACGGATTGGAAGTTATGACTGAAACAATCAAACAATAACCACGTAGGCATATAACACATCAATCAGATAGCACGTAGCACGTAGCACGCAAGATATTCAATCAAAATAATTTTTCAAAGAAGATTCGGGGTCAAAATGATTTTCCAGGTATTTAATACGAATTTTTGAGCATTTTTCGGAATTTGAACGGGACTCCGAATCATTTTAAATAGGGTTCGAACACTCGAATCTGGCTTTAAAATAATTTTATAATAATTAGCGAGCCTTGAAAATAATTTTAAATAATATTTTGAAGCTCGAAACTATTTTTCGGAATTTTTAAATCCAAATAAATAATTAAATCTAATTAAATAATCAATTAAAATTAATTAATAACTAATTAAATTAATTAATCAATTAATATTTAAATTAATTGACTAATTAAATAATTAATTATCAAATAAAATTAATTAATTAATTAAGATTTATTTTTAAATTAAAAGTAATTTTCAGAAATTAAATAATGGATTTTTTTGGAAATTTTAAAATAATAAAAACAATTTCTGAAAATAAATTATAAACAGAAATATCATTTTTGAAAATAAATAAAACTGAAATCATATTTTTGTAAAATTTTAAAACATGGGTACTGATTTTGAAATTTGGGGGAAGGTTGAGGGGCTAAACAATAATTTGCCATATTCACCTTCCTCGTTCCTAACTCCGGCCGGCGCCGCTCGGATTACTGATTTTGAAATTTGGGGGAAGGTTAGGAAGTAGTTTTCGGAACAGTTTCGGGTTATAAAAACGTAAAACGGTTGAAGTTGGACGATTCCCGACTTTATAAAATAATTTTGTAATTATTCAGAAAATAATTAATAAATTCATAAATCAATATAAAAAACATATAACAGTCCAAAAATTACCAGAAAAATACCGTAATTATCTATATTTTATTCTGGTTATAATAAAATTAACATACTTATACTTTATCATATAAGCATCCACATATCCACACCAATCATCAGATAATTCACCAAAATCACATAATAATCATATACAAATTATTTATTGATAAAAATAGTTACACTCGATATCCCGGATATTACATCCTTCCCCCTTAAAAAGGATTATGTCCTCATAATCATACTAAGGATCAGATAATGATACATTCAAGTATCTCACTTTCATTTTCTCGGGTTGATCCCTTAACCTTATAATTTCTCATAAACTTTCACTCGCAGCATCAATCATTACTTAATAGCCTCTTGCTGACATCATATTCTATCGGTTACTCATATAACTCAACTCAAGTCTCCATTTTATATATAATAGAGCTAAATTACTCTTCCTGAATATACACATATACATACCCTATGAATCTGCTAAACGTGTGGCGGTGAAACCAACTTACTTACACTTACCCTGACTATTTTACTGTCTCAAAAGGACCAGCATAATGCTTACTAATTATCTTTTCTTTATAATTCTAGTAATTCGTGCTCATGAACGTTTGCAATAGCTACTGGTTATTGAACCCCATTCCCACATGTTTCTCTATTCAATTAACTTAGTTCATAATTGCTTCCAATCGCATTCCAGAATCTTTAATCGTTCTTTTAATTCTCTCATCCATCTGCAAATGATATACTGAAACCATGGCGTATTCGATTTCTAACGTTCTCGAAATTACTCCAGAGTTAAGAATTAACGAGAAAATCTTAATTGAATATGACCGACGCACAAACTTATTACCAAATCTTATTTTCCTTGAATCACAATCGAGTATATTCATCGAGCGAAGATCTCTTACCCTTTTGAAGAAAGTACACTAACATGGAGGCATCATCGACATATTTTTAACCCATATTACCATTTATTTTGGTTCTAAGGAGTTCTCATACGAAACCGACTGCAATGCTTTCCTTGACGTCTAGTCACATATAACGTTTATTCTTTCCTTGTGCCATATTATCAGAAAGTCTTCTTTGTCATCTCGGTCTTGTATCATATTTTTGGAGTAGCCTGAATCCCTTGAGTTATCGATGTTTAGCCAAATTTCTATCCTTTAGTTCCGCCTTATTTAATGCCCATTCATCTAAGAGTGGTATATACTATTTCGGCTCGACACAATTCATCGTATTCTGAATGCCCCTGTCAAATCTCATATCAAACAATATTGATCATTTACAATAAATTTTCGGATCTGCTGACGTGCCATAATTTCTTCAAGCAACAACTAACCCACTTATTGGATAACCTGTTTATTAATTAAAGAAAATGATTAGGTTTGGAATAACCTATCAATAATGATGCAATTAACGCTTTCCTCACATTTAGTTCTCAGGTGATTTCACTATGACGTCTCCTGACGAAAAGTATCAATCTAGCCTTTGATGTCCTACCTTAATTCTTGGGTAGATATAATATTTATTTACGTTTTCCCCCATTTTCTCTTCACGGCTGGTCACTAGATATTTCCCTTTAGCCTTCGGTACTTGATCGTACTCCAGGGATGCATTCCCTATCTCAATTTGCAAATGTTTCCTAAAATTTTCACCTTACTTCTGTCTTTCATATTACCCATATCTTACCTATATCCTGGCATCTTATAAAGTTTCTTTATCACCCTTTGATTCCACTTCCTCTCCTACTTCTGTTCTTCATTCTCATAGCCCATTCAAAACCGAACTCTTGACATTAATACTCATTTTGCTGTCATATCAAATTAGATATTAATACAAACTTTAATGCTCACAGCATCCCATTCTGAAGTAAACATCAATCATCTGTATTAACACCACTTTCGATATTTAACAATAACCTAAGTATCAACATCAATCGGAAACTGAATTAAAACTGTATCTCACACTTTATCCAAAACAGAAATACTTGACAAATCATTTATTGTATGATTATCACAACAATTTAGATACAAGAAGTCCTTTGATAAAACTTTGTTGCAGATGATAAAATTTCCTTGACTGTCTAATAAAATCCATATTGTTGTAGTTATTAATCTCTGCTTTATTCCATCTCATTTCTTCCTTTCTTCTTGTTGCTTTATCTTAAATCTTTAGGTCTTGAAAACATTCTTCTCACTTGTCCATACAAATAACTTTTTATTTCTTTTGTCTTTTACAAAGGCATATTCATCCAAGTAAAGCCTCATGCACTTGCAGCAACTTCTGAATTCTACTGGTGTCCATACCTTTTCCAAATTCTTCATTGCTTTGATTTCGGATTTGAAAGTCACATCAAAATTTGACTTAATCTAATTGGAATAGATTTCCATCTAACTGGCCATTAATTGATAAAATTAACCAATTAACTTACTTAATTGATCAATTGCACCAAGTGATGACTAGCTAAACGAAATCAAAGACCAATTATATATAGTCGGATTGGCTGTAACAATCTCTTTCAAGAACCGAGATCATAATTGTTTGGAGTATCAAAATGAATATCAATAACACACGGAAGTATACTTTCTATCTTTAAAAGAAGGGTAATTTCTGAAAATTTGGGTAGCATCCCCTTTATATTATTGACTACTAGTCGGGCTCAAGCCGACAACAACAATCAATCAAGCAACCTATAGTCACTCAAACGAATAACAATCAACCTTCAAATATACCAATCCACTGCCACTTTCTAAACTCATTATGTCACCACCGCATATAATACTAACCAGTACAACCCATATTTTAGTTCAACCTAGGATTATAGCGAAAATTCTGATGATACCATGTCCTTTCTCATATCTTCTAATTATAACAGAATATCAATACTGAGTATAATTATAAATTATTCTAGAATTCTTCTAGTTCATGTTTCAAATCAAGCTCTCTACTTAACAATTCATCCATCCTTAGCAATATACACTTGTTCTCATTAATTAACTTGTTCAACTTCTGATGACCAACACCTCGTCTCAACCAACACTCTTATAATCTTGTGAATGAGTTCATTTGGTTTTAAAGCTTCGCATCTTAAAAATTGTTGCAGTCAAACCACCATACCTTCATCTCCCCTTATGTCTTTCCATATTGAACCTTCTTTGCCGACCCAGCTACAAGTATTAATTTTACCACAACTCACTTACTTGAATTGGAAAGCCCAACCATCCCTTGATGAACACACTTAAAGTTTATTCGTAACTAGCATTTCTTCGATCTTGAATCTTCATGACAAATATTTCCCACATGATTGAGGTATGCTTTATTTTCACAACGTGTTAATCGATTATCTGGTTATTATTAAGGATTTCTTCATTCGTCTCCGTTGTCCAATCGATCATTTGCCTCATCTGATATATGTAGCTTTACTTTCTTGTTTTCTCTAGTTAATTTACCTCATACGATTTGCTAATTACTCCAATTCACGCCAAAATTTCATACTTGCAACGTATCATGTATACAGATTTCCACCTGTGATTTAATGTCCTCGCAATAATCCCGTTATCGGCATAATGATTCTTTTCTACACGTAAATGTTCACCATTCTCCGGCTTGCAATTGTCCACACTTATTAAGTAACTCCATCTGCTACACGGGTTCATTTCACTTCCTTTTTTAAACATTCAAAGGATAGACCATACACGAGAAGGAATTTGTGTATTTGATTCTGATTGGAAATTTTCTGTAAAGGATAAGAGTACAAGAAAACAATCGGAAGAATTCATGAATAAACAAATCATGATTGAAGAAGAAAGAATGAATAATGATTTAAATAAGAATAAGACTACCATATTAGTACTCAAGATGGCCAGTCTTTCATACCATATGGCACACAACACATGATTAGGTGGCGTCCCACCAGACTCTTTGTCATTTTAACAAAGCGTTACACCATAACACTGCTTGTCCAAATTAGAAAACACTATTTTGAAGAAGGAACGATTTGAAAAAGATTCAACAATTTTCTGGTCACCTTATAGAGCTGATCATGAAAGAAGTTCATACTTTACTTGAAATTTATAAGAATACATAGGATTATAGGAAATAATGATATCATTATTCGCCATCCACATTTTATCTGTTTACAGCTTCGACGCTTGTTCGATCAATAGATCACATTCCGAGTCATATATTAACTTCAGAAAGTTCTCTGAATTGCCTTCTTAAATCGATCATTAAAATAAATTCCCTTGTACAGAGTCTTGTATCTTTTGCGCTGCACTTCCATGTTTATATACGACTTTATTTACAGTCTTACGAAATTTACACTCATAACTTCAAATTTCGCTCATGCTGCTGATCGTTCAACTTGTCGCCTCATTTGCTAATAACGTTCTTCCTTTTAAAAGTCTAGAGATTTCCTTAATATTCTTTGCTCGTACTCAGCTTATCGTGAATCGACATATTCCTCGTGCTCTAATCGTCTCAGAAATTGGATGAACAGTTTTTCCGTAATAGCGGGTCCACTTGGCCTTCTAAACGAACCATACTAATTTCTAGAACAAGAATTTGTCTGGATAATCTGAATCTTATAACAAACAAGAAACTCAAGTAGTAATTGGACAACCAAGTTTTTTTTTAAAACTTATTTTGTCAAGAAAATCTCTTTTAAAAATTGGTTTAAAATTTTGAAAATCATACACCTGGTCATCATTACTATATAAGTTGGTTATCGTTCTTTTCAACCACGACATAGTATCAAATTGGGAACATAATCTGATAAAAGCTCATTCATTTCTGTATATCCTCTATCCCTCGTTGGGTCCAATTTACCTTCATTAGTCGACAAAAATTCCAGTTACCGTTTCATATTATCTTATCCATAGCTTCTTCTCAAATCTTTCATACTGGTAATACTCCCATCATTACTTCTTACGATTACTAAGTATAATAAATCTATCCAGTAATCATCAGATCTATTTTATAACACAAGGTCAGTTTATATCACATTACTTCTATACATATCATGTTTGGTTATTACATCATTGTCTAATTTCAAGAAAACTCTCGATTTACAATCCTCTCAAATTTCTTTAAAGCTTCATCTAGCTCACTCCACAAGATAATCGTGGGTGGCATACTCATTAGTAGTTCCGTATAACCTAGTAGCAGCCATTTTCCGGCACACGCGAATCTTCTCTCTAGGTTTCTTCTCACTCTTCTTAATACCTCGTGTGTTCACCATATGCCGTAGCTCTCGAATCCATCCTCGTAGGTGCCGTTACTTCATAAGACGAGTTTTAAACGGTTGTTATAGAACAGGGTGTAGAGTAGGCAGAAAAGATGCGCGCACAACTGAATGTTCGGTAGAACTAGAATCAATATATGGGGGTTTCTCGAATAGGTAGTCTCACATCAAGATCTGAGATAATGGCTTGAAAATGTGCAATCGTCGCAGCAGGGGGTGATATGACTAACACCGATGGAAAAGTAAAGCATGAATCAGATGACAATCCTCCGACTGAATGCTCCGATTGATCAGATGATACCGAAATAAAAGAATCTGCCATTGCCGCTATCTGAAAATCGCGTCGCTAGATAAGGATCTCGAATCTCATCACGGATCACACTAAAACCTACTATTTGGTTTCACTCCACCTCTCAACGTTCTATCTTTCTATTTCCTAATCCTAATCCTAACCCTCTATCCATTCCTTACAATCTAGGCTTGTTTCAGTGACTTATAACATATAGCTCTGATATCAACCTGTGACGCCCTCCAAACCCGGGTCAGAAGTTTGGGGCTCACAACACACACACAATATATAAACCTGTATATAAAATATTATATGCATTGACCCTTCTTCACATAACCACGGATCGCAACAGGTTAAAGTATGAAAATAAGCCACAATCTTAACTTTTATTACATCGTACCAAATCCCAACTAATTTAACTTATAATGGCTATGGATATCGTACCTACAATCTTACATAACTCATTTACAATATAAATCCCCGGCTAGCTCGATCCAACTCAACCACAAACCCTAGCTCGCACACTGAAGAGGGAATCCTCGTTACCAATAATTTCCTTTTTAACTGTTGAAAACATAAAAAGATCTGCAAGAGTGAGCTAACTAGCTCAGCAAGTGATAATAAAAACAATTGAGGTTAAACAATCACCAATTGAAATGATTCAGAAGAATCAAGTTTCTGAATAAGTAACGATTAAAGTTGGTTATTCACTTTTTATTTTAAAAACCAAGGTTAGGTTGTTGATCAGTCACGCACTAACCCCGAGCAAGGCTTCCAGTTTTGCTCTATATACTGGATCCAAGGCATGCATTAGCCTATTATGACCACGAATCTGGTCCGACCACGAATCTGGTCCATATTTATAAAACCATCCAATTCTAAAATAATTTAATATGATAACCAATATAAATCAATAAGCTGAATCATAAACAACATTTATCTTGAAGCATAGGGTGATTCATAACACCATGAAGGCATAACAGAGAATTTAAAAAGATTGGCTTTCAATCAAGGAAAGAATCAGAAAGTAGAAGGCCAAGGGTTCAAGGGTTCCAAAGATTTGATCTTTTGTTAACAAGGAATATGGATTGGTATGTTAAGAAATTCAATATCAGAATCAGTATGTGGTAGATATGTATTTGTGGAGTAGTATCGTATATGTATGGCTAATATCTCGGAATTCAACAATCAATGGTTTATGAAGAATGAGGCTTGAATCAGGGTTCAAGATTAAATAGTTTAAAGCGCTTGCAATATAAAACAGGAGTTATTTTGAATAATAGCTGTAAGATATATTTGAGATGTCATGTCTAATATGATTTGTGTTTAGTTTTCAGAACTTAACAACATGACATATCAGGACTTACTGAAATCAGGACTTACTGAAGTCAGAACTTAATATCAGAACTTAAGGTGTCAGAAGATACATATCAGTACTTAAGTGCGGGAAGACTTTCAGATAAGAAATGCGGCTGATTTACAAGAGAGAAGATCTGGACTAAAATAATAGAAGATATGCATGGAAAGAGTTAGAAGACTAGAATACTTGTAGAAGATATCTGATTGATATATTTTAGGAGACAGAATTATATTCCATATCAATTAGAAGTTATCTTGTAACTGTGTACTATATAAACACAGCTTAGGGTTTACACTATATGTGTTATAATTATCGAGAAGATTATACATTGTAACCTAGCAGCTCTTAGTGATATTTGTTCATCACTGAGAGAGAACAACAGTTCATATTGTAACAGATTTTATTGAATATACTTGATCTTTGTTACATACTTGTGTTCAAATCGATTTGATTATATAAACACTATATTCAACCCCCTTCTACAGTGTTGTGTGACCTAACAAGTTGTATCAGAGCTTTTCTGTTAACACACATATAGTAAAGATCCAAATAATCATGTCTGAAGAAACACAAACCCCAGTTAAGCCCATCAAAACTCAAGAAACTCAAAACACTCAAACCCACAGTCGATATGAGACTGTTAGAGTTCCCATACTGAGACCTTCTGAGTATCCCATATGGAAAGTGAAGATGGCTATGTTTCTGGAAGCTACAGATCCAGAATACCTTGACAGAATTAATGAAGGACCATATAAGCCTACCAAGCTCTCTTTTGCAGTTTTTGATCAACCAGCAAAGTCCATACAAAAGGAGAAAGGTGATTACACAGCTAAAGACATCTCATCCATTGCCAAGGATGCAAGGGTAAAGCATTTGCTGCATAGTGCCATTGATTATGTCATATGAAACAGGGTAATTGGATACAAGACTGCAAAGGAGATATGTGATGCATTGGAGACAAGATGCCAGGGAACTGATGCAATTAAAAAGAACAGGAGGACTATACTCACTCAAGAGTATGAGCACTTTAACTCAAAAGCTGATGAGTCATTAACTGACTTATATGACAGGTTTGTCAAACTCTTGAATGATCTGTCACTGGTGGAAAAGGAATATGATCTTGAAGATTCAAATCTAAAATTCCTTTTAGCTCTTACTAAAAATTGGGATTTGAAGTCTACTACCATAAGAGACAACTATGACCTTACTGAAAATACTCTTGATGAAATTTATGGTATGCTCAAGACTTATGAACTTGAGATGGATTAAAGGAGCAAGAGGCATGGAAGAAAGTCAAGTATAGTTGCTCTTAAAGATGAGGAGGAATCTCCTAAAGTGGTTTCCTCAAAGAGGGGCAAAGGAAAGGCTCTCATCATAAAGTCTGATTCAGAGTCATCACATTCTGATGATGATGATTCAGAAACTGAAAGTTTACCTGAAATGGATGTTGATGAAGAGATGATGCAACTGTGTGCTCTTATGGTGAAGGGTATCAAAAAGATAGCCTAAATGAAATTCAGAAAGGGAAAGAAGTTTTCCAGGAAAGGTGGAAGTTCTGAAAAGAAAGGATTCAGAAAGTCTGAAGGCAAAGGAGGAAAGTCTGAAAGAGGAGACAACTCAAATGTCAAATGCTACAATTGTGGTGAAATAGGCCACATATCTCCTGACTGCAAGAAAGGAAAAAGTGACAAAGACAAGGCACTTGTCACAAAGAAGAAAAGCTGGATAGACACTTCAGATTCTAAAAATGAGGTGAACTATGCCTTGATGGCAAATGCTAATAACAGTACTAAAACTGCTGAATTAAAGGTACCTCAAATAACTTATGATTTTTATACTGATGATATTACTGAGTTGAGATTATATCTTAAAACCATGTTCATTAGTTATAGAGATCAGACTTTAACATGTGAAAGATTAACATCTGAAAATCTTGCTTTTAAAAATAGAAATGACTATTTAGAAAAGGAGTTAGTTTTTCTTCATCAAACTAAGAAAGAAAGAGATGATGTTTTGTATATTAGAGATGAGGTGTTAAAATTGAATGAATATCTAAAAGCTGACTTAGAAAAGGAAAGAGAGATTATCAGAACTTGGACTAACTCTGGCAGAACAACTCAGAATTTACTAAGTGGTGGAAACTGGAAAGAGGGCTTAGGTTATGGAGATGATAAAAGTGAGAAAGGAACTGTGAAAATTGAGCCAACTGTTGTTAAACAGATTGCTAAGCCAAAGATAAATCCTGTTAAGTTTGTATCAAAAACTGTAAAGTCTGATTCTGAAAAGATGAAAGAGTCTAGGACAGAAGTCAAAGAAAAGTCAACTTCTGACAAAGTAAAACAGGATAAACCAGCTGAAGTTAACATAAGCTTAATGACAAAGAAAAAACTTAAGCATAAGCTAAAAGATATTAGAAATGTGAACAAGGTAAAAGAAGCTAGGAAAAATAGGAATGGAAAGGAAGGTGTGAATAAAAGCAATAATTATATGCCTATTCCTAATGCTCCTAGAAAGAAATGTTATAACTGTGGAAACTCTAACCATCATGCTTCTTTTTGCAGGAAAAATAAAGATATAAACTCTTTAGCTCCTAGATTAGGAGTTAAGAGTCAGTCTGTTAGGTTTAAGCCACAAAATCCTTGTTTTCATTGTGGTAGTATATGGCATTCCATTTATACTTGTAAGGAATATCATAGTTTGTACTATGATTATTATCAAATAAAACCTTCTTTGAAGAAAGTTAGTATTATTCCTTCTAGTGTAAAGTCTGATGCAAAGTCTGATATAAATTATGATAAACATCATGTTAGCATAAACTCTGAAATTTAATCCGCTGCAAATGCTAACAAACTTAAAAAGGCCAAAGGATCCAAGCAAGTCTAGGTCCTTAAAACTAACCAATAGTGGTCTTTGTGATTGCAGGGCAACAAGAAAAACATCCTAGTTCTGGACAGTGGATGTTCAGGACATATGACTGGAAATAAAGCCCTGCTATCAGAATTTGTTGAGAAAGCTGGCCCATGAGTTTCTAATGGAGATGGAAACATGGGAAAAACTCTGAGATATGGCAATATCAATCTTTGTAATGTCATCATTGAAATAATAGCTCTTGTCCCAGGACTTAAACATAATCTGCTAAGTGTGAGTCAAATCTGTGACAGATGTTATTATGTGGATTTCTTTGAAGAACACTGTGAAGTTGTAAGTAATTCTACAGGCAAAGTAGTTCTGAAAGGTTACGGGTATGGTAACATTTATGAAGCCAGACTTTCAACAAATTCTGATGGTTCTGCAATCTATCTGTTGAGTAGAGCACCAATTGAAGAAAGCTGGAATTGGCACAAAAGACTCTCTCATTTAAATTTTAACAACATAAATGAGCTATTAGAGAAAGATCTTGTGAGATGACTGCCAAATCAGTATTTGCTCCTGATGGCCTTTGTGATTCATGTCAAAAGGAAAAACAAAGAAAATCTTCATTCAAGAGCAAAACTGAATCCTCAATTCTTGAGCCTTATCACTTACTGCATGTTGATCTATTTGGTCCAGTAAATGTCAAGTCAATTGCAAAGAATAGATATGCTATGGTTATAGTGGATGAGTTCACAAGATACAATTGGGTGTATTTCTTGCACAAGAAGAATGAAACTGCATCTACTCTAACTGATCATGTCAGACAGCTGGATAAATTGGTCAAAGATTCTGTTAAAATCATAAGGAGTGATAATGGCACTGAGTTTAAGAATTCAATCATGGAAGAGTTCTGCAAAGAGCATGGAATTAAGCAGGAATTTTCTGCACCTGGAACTCCACAACAAAATGGAGTTGTAGAAAGAAAGAACATGATCTCATTGAAACTGCACGAACTATGCTTTATGAAGCAAAGTTGCCAACCTACTTTTGGGCTAAAGCTGTGCAGGCTGCTTGTTTTACACAGAATGCTACACTGATAAACAAGCATGGAAAAACACCAAATGAGATGGTGAAAAAAAAGAAGCCAAATCTGAAATACTTTCATGTATTTGGTTGCATGTGTTTTGTTCTTAAGACTCATCCTGAACAGCTGTCAAAATTTGATCTAAAAGCTGATGAAGGAATTTTTGTTGGATATCGACTTTCCACAAAAGCCTTCAGAGTCTATAATTTAAGAACAAGGGTTGTCATGGAATCTATCAATGTATCTTTTGATGATAAAAAGATTATTGGACTTCAAGATTTCAATGATCATGATCAGCTGAGATTTGAAAATGAAGATTTAAGTTCTGATTCTGTAAATTCTGATGGCTTAAATCCTGATCCTGTAAGTTCTGACAGGGTAAATTCTGATGTCATTGAAACTGTGGTAACTACTCCAAGGGAACTGCACCTGTTTAGGGGGAGCAAGCTGAAAATACTACCACAACTCAAAACTCTCAAGAAGCATCAGAACCTGTCACTGGCTCCTCAAATTATGATTCATCAAAATCTGATGAGCCAAATTCTGCTAATTCTGGAAACTCTGAATTTTCAAATCCTGAAGGATCCAACTCAAACTCTGAAGTCTCAGAGAGCATAACTACAGGGGGAGCATCAGAAAATGTTGATGGAGACAGCATGGATCATGGGGGAGGATCCAGTTCTAGAGAACAACTTTCATCTGCAAGGAAGTGGACCAAATCACATACACCTGACTTAATAATTGGAGATCCTGAAGCATGTGTCAAAACTAGAACTACAACATCAAATGAATGTCTCTATCATTCCTTTTTGTCTCAGACTGAACCAATGAAAGTGGAAGAAGCTCTTCAAGATGCTAATTGGGTGCAAGCAATGCAGGAAGAGTTAAATGAATTTGAAAGAAATAAAATCTGGACCCTAGTGCCAAGACCAAAGAACAGATCAATTGTTGGCACAAAATGGGTGTTCAGAAACAAAACTGATAGTGATGGCATAATTACAAGGAACAAAGCAAGGCTGGTTGCTAAATGCTACTCTCAACAGGAGGGTATTGATTATGATGAAACATTTGCACTACTTGCTAGATTTGAAGCCATAAGAATTTTTTTTGGCTTATGCTGCTCACAAAAAGTTTAAAGTCTTTCAAATGGATGTGAAAAGTGCTTTCCTCAATGGAGAATTGGAAGAAGAGGTATATGTTGAACAACCTACAGGATTTTTAGATCCAAAATTTCCAAATCATGTCTACAAACTTGACAAATCACTTTATGGCCTTAAGCAAGCTCCAAGAGCATGGTATAAGACTTTAGCTCAATTCCTTCTGGAAAGTAGATTTAACAGAGGCACAATTGATAAAATACTGTTCTACCTCAACCATCGAAAGGACTTACTTTTGGTACAGATATATGTTGATGATATCATATTTGGTTCTACAAATGCCAAACTTTATGAAAGGTTTGCAAAACTAATGCAGTCAAGATATCAAATGAGTATGATGGGAGAACTTAGCTATTTTCTGGGACTTCAAGTCAAGCAAAATGAAGAAGGTACTTTCATAAATCAATCCAAGTACACCAGAAATTTACTCAAGAAATTTGGAATGCAAGACAATTCAACTACATCCACTCCCATGACCACTGCAACCAAGTTAGATAAAGATACTGGAGCATCAGTAGATATTACTAACTATAGAGGTATGATTGGCTTATTACTCTATTTAACTGTAAGTAGACCTAATATCATGTATGCTACCTATCTTTGTGCAAGATTTCATGATGATCCAAGAGAACCTCATCTAATTGCTGTGAAAAGAATTTTCAAGTACCTCAAGGGTACACCTGATCGAGGATTGTGGTATCCTAGAGAATCAGATTTTAAGCTAATAGGTTACTCAGATGCAGATTTTGCAGGATGCAAAATAGACAGGAAAAGCACTAGTGGAAGCTGCCAATTTCTTGGAGGCATATTGGTTTCTTGGTTTAGCAAGAAACATAAATCAATTTCCACATCAACTGTAAAAGCATAATATATTGTTGTAGGAAGCTGTTGTGCACAGATTCTTTGGATGAAGAATCAGTTACTGGACTATGGGTTAGAATTTTCTAAAATTCCTATTTACTGTGATAATCAAAGTGTTATTGCTATGACAGGTAATCCAGTTCAACACTCAATGAAAAAGCACATCAGCATTAGGTACCATTTTATAAGGGGACATGTGATGGAAGGTACAGTGGAATTGCATTTTGTTCCAACAGATCAACAACTAGCAGATATCTTCACAAAACCACTATGGAAGGTTTAGGGGCTAAACAATAATTTTCCACCTTCACCTTCGCCGTTCCTAACTCCCGCGGCGGCGGCGGCCATTAGCGCAGCCCCGAGCTCGCCGGGAAATCACATGCCTGCCCAGAACGCCTTCAACAAATGCAGATCGGTAGTTTTCAGTACCAACAATCGTTTTATGAGATCATATTTCACATACAAGTAACATTTTGGCCGGGATTTAGCCGGGAAATAAAGAACGCCGCCGGCGTTCAAGAACTCCGGCCAGCTTATCCCTGATCCCAATACCATATCCAAATACATTAATTGACTCCTCTGGGCATGATCTATATATTGATACCCTCTAAATTTTCTCAGAATCAACAGACAATAAAACCCCAAATTCGATTTAGAACATTCAAAATATTAAAACCCTAATTTCAATTTTCCAGAATCAAACACAATTTTCTAAATGTTATTGAACTCTATTTTTGACATATAATATACCAAATTGATCAGGAGAAAATTATCTACAATATTATGCCATCAAATCACACAAATAACAATAAGAACAAAAATTCCTATTTTAATTCATAAATAATTCGAAATAAAATAATTAAATCGGAAAAATACCTTGATTTCTGCACAAAAATGGATGCTTGATTTAGAAAGGTATTTTCAAGAGCTTCAATTTGATATATTGCACGCCCGAATCGGAGTTCGATAACGCCTTCGTTCGTACGTTTGATTCTCAAGAACGCGACATGAATTCGATATTTTCTCTGTATTTTACGGGGTTTTACTGACTGATTGTGATTATACGAATAAAATGAAATGATAAAAGGGCTATATATATTTTTGGAATATTGGTTCATTTTGGATCGTTAAATTAGTTGCTTAGCCGCTAAGTAACTGTAAAAACGATCTGATTTGATACCCGTATTGGATAATTATCCGAACCGGCTTTTTTATAAAACACTTTATATGAAAATAATGTAATAATATCTCGTCTTTCGAAAATACGGGTTTTGTTGATTCACCGAAATAATTATCATATCGAAAATCTTACACTGGGCCGCACATAGGTCAAATTGTAATCCGGATCGAATAAGTCAAAACACGGAAAATGTCCGGAATTACCAGATTAGGTTAGGAAGGAGTTTTCGGAACAGTTTCGGGTTATAAAAATGTAAAAACGGTTGAAGTTGGACGATTCCCGGCTTTATAAAATAATTTTGTAATTATTCAAAAAATAATTAATAAATTCATAAATCAATATAAAATCATATAATAGACCAAAAATTACCAGAAAAATACCATAATTATCTATATTTTATTCTGGTCATAATAAATTTAACATACTTATACTTTATCACATATAAGCATCCATATATCCAGACCAATCATCAGATAATTCACCAAAATCACATAATAATCATATAAAAAATATTTATTGATAAAAATAATTACACGTAATATCCCGGATATTACATCAAGGCTATAATTTGTGAGTGTGTGAGATTGGGGGTCTGTGATATGGAATTATTGGATTATTGAGTTGATACATGTTATACATGATTGAAGGATTGCGTGACGACCCAGATTCCTGACCCCGAATTTGGGGGCATTACAGAAATGGTATCAGAGCAATAAATTATAGTACTCAGAGACGAGAGTGTTAGGAGTCTGTCTAGATACGAGATTGTGTAATAGCTCACATAGAGTTTATCATTGGACTACCGGATGTAGCCCCAATGTGTAAGTTAAGATAAATTTATATTTGAGGTATTAAAGTATGATTAATAGAACCATTGGAGACTATCAGAATGATGAGAAGAATATTAGAATCATATATGATTTGGAAAGGATGTGAATGTAGAACTCGGAGCTGAGTCTCCAGGGCATTTGGGGTAAAGACGGTATTACCAACACCATATGTTCATTTTGATAACACGAGTCTGGTTACTCGTAGTTCCTTATAGGTTGTCCATGAGGGGGCATCACATTTGAGAACCATGAAGTCTAATTATTAGTATACAGTTGAGGCTATTGACCCAAACTAGTTGAAGGTGTCATTTTACCAATGAGGATTTGAATATCGTATTAATAACGAATTCTGCAGAGATAGTGTTCGATATACCCTTGAGGATTTTATTTCCTTTAAGGAAAATTTGAATATAATATACGAATATCATTATAAAGTAAGTACACTATATGATATTATTAGTGTGCTTAACATGTAAGGTTATAATGGTTTAGCTCAGAGATCGAGAGCATTGAGAATTGATGGCTCGTCTACAATTTAATGGCGTAAGATTATAATGAACGATAGTTCAATCTTAGAACCTTCTAAAAGGATAGACCGGTGAGTCTACAACGGAATTCTTCGGTAGAAATAATGTCACAGACTTCGTATATACTCGTAGACCTCTAATATATTCAGTAACGTATGTTCAAATACACACACATGCCACTGAACTTATGGACTACATTGAATTCCCTGAGAGATTTCTTTGATCTGTTCCCAGGGGGAACTGGCCACTTGTAATTAGTAACGGATGCATGTAACAGGCCCCTATCGACTTAACATATGCTTTTAGAATAATTCTGAGTAAGGTCTTCGAGGTAAAACACCAGAATAATAGATATACTTGCGAAAGTCAAGTTAGTAAGCGATTTTAAAAGGATGCTGAAAGAGACACTAAATGAAACATGAAATTACAAAAACGAAGAGGTGGGATCATCCTCGTATGGATAATGATGAGAGTTAGGATAACCAGTGTAATATTTTGGCACCTACTCACTGTCACACTACTCCCTCCAAACTTTTGATCATTCATATTGCCTTGATAAGTCATATCAGGCAATCCTTTTAGTTCCCTACTTTGAACTTCTGATGTGACCAACAACTTGAATAGTCTTTCTTCGCATCAGGACTTGTTCAATTCTTTTAGTTGATCCATGAACTTTCATTCATAGATTATGATCTTATTGTTCGGCTCAGAGCTATTTATACTTTATTTTAATTATCCAAGGAATTTTTAATAAATTTTCCTCCATTCATCGACGAATATTTATAATGAATATCTTCATTTGATTCTTCTTTCATACTTACTCTTCTCAGTCAAGATTGTAAATATTTAACAAATTGTTAAAAACATGGATGATCTAATATCCATAGATTCCTCGAGAATCCTTTTCTTCTAATGATGAAATTGTATATTGAACTTTGAAATCATAGTAAGGGTATCAATTTGATATTGGTATTCCGAATTCAATTCTATTTGAGAATCTGATAAAGTATGTTAACGAGGGCACCTCTGAGTATACCATTTTATTGGCAAGAAATATTTGATGAGAGGCTATCGATTGTTCCGGTGCCAAGACCACTCGATTCAGAGTTATAATTATTTTTCTCAGCCCAAATTTGAAACTCTTTATTTCAAAATCGTCATCCGGGTAGCCACAAATTTCTTTAGTGGTTACGATGTTGAGATTTTATTTTCAAATAAACTGAAATATGCCTAGTTGCATATGTTCTCATAAATGCCTAGTTAATTGTCCTAACTAGTCGAAATTTTAATTAATACGACAGGAAGCCTAGCTAATCGACCTAGCTAGTTGTTATGGGCCAAACCAATTGAGCTGGCCATTTTTTTAGCCGGTTGATAATATTGCTTGATATGGACTAGTTATTATTTTTATAGTTCCACTTCAAATCAAATTTTTGTTATTCCATAGTGTATTATATATGCAAAATTTAATTATTGATGAAATTTTCAAAGAACGATTTAATTGAGACCTAACTAGGTCGCCCACTCAAACGAGAATTCATATTCAGTTTTATGAAATATTTTGTTCATGAAATATTCTATTCTTTCGTTTATATAAAGAGTATCCAATTAAAATCATAAAGTGATTAAAAAACAATATACTTCCAATTTGTTAATTATTGGATAGAATTTCTTCTTTCAAAATAACATCATTTTGAAATTTCAATAAATAACCTTTGGTTGAGGATGTTATTTGAAATTTCTTTCATTATTCGAAAAGAAAAGTATTCTTTCAATGGGTAAATCTTACAAGTATCATTCGTATGATGTTATTATTCAGCAATCATTACTTTCAAGGGATATTCTCTATAATATCATAATATAAAATTCTAAGGACATGGCAGGATAATCCTTGTTGTACTCTTTCTTCCAAGTTATAAATCTTTTGAGTGTTGCGACTCTTTTATTCAGAGCTCCTTATTTCTTCAAATATTAGATTTTGAAATCTTGTTAAGATTGACTAAATTACATCGATATCGTGAAAATCATTCTTCCAGGGCTGATTACCTTCCGAATAAAGAGAGGGATAGTTGAGAACCGATTGTTGTAATATGAGACTGAAAACTCAATGATAAGATGGTGTAATCGGAGAATTGTAATGAGTAAGTTATTTTAAAAAAAGAATACCATGTGCAGTTATTATCATAAGGATCTTTAACATGTTTATAGAGGAACGATAACAGAGATACCAACGCGATTAGTGAGGTACGCTTCTATGAAACATTATCGGGATAGGTACTAATGAATTCGGGAAAGACCAAGCATGTATGAATTCGTGGAATAGGATTTTCAAAAAGTAAAGGTAAGATTGGTAACAACCCCATATTAGCAATACCTGACGATAAAAAAAAGGATTTTGTGTGAAGTATAATGATATGACTATGCGGCTTAAGGACCGTGACATAAGGTGCTTAAATAATAATCTAGAATAATCGCGATATGGCTCGCACTGAAAGGGACAAAGAGTTTAACTTATAAGGAAAATTTGGAATTTTTTTCTTACATTGAACACGAAATAGGGGCTATAGTCAAATTGATCAAGAGTTATAATTGAGAAATCTATAATCATCAAGGAAAGGCCAATGTGGTGGCCAACACTTTGGGTAGGAGAAGATAAATTGAGGATGATAAACTTCGGAACAACTAATGAGAATGACCGCACAAATGAATTTGAAGTAAGACAATGTGAAGAAAACCCTTTATTACGTAACGGGAAGGATTAAAGACAACTAGAAACTTAAGAGGATACTATTCATGACCGAATGTGAAAAGGGATGTCATTGATTAGGTAAGTAAGTACTCGACATGGTGGAAATGAAAACAAAAAGGCGAGGATTAAAATTTTGGCGATTGCGACTTGTACATGACCCAAATGGGAGTAAGAGTTTATTATAATAAATTCTGGAGGAGAATTATCAAGAACCAAGTAAGCCGTCATGCTATTTTAGGATTTTGAGTAATAGATTAAATAAGACCACTTATTTTATTATGCAAATGTTAGATCTCCGCTCTATAAAATTGTTATGAACGCGGAAGAGATAATTGGTGATAGAGAGACCCCGTGATATTGCGCCACGCAAGGACCCAAGAATTAATTTCACAACTGGATTATTTCCCAAGATATTTTGCGAGAAAGGACGAACAGAGGTACGACTTAGAGTTCTCAAATCGACAAATAGAATGGGAGGACCATCCATACCATTGAAGACACGTCTATCGGCTTGCCTTTTATTTGGAACGGTTAGGAGAATCGCCTATCGTTGACAGAAAATTCGTATAGATATATTTACCACGCGAGCATACGTAAAATAACCGCTGATATCCCTTACGAAGGACAACGTGGAAGAACGAAGGATGTTATGGTTAGAGCTGACTGAAGGCAAAGAAGATCGTACATGCTCCTTTAAAAGGCCACTAGTTGTAGTTCCCAATAAACGCGAATACGTCTAATGTGCAAGCGAGAAAATGAATACGACCCGGAAGGTATCGTAGTACTATAAATATTATACGGAGAATGATTAAAGAAGTCTGACCGATAGATGAAGTTGAGCGTTAACGATTCTACAACGTATCAATTAATTACGTATGAAATGGTGCTTCTTTCAAGATGGCAACAGGACCCGACGTGCCTTAAGTTACCTGGGAAGAAATGTTAAATCTGACCCTAAACGTGTAATAGGATACGAGCGTATAAAAAAATGCAATGAGAACTTCTTACATAAAATAATCGACAGAGATGATGCGCTGAAATGAGTAAACATGAAGGAACGAAACTCAAGCACTAGTAAGAGTGATGGAGGGAAAACGAATAAGTTGAAAGACCATTCCAAACACTAGAAGATGCGCTAATCGTCCATATTATAGATTTATAAGCAAAATGAAGTGACCAGTTGACGTTAATCGAATTACCGATAATACGAGTTATCATGCGGGCATTGGAATGGCTACAAAGCGTTGTACAGAAGAAAGAATCGTTCTCCCTTATGTTAGGAAGAAGTTGGTAAGCGGAGGATACTTGGACCATAGTTAAGGCAACAAACCAAAGAAATTTATAGAAATTATCAGAACCCGGTTAATGGCAGCCCATGATGAACACTAGAGATATGCGGACCAGAACTATAAGGACATAGACTATGGAGTAACAAACCAAGTTTTGTTGAAAATGCCTCCCAGGAAGGGAGTAATGAGATTCGAAAGGGAAAGAAATGTTGAACCCAAGGTTTATTGGACCGGTTGAAATCTTTAAAGGACTAAGAATTTTGGCTTATAAATTAGCACCATCGTCGAATAGTCGCCAAGTTTATAATGAGTACAATGAATCGATGTTAGGAAATTTAACCGTTAATGCCATACATATGATTGAAAATGAGCTAATAAACTTATAGTCAGACTTAGCAAATGTGGAACAACGTGTAGAGATCATAGATCTACAAGAACAAGTACTCTGAAATATATTTGACGGAGGAGTAAAATTTTTATGAAGAGATCAAATACTGCAAAGTCAAGGTGAATACTCAAGGTGGTCATGTGAGAAGCGTGTACCTACCTGTTCCTGAACTGATTCCGGGACAGAATCCTTTAAAGGGGGGAGACTGTAAAAACCCAAACTTTTGACATCAGAAAAAGATATTTATGAATAGTAACCTTGCAATTTAATAAAAAAATTTATGACCACACCATATACGAGTTTTTAATTTAAGATTTTGAGTTGATCTTGTGATTATACGTACCAAATGAGTGTATGTAAAAGCCATTCATTTTAGGAGAAAATGAACTTTGTAAAACCACCTTATCTTACGGACTATCGAGGAATACGAGAATCAAATTATGATTAAGAATTTAGAATTCTATGAATTAAAATCCAAGTACAAGATTTCAAAGCATAAAGGATTTATAAGAAATGATTTATCCCGAGAATCGCTTACGAAAATTTATTATGAAAACGAATAAACGACCGAGCGAATATGTAAGTGAATAAATAAATGAACCAAGGCCATGAAAATCCCATCCAAATTAATTAGCAATAAATTATCCAAGCTATCTAATTAAATTAAAAATTAAATAAAAAATAACATTTCTTAAATTAAGAATTCATGTTTTATAATTAAAATACCTAGTCAAATGTGGTAGTCAAGTGTGGTGTGCAAGCTAATACCTAGGATTGAATAAGAAGCATCTTGTTGAACACACCTTATACATACACAATACATATCACAAATATCATTCAATACTTCCAAAGGAATCCAAATCAATCAACTCTCTCTCTCTCTCTCTCTCTCTCTCTCTCTCTCCCTCTCTCTCTCAAGAACAATGCTGATTTTCAAGAACAAGGAGGAAAGAAAAATTCAAAACTCACATTCTACCCATTCAAAAATCACCAATTTTTTACCAAACCTCTTTCATATCATGGGTAAGTCACGTACCAAATTTTAAGTCCATTCATGAAGTTTTCAATTTTATAAATTTTTTTGAAGTTGTGGGTGAATAGTAACTCCGAAAATCACTAACTTGTTTTCTTGATTTTTCATGGAAGTTTAAAGCTCCTAAAGCTAGTACAAGGCTTCATCAAGGATTTTAGGACTTTATTAAGTATTAACAAGCTTCAAGGAAGCTATAAACATCATCTACCCTTTGATTTACTTGAGTTAAAAGATTGAGTTTGAGTTATATTTAAGTACATGTTGATTCATTCAGTTTGGATTGTAAAACATTGGTTTTGGATGGTTGATTGTTATGGATTGATGTTGGTGATGATTTTATATAGTTTAGGGACTGATATTTCAAGAAATATGAAGGAACCGGTGTTTGAATCGTTGTCCATGGAATTAACGTAGTTAAAACCGGGAATCGTTACGCGTATAGCCGTCGTAATGTCCGTTTATATTTAGTACTGTTTTAAGCAAGAAATACGAATTGTAATTTTAATATTTTACATACCACTAGATATGGATCTAAATTTCTTGTTTTCTAGTTTTCAACCATATAAAGATTGTGCCGAGATGATTTACGGATAAGGAGAAAAGTTCGTTTTAGTGAACGTGGTCGAGAAAACTAAACTGCTACCTAGTGCTGACTTTGAGGGTATAATTAAGGATCTAAATATTTTTTAAAATCGTGAAATTTGGTCATTAACTTACTTATACAGTAAGGAAGACCACTTTAAAATTTGAGTTAATGATGTTAATTTTTCGATTTTATAAAAATGTCGGAGCCGAGGTCGCGTAAGGAGGGATCGCCAAGAACACCTACTGCCATTAAACTGCCACTTCGGGATTTTCACCCCTGTGACCAGAAAACCATTTTCAAATAAAGTGTTCTAAATTTTGCACATGAAAACGGTGCATCAATTTAGTTAACGGCTTGAGAGATATCAACGTTTTAGTGAAAGTGGTTTGAATAGTAAAACTCATTAGTTGACTGAACGTTTGAAATGCTTTTCACCTAATTAAATTTATTCTATCAAAATAAAACTTTTATGATAAATATTAAAAGCACTCAAGAAGATCCTCGAGGTGGTTTTGTATTAAAATATTAATTTTACGATTTATTAAAAATGTTGGAGTGCGAGCGCGTAACAGTAACATTCAGTAAAGTCAACTCTAGAAGACTACTTTGACCGTCCGTTTCGACCGAGGATTGATACTTATTTCGAGTCGGTTGAATATTGAAAATTATAAAATATTAAACTTATTCGAAATATAAGTTGCTGATGAGAGTAGGAATACTGATTAAGATTACGATATTTGTTGATTAGAAAACCCGGAACGAGAGGAAGTCGGGAAACATATCTTGGACTTCAGACAAGTTTTCAAACCCTACCTTTTAAAACTGTTGAGTTTGTTTTCAAATAAATGCTATATACATGATGTTCTATTATGATATTTTATGAATTATGATATATAATATCATACGATATGTTAATGGTTTTGGTATATGAATATTACCATATTTCAATTGATAACGCTAGAATGTAGCGTTGTATATATGATGAGGGATCGGTCAATATAATTTGATGAAAATCCTGTTAGATATATTTGAGATGTCATGTCTAATATGATTCATGTTTAGTTTTCAGATCTTAACAAATAGGACATATCAAGACTTTCTGAAATCAGGACTTACTGGAAGTCAGAACTTAATATTGGAACTTAAGGTCATATCAGAACTTAAGTGCGGGAAGACTTTCATATAAGGAAGGAAGTTGATTTACAGTAGAAGATCGAGACTAGAATAAAAGAAGATATGCATGGAAAGAGTTAGAAGACTAGAAGACTTGTAGAAGATATCTGATTGATATATTTAAGGAGACAGAATTATATTTCATATCAATTAGAAGTTATCTTGTAATTGTGTACTATATAAACTCAGACTTAGGGTTTACACTATATGTGTTATCATTATCGAGAAGATTTTACATTGTAACCTAGCAGCTCTTAGTGATATTTGTTTATCACTGAGAGAGAACAACAGTTCATATTATAAAATAGTTTATTTAATATACTTGATCTTTGTTACATACTTGTGTTCAAATCGATTTGATTATATAAACACTCTATTCAACCCCCTTCTACAGTGTTGTGTGACCTAACAATTAGTATCAGAACTTATCTGTTAACACACATACAGTAAAGATCCAAACAATCATGTTTGAAAAAGCACAAACTCCAACCAAGCCCACCAAATCTGAAGAAACTCAAAAGACTCAAACCCACAATCGATATGAAACTATTAGGGTTCCCATATTGAGACCTTCTGAGTATCTCATATGGAAAGTGAAGATGGCTATTTTCTGGAAGCTACAGATCCAGAATAACATGACAGAATTAATACAGGACCACATAAGCCTACCAAGCTCTCTGTTATAGTTGCTGATCAACCAGCAAAGACCATACCATAGGAGAAAGGTGAGTACACAGCTGAAGACATCTCATCTATTTCCAAGGATGCAAGGGTAAGGCATTTGCTGCATAGTGCCATTGATAATGTCATGTCAAATAGGGTAATTAATTGCAAAACTGCAAAGGAGATATGGGATGCTTTGGAGACAAGATGCCAGGGAACTGATGCAATCAAGAAGAATAGGAGGATAATACTCACTCAAGAGTATGAGCATTTTGACTCAAAAGCTGATGAGTCATTAACTGACTTATATGACAGGTTTGTCAAACTCTTGAATGATCTGTCACTAGTGGACAAGCAATATGATCTTGAAGATTCAAATCTAAAATTCCTTTTAGCTCTTCCTGAAAATTGGGATTTGAAGTCTACTGTTAGGTCCCAATGTGTTTGTAGAAGGGGGGGTTGAATACAAACAGCACCGAATAATCGAATATATGCGGAATAAAAAATGTGAAACAAAATTCAAGTTAAATAAGAATATTATTAAACTTGAAAGGTGTTACAACAACTGTATCAATTACAAGGAATTAATCTCAAATTAATTATCACAAATTTAGAATAAATTCGACATGAACTTTTTCTATTTTTGTAAAAATTAGAATCAAATGCTAAACGCGATTTGAGATTAAGTTCTAGGGATTTTGATCCGCTAGATTGTTACACAAGAACAAGACAAATATTTCTAGTGGTTTGGATTTAACGTTACAAGCTAGAAATTAGATCTTGAATTAAGCAGATGAAAATTGGAATATTTCTAAGGCGGCTGCTTTTTCTTTTCTGTGTTCTTGACTTCTGTTTTGATGATTAAAATGAATGTTCAGCTTCTGCTTCTTTTATCAACCAACCGAATGAAAATGAACTGGCATGACAATCTCTTTGGCTCAGCAAGACTTTCGGTAGGACTATCAAATTCCAGTAGAACTTTCGGTAGGACTATCTTTTAGAACTAGCAAGACAATTAGAATGAACTAGCAAGACTTTCGGTATGACTATCAATTGTCATACCGATTGTCATATTAGTTCAAATAGTTTGTCTTGCTGAAATTAAATAGATTTAATTCCTAATAATAATTCTGATAAGACAATCCTTTTGAATTAGCATGACTTTCGGTATGACTATTGATTGTCATTCCGATTGTCATACTAATACAATCAGTTGTCTTTGTTGAATTTATAACAGATTTTAAATCAATTAAAATTCTGAAAATTCTTAATATTAATTCAAAATTAATTAATCAAATAAATTAATCTTTGCAGATGTAATTTATTTTCTTAATTAAATTATATAACTTAATTAATTAATAGAGAATTAATACTAATCTTGAGCAGCATCCATTCTTCTGCAAATCTTCTGAAAACCACTGAAAATTATGAATCAATTCCACCACTTCAACGTTGACACTCGATGTACTGTCTGGTTCATGAGTGACTAACTTCCGTGAAGTTTCTTCATGTCTTGACTTTGATACTCTGATTTTCTTCAGATTAAATCCTTGTAATTAATGATACTCTGACGAGATCTCTGTCACTTGATTAAACCCACAATCTTGATTTGCATCACTGAGGCTTGAACAATTTCTTGAACTTCTTCCAGTGAATTAACTCTTCAAGTCTGTAGATGAACGTTGTTTCTGAATCCTCTGACAGATGTTACTTGGCGAGACCTCTCTGACGGTAGATCCACTATTTACTTATTACATTCTTATTTGAGTTGAGTTAAATCCTCGAATATACAAATAGGCCTATGACATATGACTTACAATCTCCCCCTATTTGTTTGTTAGACAATAACACACAAATATCAAGAGGATAACTCAACTAACAAATAAGAAAAAGATATAAACTAAAATGCAAAGTAAATAGCAGAAAAGTTTCTGGAATAAATATAACATTTTCCAGATTCCAAATAAGATGTTCCTCTAGACTGAACATATCTTCAAGTAGTTCCATTTTCTTATGTACAACCACATTTCCTGTTGAGAAGCTCATATCTCTCTTGTTTCTCCCCCTATGAGAATCAACTGATTAAAGAAGATCACATTTGTTTACCACCTCTCCCGTACAATAGGATCCGCAGATAAAAACCAATGGTACTCCTCATTTAGAAAACAACTTCTTCCCTTATCACTAGGAAATCACCTTGTGTTTTACCACCTCTCCCGTAGAATAGGATCCGCAGTTACAAACAACAATGGTGTGGTGTAGTGTACATGTTCTTTACCTTTTTCTTACTCCCTGCAATTTCTCCCCTTTAGTTGAGGAATCCTCCAAACTATTACTTAAGCTTTTATCTCCCCCTTAGTGAAGGAATGTATGCCATCGTCTGAAGGAGTTCTCATATTCCACTTGGTTGGAAAAGAAATAACAAGTAGTTTCTCTTTCTTCCTCACTGTGAGTGTGTGATTCTGTTTAGTGTACCTAACATATGTTTCACTCTTCTCTCCACTCGTGTTTACACTCTTTCTCACAAGTGTATCACTCCTCTCATAGCTCCATATTCTAGCTATACCTGCAAGGAAAATCACCTTAGCCATCCTTAAGGAGGTCACAGGTGGTGCAATGGGAGTTCACAAATCCCCATCCTTGTTAAACTCGTCAGATGAATCTGAGTCATAATTTACAAGTTGCTAGTTTCCCTTTTAGGGTTCCATATTTGAATTCTGGGAAGGTAAACAATGATCCATCGAATTTAGCATAAAGATCAAAGTTCCCTTCTAATGTCTGTGAAGACATTTCCTTGTGACTCATCAGGTAATATCTGAATCATTGTCAACAAGTTACCGATCTGCGCCTATGTCAGATCCACTATCCGCGGATGCATCCAGGGGATTTAAGCCTGGGGAGGTAGACACTGACCACTGACATATGGCTTTTGGATCAGTATCCTCTCCTAACACCTGTAAAGGCAATTGGTCCATTAACGAACCTTGAACAATCGAATCTGACCTTAAAATGGTCAAAACTCTTGTTTCCGTCAACTCATCCTTTGTGTGTGTAACCTTTCCTTGTGCATCAAGAATTGTTTATATTTGAGGTGGTGACACTACATCGGATACCCTGGCCGACAGGCAAATTTCAATAGACACACCCTGTTGAGAGAATGAATCTAGTAACTGTTTTTATGCCTTTTCAACCATTACATCTTTTTGAGAAGATGTATGGGGGGTTAGCAGTTATCTCGGTTTAAATACTACTCATCTTTGTAGGAGACAGTGCTACTGGGTTGACTACAGAACCTTCCTTATGTGGTGCACTGAGGCACTATCTCCCTCACGCTCATTCATACTACATTTAGTGGTAAGAGAGTGTTGGTTGGTTCTGTTTTTGTGTTTGTCTTTACAGTCTGGGATAGACGTTGTGGGTTTTCAACCTCATGACTGTCAATGAAAGAAAGTCATTGGAGACTGAACCTGTAACACAGAATATATGGCACTATAGAGATAATGATGTACAATAGTGATTTTAAAAGATTTTACATGAAATAAGAAATCACTAATGTAGAAAGAAGTTTGATTTTGTATTTCAATATGAATGAGTTTTTTTGATAAAACATTGATCACTTAGGGTAAAGTCTAAGTAATTCTCATTCATATCAAAAGCTCAGAAATATCTGCAACATAATGTTAACAAAATATCATTGACCGATACTTGTCAGGTACTTTATATACCAACTGTTATGTTGCATAAAATTTAAAATAAACTAAAATAAAATAAATAATACAATACAAATAATAATAATAATAATAAAAATAAATATCAATGAATTAAATACCAAATATCTATCAAAAAGATATCAGCATTCAATTTCATATATCATACAATATTTACAATTAAAGAAAATACAAATAAAAACTTATATAAATATTGTAAAAATATAGAAACTATTTACAAGTTCAATGATAACATTACCAGCTTGCAAACAGCCATATCCCTCAGATACACCTTTGCTGTTATCTCCAAAGGTAACCATGGGGCCAGCTTTCTCAATCCACATTTGATAGCAGGGCTCTATCTCCGGTCATATGTCTTGATGATCCACTGTCAAGAATCCACACTCCCGGTTTCACCTGTTTAATGCCCTGCACTACAAATGGATTAGACCTTCTTCGGAACCCAAGCTTGGTTGGGTCCGGCATACTTGTAGAACTGTCCTTTGTCAGGCAAAACAACATTTTTAATTTTAATTGTCTCAACTTTCTCACTGACTGAACATTTGACCTTGTAAACAGCCTTAACAAATTTCTGTTTAGGCTTAGGCTCAAATGTCACCTGTTGTGAATATGTTGTGTACTTGATGATTACCTAAACAAAACATCTAAGTAGATTTTACTTAGTGAAATAATGTAGCACTCGACGGATAACAATTATAGTCCCGACGGATAACTCATTATAGTCCCGACGGATGATTAACTTATTATCCATCGAGTGAGTAGCTTATGTAATAATAAGTTTGTAGCACAGTGTTGTATGCTCCTTTGTATAGAATCTGAAGTAGCATATAAGTCATGTTGACTTTAACTAGATATGCAGAATAGGTTGATTAACTGTAAATAAGCAATGTCTTGTAATTCTGTATAAGTGAAATGAAGTCAAGTGCCAAAATAGCTACCAACGGATGCTTAACAAAGCTTCGACGGATGATCAAATGACTATCAACGGATGTTTAACATAGCAGTCGACGGATGATCAAGTCATCGACGGATGATCTGAAAGTCGACTGATGATCATATCAAGATTCAAACATCAGTTGAACAGTAAAAGCTGACACACAACCGTTGAGTTGGATACAAGTACACTGTGGAAGCCCATTAACTGGGTAATAGATGAAGAAAAATAGCAAAGATCAAGACTGTTAGATTTTATATTTGTTCAGTTCTTTTGACTTTGTAATCTTGGTATTATATAAACCAAGAGAGTAGCTAATAGAAAAATAACTGAGACAGCTAAGAAACAACAACAGAGAAATCTTTGTAAGCACTATCTTTAGCATTTCCTGTGTTTTTAGCAGTTCTATTTTGTAAGCAGCTGTGAGCATTTCTGCACACAGAGTTCTCTCGATATATTAAAATATCTCTGGTGGAATTGTTTAAATCCACCAGAAAGTTTTTAAAGCCTCTTGTTTTTAATTACTTATGTTTTGATTCATTCAAGTTTACATTCCGCATTGTGCTAATAAAAACAAATATATCCATAATCGAGTTGAACATTTTTATTTCAAGAAAAAGGTTCAAGAATTCCATTCAACCCCCTTCTGTAATTCTTGCTATATTGTTAAGGGACTAACAATTGGTATCAGAGCAAGCTCTTAATCTACAAAGAGTTTAAAGATAAAAACAATTCAGCAAGATGAACAAGAAAGATGTTGGAGTCAAGATTCCTTTTCTTGATAAAGATAATTACCATCATTGGAAGGTAAAGATGCATCTTCATATGCTTTCTCAAGATGAGGCCTATGTGGATTGCATAGAAAGAGGCCCTCATGTTCCTGTGAGAGCTGCAACAGGAAATGAACCATCTGTTTCAAAGCCAAGGCATGAATGGTCTGATCCTGATATTGAACAAGTCAAGAAAGATAAAAAGGCCATGAACATTCTGTTCAATGGTGTTGATGCAGACATGTTTGATAACATCATCAACTGCAAGACTGCAAGGAAGTTTGGGACACAATACAGATAATTTGTGATGGTACTGAGCAAGTAAGAGAAAATAAAATGCAGCTCCTGATTCAGCAATATGAGCATTTTCACAATGAAGAAAGTGAGTCACTCACTGACATTTTTAGTAGATTCCAAAAGATACTAAATGCTCTTAAATTGCATGGAAGAGTCTATCAGACTAAAGACTCCAATATGAAATTTCTCAGATCTCTTCCAAAGGAATGGAAACCAATGACAGTCTCATTGAGAAACTCACAAGATTATAAGGAGTTTACTTTGGAGAGACTGTATGGCATTCTGAAGACCTATGAACTTGAGATAGAGCAGGATGAAAGAATGGAGAGAGGAAAGAAGAAAGGAGGATCCATTGCACTAGTGGCTGAACTGGAAAAGGAGAAGGAAGTGAAGATGGAAGCTGTGGAATCAACTTTAAAGGCCTGTAAAAGCAAGGGTAAAGGGCTAGCTGCAGAAAGTGAAGATTCATTGAGCCAAGATGACATGAAGAACATTGATGAGCACCTAGCATTCCTTTCAAGAAGATTTGCCAAGCTCAAGTTCAAGAAGAACTTTGGAGTTGCCAAGCCAAATAGAAACATGGTGGATAAATCAAAATTCAAGTGTTTCAAATGTGGCTTGGCAGGGCATTTTGCAAATGAGTGTAGAAAGTCAGATTCCAGTAAGAAAAGATTTGAGTTTGTGGATTATAAGCAAAAATACTTTGATCTACTCAAACAGAAGGAAAGGGCTTTTATTACACAAGAGAATGATTGGGCAGCTGAGGGTTTGGATGAAGATGAGGATGTCAGCTATGTCAATCTAGCCCTTATGGCCAAGTCTAATGAAACAGAGACAAGTTCCTCAAGCAATCAGGTAATCACTACAAACCTTGCACATTTATCTAAAGCTGAGTGTAATGATGCAATAAATGACATGTCTACAGAATTGTATCATTTGCGTGTTACACTTAAGTCCCTCACTAAAGAAAATACTTAAATCAAAGAAAACAACTTATTTTTGAGTGAGAGGAATAATGTGCTTGAGTCTCAGTTTGTTGAGTTTGAGAAACTAAAAATTGAGTGTAGAATTGCCAAGGAGGAATTAACTGAGTCCTTGAAAAAGGAAGAAATTTTAAAGAAGTAGCTCGATCGTGAACAGGAGGTGATTAAAGCATGGAAAACATCCAGAGATGTTCATGCTCAAATCACCAAGGTTCAAGGAATTGAGTCTTTTTGTGATGAAGCCTGGAAAAAGAATAAGGAGAAACTAGAACCTATTTTGGTAGATGGATTGCTGACAGATGTAGACTCGACGGATGATGAGAACTATCCGTCGGATAACAAAAAGTGTTATCCGTTGAATGATAAAAATCCTCATCCGTCGGCTGTGAGCAAACCCATTAGCAAAGCCAAATTAACCAAGCTAAATGAAAAGTATGGGTCTGTTTCCAAGAACTTTGTTTCAGGAGAGTCAAGTCAAGCCAAGAAAGGGAAGAAGACTAATGTTGGTCACATGACTGTCAAACAGTTAAGTGACAGACTTGAGAAGATAGAGGTAAAAACAGAGACTAAAAGGAAAAATAATAGGAATGGTAAAGTAGGGATTAACAAACATAATAACTATACACCTGACAAATATGCTCCTAGAAAAATCTGTATCAAATGTGGTAGTGTAAATCATTTGTCTGTTAATTGCAAATCTGCCATGCCTACTCCCATGTCTGTTCAGCCTCAATTCTCTAACATAAATGCCATGCCTCCCATGCCTGTTAATGTTATGCCTACACAGAACATGAATGCACAGTTTGCTAATATGCCATTTGCACCTAATCCATATTATGTTGCATACAATATGCCTCAAATGCCATTTAGCATGCCTTACTGGAATAACATGTTTGCACCAAGCATGCCATTTCCTGTTAGCCATAACATGCATGATAATTCTGTTGCATCTAGTGGTTTCAAAGGCCCAACCCAAATGACTAAGGAAGAATCTGAAATTCCTAAGTCAAATGAGTTAAGACCTAAGAAACAGAAGAAGAAAGCTAACAAGGCAGGACCCAAGGAAACTTGGGTACCAAAATCAACTTGATTTGATTTTGATGTGTGCAGGGAAACAGAAGGAATCTTTGGTACTTGGATAGTGGTTGTTCAAGACACATGACTGGTGATTCTACCCTGCTCACAGAGTTTGAAGAGAGAGCTGGCCCAAGTATCACTTTTGGAGATGACATCAAAGGTTATACTGTGGGATATGGCTTGATTTCAAAGGACAATGTCATCATTGAAGAGGTTGCCTTAGTGGATGGTCTCAAACACAATCTGTTGAGTATCAGCCAACTTTGTGATAAAGGCAACTCAGTAACCTTCAACAAAGAATCCTGTGTTGTGATTAATAATCAAAACAACAAAGTGGTTCTCACTGGTGTGAGAAGAGGAAATGTGTATCTAGCTGACTTCAACTCAACTAAAGCAGAATCTGTAACTTGTCTTCTCAGTAAAGCAAGTCAAGATGAAAGTTGGATATGGCACAAGAAGCTATCCCATTTGAACTTCAAGACCATGAATGAGCTGGTAAATAAAGAGCTAGTTAGAGGCATTCCTATGGTGGAGTTTACAAAGGATGGACTGTGTGATGCCTGCCAAAAGGGGAAGCAGATTAAAGCATCATTCAGGAAGAAACTTGATTCAGCAATTGAAGAGCCTCTACAACTGCTTCACATGGATTTGTTTGGACCAGTCAATAAATTGTCAATCTCAAAGAAAAGATTTTGCCTAGTAATTGTAGATGATTTCTCAAAGTTCTCTTGGACCTATTTTCTAAAGTCCAAGGATGAAGCTAGTGAAATCATCATCAATCACATAAGGCAAGTTAACAATCATCCTGATTTCAAAGTTAGAAGAATCAGGAGTGATAATGGAACTGAGTTCAAGAACTATGTCATGAGAGCATTTTGTGAGGAAAATAGAATCTTGCATGAGTTTTCAGCAGCAAGGACTCCACAACAGAATGAAGTAGTGGAAAGAAAGAATAGATCTCTTATTGAAGCTGTAAGGACAATGCTTGAAGAATCAAAACTACCAACATACTTCTGGGCTGAAGCTGTAAACACTGCATGCTACACTCAGAACATCTCTCTGATTAATCAAGCAAGATGCATGAAACCTTATCAATTGTTCAAGAACAAGAAGCCAACTCTGAACTTTCTTCATGTCTTTGGCTATAAATGCTATATTCTGAGAAATCAAACTGATTAAAATGGGAAGTTTGATGCTAAAGCAGATGAAGGAATTTTTGTTGGATATGTTGTTGGTAAAGCATATAGAGTCTACAATCTAAGAACCATGTTGTGTTTGATGATAAAAAGATTGAAGGACTAAAAGATGGAGATTACCATGAGAGCCTCAAATTTGACAATGTTGAGATGGTTAGTGATGAAAGTGATGATGAGAGTGATCAAGAAACAGTGTCTAAGGATAATGCAGACAATTCTACTACAAATGAAGCACAAAACTCAACATCCGTCGAGTTACATAATGCTTCATCCGTCGGAAGGCAATCTGTATTATCCGTCGGAAGACAACCTGCCTCATCCGTCGGTACTCAAAATTCACCATCCGTCGGGTTATCAAAAGGAGCAGGAAGTCAAGGCAGATCACCCATAGAAAGCACCCCAATCTCAAATCAAAGATCCACAAACTCAGGGGGAGTTTCTAGCAATCAAAACTCAATCACACATCAAGACAACATTGAGGTCTCTTCATCTAGGGCTAATCTACCTCAACCAAGAAAATGGACAAAAGATCACCCCTTTGAACTGATTATTGGTGATGTTTCTTCCAGAGTTCAAACCAAAAGAGCAACTCAAGAAGAATGTCTATACAGCAGCTTCCTGTCTAAGGAAGAACCAAAGAAGGTAGAAGAAGCCTTGTTAGATCCTGATTGGATTTTAGCTATGCAGGAGGAGCTAAACCAATTTGAAAGGAATAAAGTATGGAAGCTGGTACCCAAGCCTACAGGAAAGAATCCAATAGACACCAAATGGGTATTCAAAAACAAGATGGATGAAAATGGCATAGTAGTAAGGAACAAAGCAAGATTGGTTGCTAAAGGCTATTGTCAGCAAGAAGGAATAGATTTTGATGAAATATTTGCTCCTGTTGCAAGACTTGAAGCCATCAGAATCTTCTTAGCCTATGCAGCCCATGCCAATTTCAAGGTCTATCAAATGGATGTCAAAAGTGCCTTTCTGAATGGAGATTTGGAGGAAGAAGTGTATGTAAGTCAACCTCCTGGCTTTGAAGATCCAAATTTCCCAGAGTATGTCTATTATCTACTGAAAGCACTTTATGGACTGAAGCAAGCACCTAGAGCCTGGTATGACACTTTATCAAAGTTCCTTTTGGAAAATCACTTCACAAGAGGTACTGTAGATAAAACTTTATTTTTCAGAAATGTGAATGGCTCTATCATACTTGTTCAAATTTATGTAGATGATATTATTTTTGGCTCTACAGATGAGAAACTTTGTAAAAAGTTTGCCAAACTGATGCAAAGCAAGTATGAAATGAGTATGATGGGAGAAGTAACTTACTTTCTTGGTTTACAAGTTAAGCAAGTTAGTGATGGAATATTCATTAGTCAAACTAAACATATTTTTGATCTTTTAAAGAAGTTTGATCTGATGGATTGCACATCTGCAAAAACTCCCATGGCCACTGCAACTAAGCTTGAACTAAACACTACTGAAAAGTCTGTGGATATTTCAAGTTATAGAGGCATGGTTGGCTCACTTCTGTACTTAACAGCTAGTAGGCCAGATATAATGTTTGCTACATGTTTGTGTGCTAGATTTCAGGCTGATCCTAGAGAGTCTCATTTGATAGCTATTAAGAGAATCTTCAGATATCTCAAAGGAACACCAAACCTTGGCATTTGGTATCCTAGAGATTCTGGCTTTGATCTAACTGGTTATTCAGATGCAGATTATGCAGGTTGCAGAATTGATAGAAAAAGCACAACAGGAACCTGTCAATTTTTAGGAGACAAGCTTGTGTCCTGGTTCAGTAAAAAGCAAAATTCAGTTTCTACTTCTACAACTGAAGCTGAATATATTGCTGCTGGCAATTGCTGTGCACAGATTTTATGGATGAAAAATCAATTGCTAGACTATGGTTTACAAGTTGAAAGGATTCCTATTTTCTGTGACAACACAAGTGCAATTGCCATCACTGAAAATCCAGTGCAACATTCAAGGACAAAGCATATAGACATCAAGTACCATTTCATAAGGAAACATGTAATGAATGGTACTGTAGAGTTACATTTTGTTCCAAGTGAGAAGCAACTTGCAGATATTTTTACCAAACCACTGGATGAATCCACCTTTTCTAGGTTGGTAAGTGAGTTAGGTATGCTTAATTACTCTTGAATTTATCTGAATTATTTTGCAAGTTGAAAAGTAGCCAGAAATTTAACTGATTTTTAGTCTTGGATGAAAATTTTGGCTAAGTCAAAATTTGCATCTCGACGGATGACCATTATCCATCGAGTTGAGTCATCCGTCGATATACAAATTGTAAATAAAAATTAATTACTTTTCTGGAGTATTTTAAAGCTCGACGGATATCAACTTATCCTCATCCGTCGAAGTGTCTAAATCTTAACCGTTAAATCCCTGAACATTATCCATCGAGTATACTTACAGTTTGTAAGCATTACACGACGGATAATGGGTAGAATTTTTACAGTTTATTTTAAAACGACTATTTTAGACAATTTCTATTGGGTAATTTACTTCTCTTTATTATTTTTATCAGTTGATTTTGAGTAAAGTATAAAAGCTTATTTCATTCTAATCATTTTCTTTTATCATTCTCAAATTCAAATGTGTTACTTCATTCTCTCTCAAGCAAAAATCCTCTTTCTCTTCAAGCTTTTCTTCTCTAATAATGGCACCCGTAGTTAAGATCATGTCACAGACTGGGTTCATCTATGAGAAGAACAACTTTACTGCCTTGGTCAATAAGGGGATTCAGCAATCTGAAGACTATCATAAGATGATGGACTTCGTGAACAACTGCAAGTTAAGTTTTGCCATTCTGGAATCACCCACAATTTATTGTGAAGTTGTTGAGGAGATGTGGACAACAACAATCTATAACTCTACTGACAAAACCATCACTCTAACCATCAAAGGTAATGATTTCTGTATCAATAGTGATGTCATAAAAGCATGTTTCAAGATTCCTAATGATAATGTAACTGCACCACACACTGACACTGATATTGTCAATATGCTCAATTCCATTCATTATGCACTTCCTACTGCAAAACTAAGTAAAATTAGAAGACTAGGTCTTAGGAAGGAATGGAGTTACTTGTGTGATGTAGTAACTAAAGTCTTTTCTGGAAAAATCAGTAATTTTGATTCTGTGAAAATTTCCATGCTTAACATGCTATACATGCTAGTTACAGACAAATATTACAATTTCAGTGACCTTGTTGTGTATGAGTTAGGTTTTAAACTAGGTGACTTAGACGAAAGAGGAAAGAATATTTACTATGCTAGATTTTTTATGCTTTTGGCTAACCATCTTTGTCAAGAGATTGAACTTGAGAACCCAAACAACAAATTAGCTTATTGGGTTCAAGAGAGAAGAATCATTGCAGACTTGAACAGAGCCAACCATCACAAGGATGTGCCAATGTTCTATTTTTCTGTAATGCTGACACCTCAGGTAAGTGAGGTAAGTTCATCCAGACCCTCAACTATTCCAATCTCTTCTATTTCTTTGACTTCAGGCATAGTTATGGCAACTGTGACAATGACCAAACAGTTGCCTACCAAAGCTGCCAAAATAACTGCAATTTCAAAATCCAAATCAAAGAAAACCCCCTCTGGTATCTCTCAAAAGGTACCAGTTCAAAAATCTACCAAAGCCAAAGAGGGGAGTGTGAAGGAGGGTAAGATAGGTGAGGGAATGGGTGAACATCAAAGAAACCCCAAGGATAAGGTTGGAGAGTTGAGTGAATCCCAGCCTAGCCACACTGCAGTTTCCCAACAAACTGTAGTGCTTAAAAAGGACAAAAGCTCACTTCTAGCTGCATCCTCCCAAAAGGATGTGGCTATTGAACAAAGCTCTCATCCAAGAGCACAGGCCAAGAGGGTTAGGGACACAAGCTCACACCAAACTTACACTAGAAAGAAGAAATCCAAAACAACTGGGGATGGACAGGGCACACACTTAGTGCAAACTGGTGCTAAAGACACAGTCCCTGCACCTTCTCAAATTCAGATTGATGTGGCTCCAATAAATGTGGAGTCACAACCAAAATCTCTCATAATTGAAGCCACAGAAACACAATACTCAGCAACTAACTCACTGGAAGTGGACATGATAAACACTTCAATTCCTGATTCCCCTTCTTTAACTCTGTTGGGGAAGCCACAATCTAGTGCAAGTGAGCATCATCTTTTAGATGATTTGTTGGCTCACTTGCCAATTCTTTCAGATTCTATTGTGACATCTGTGCCTCAAATAACTTCAATCAACACAGAGTCAACAATAGTTTCTCTTCCCACCTCATTCATTTCTACTCTCTCGATGGATATTGCTCATCCGTCGAGTAGTGATTGTATCCCGATGGATAAGCTTAACAGCAGTTATCCGTCGGATAGCTTTACCACTCACCCGACGGATATCACTTATCCGTCGAGTGTCTCTACACAACTTCAAACTTTAATAATTTCAAGTGTAGAAGATTTGGTGGTAATACAATCACTCTTAGGACTGAGAGAGGAGAGTGCATTGAGTGAGAGGTTGGGTTGCTCCCAGGCAAAAGGAGAGGAAAAGAGTGAATCTCAGCAATCCATTCATTCAGGATTAGCAAAAGTGAGTGAGAGGAGTCCCACCTTAGTAGGTGAAGGTGAGGGTGTGAGGGTGGGGAGCCAGGGTGAGACCCTGATGCAACAAAAGAGAGAATATGAGAGAAAGGCAGGTACTGGAGAAATAAGGATGGAACCATCCATTGCTAGTGAGTCAATGATTGTGGATGATGCTGACAAGGAAAGACAATTTCAGCAATATTACAAAGTTGTAATTGATAACATTTCCTTGGATGCTGACACTTTTACTCACCCTGTTTCAGCCTATCAACTGTTGGCTGCTCAGGGAAATGTGGAGGTAGAGCAGACTTTGAATTTAGTGCACACCACAGAATCTCTTCAAAGAGATAAAGCTGCTGTGAACAGAATGCCTTCTCAAGCTGGAGAGCCATCTGAAGAATTTGGAGTAAATTCTGATGATGATGACTCTGGTTCTTTGGATGGAAGCATGAACTTAGGGGGAGCTGAAGGCCCAAGTTCTGCTTTCAGCTTACCTAAATGGGCATGGGCAAAGGAATTTTCACCAGGGCAATTTGAGGTGTCTTTGGTAAAACAAGTAATAGCTATTCAGCAGGCCCTTCAGGAAGCTTCAGATGCTGGTACCAAGGCTGTTCTTCAAGCTCACCTAGACTCCTTACATTTAATGAAGATCCAACACTCAAGACAGAATCTCAGTGTGGATGAATTGAAAAAGGATATAGCTGACTTAAAAACATATAACTCTGAGAAGTTGGATTCAATAATGCAATATGGTACCATGCATGATCTATTACTAAGATTAAGGAGAGAATCAGATTCTGACAAGAAGATAGCCAAGCTGGAGAACAGAGTTCAGGTTATTGAGAATTCAGTGGCTCTACTTCTTCAAAATCAACAGACTAAGACAAATCTTCTTATGCAACTGGCTAAAGCACAAGGCCTAACTCCTCCACTTGATGATAATAAAAAGGGGGAGAGAGAATCAAGTAAGGGGGAGAAAGGACCAACTGAGGGGGAGAAACTTCTAGTTCAAATCAACAAAGTAATTGTACCATCAATTACTATCTCCAAGCCACCAGTTGCAGATGGTATAGATCTTATAAATGCAGCAGCAGCAAATTTGAAAGATGCTGATAAAGGAGAGTTAACTCTGATCAACTGGAAAAAGATTGATGAGGAAATACAGAAAAAGTTTCAATTAGTCAAGGAACCAGATCAGTCAGCCATCCATCACTCTAATGTCAAGCCAATCAATGTGAATGAGATGAGCATGAACTATCTGGAGAAAGGACAATCTTCCTGCATCAAGACTACAAAGGCTGAGATAATTCTTAAACCAAGGGCAAACTATCCAAAGTTATCTTTGAAGAACCCTATGGATTCTGTGTATGAGACATCCAAGCCTGATGAAAAGAAGATTATGTCAAGATCTATTCTCCTCTACAAAGATCCAGCTAATTCAGCCTCAAGAAAGAGAATTGCAAAGATATTCAGAAATGGGAAGGAAATTTATGTGGTAGCTGGACATCCACAATTTGCTCATGCAAAGGAAGAAGAAAAAGCCAGATTGAAGCAGGAAAATAGGCAAGCTGCTCTAGATGCAAAGATGTCTAAACAAAAGAAAGAACAGTTTGCTATCTTGGCCAAGCTACATGCTGTGAATTCTTCTCAACAAATTCCCTCTCAACCATCTCAAGCTACTAAATCAGAGAAGAAGATTGAAAAATAGAAGAAATCCCCAAGAAAGAAAGAACTGGCTAAAAGAACAAAAAGAAAGTTGGATGTTGTTGACAAGGAATTGGAAGATCAATTTCCAAAGGAATCCACTCAAGCTGAAACTCAAGCATCAAAGCCCTCTGTGGTGTTTGAAGACATAAGGGTGGTGGACCCCTACAGGAACATACATGGAGAGCCTATTGTGCCAAAGGATGAGCCAATAGAGTGGGATAAATTACCAATTCCTGACTTCAACTTGCCAATTCTTACTAAGCCAAGAAGGACAAAATCAAGGGCAGTCAAGAAAGTGAAGCTGTCACCTCTCAAATCCAAGTCAGTAGTCAAAACTCAACCCAAGGTCAACAGGGGAGACTACTTGTACTTGTGTGACATCAAAGAATTCTCAGATCTAAACCTTTATCTGGAGGAGCTGGATGAGGTAAGGGCAATTGATGCATACAGAAACCTACCTGTAAGGTTGGTGTTCAAGTACAAAGGGGGAAGGGAGATTCAGTGGCCTCTTCACAGGATACTTCAAGAAAGCCAAGTTGTGTTGATCAAAGTCTATTCATCCTTCAAGAAAAACTTTGGGTTCAATGTAACTGCAAGAAGATTAGTATTGAAGAAGATTGAAGAGCTAAGGAGTGTTAGAGCCAAAGATGCACTACCCAAAACTCTTATCATCCCATACACATGGAGAAGAGTGCATCTAAGGCCCTACTGGCTGATGGAATTCATGGATGACAAGGGTGTGAGAAGATTCTTCAGATTAGAAGACCAATTGAGTATCTCTAGCAATGAGACTCTCTTGGAAATGCAAGAAATGTTAGATCTCTCAGAATCTGATGAATTAGAATTCCACAGACAGCTCCAGAATCAAATTGAAGAAAATAACAGAAAGCTTGGAAGAAGATCCAGACCTTCAAGAAACTAGAAAAATCTGCTCAGACTAGAGGAGCATCTTGAACTGACTATGAGCCAAACCTTGTACATTTTTGTTTAAATTAAAGCTCTTTCAGTTTTATCTACTTATCTTTAAAGATATATGTTTAGGATGTTTTGTTATCATCAAGTATCTCTTAATTTATGGCTACAATTCCAGTAGACATAAATTGGGGGAGATTATTGTGAATATGTTGTGTACTTGATGATTACCTAAACAAAACATCTAAGTAGATTTTACTTAGTGAAATAATGTAGCACTCGACGGATACGAATTATAGTCCCGACGGATAACTCATTATAGTCCTGACGGATGATTAACTTATTATCCATCGAGTGAGTAGCTTATGTAATAATAAGTTTGTAGCACAGTGTTGTATGCTCCTTTGTATAGAATCTGAAGTAGCATATAAGTTATGTTGACTTTAACTAGATATGCAGAATAGGTTGATTAACTATACATAAGCAATGTCTTGTAATTCTGTATAAATGAAATGAAGTCAAGTGCCAAAATAGCTACCAACGGATGCTTAACAAAGCTTCGACGGATGATCAAATGACTATCAACGGATGTTTAACATAGCAGTCGACGGATGATCAATTAAGTCATCGACGGATGATCTGAAAGTCGACTGATGACCATATCAAGATTCAAACATCAGTTGAACAGTGAAAGCTGACACACAGCCGTTGAGTTGGATACAAGTACACTGTGGAAGCCCATTAACTGGGTAATAGAGGACGAAAAGCAGCAAAGATCAAGACTGTTAGATTTTATAATTGTTCAGTTCTTTTGAATTTGTAATCTTGGTATTATATAAACCAAGAGAGTAGCAAATAGAAAAATAACTGAGACAGCTAAGAAACAACAACAGAGAAATCTTTGTAAGCACTATCTTTAGCATTTCCTGTGTTTTTAGCAGTTCTATTTTGTAAGCAGCTGTGAGCATTTCTGCACACAGAGTTCTCTCGATATATTAAATATATCTCTGGTGGAATTGTTTAAATCCACCAGAAAGTTTTTAAAGCCTCTTGTTTTTAATTACTTATGTTTTGATTCATTCAAGTTTACATTCCGCATTGTGCTAATCAAAACAAATATATCCATAATCGAGTTGAACATTTTTATTTCAAGAAAAAGGTTCAAGAATTCCATTCAACCCCCCTTCTGTAATTCTTGCTATATTGTTAAGGGACTAACATCTCCTTTCTAGCCTTAGAAGGACTAGCAGGCTTAGACCTATCATGCTTTCTATTATTCACATGCTAACGAGGAGTAGTCTTATCACTAGAAACATGCTTACCATTAAAATAAGCACACATCAATTTAAAAGCACAAGACATACAATTAGCAACACTACATGCTTTATGAGAGTGATTAATAGCAGGCAATTTATGCATGGTAGACATGGCATTTTTGTTATCCAACTCATGTGTGTCTGAGTTAGTCTTAGTTGCTTTCACAACTTTGACTGGAACTTTCGACTCACTTGACTTGGAAACAATCTTCTCATTAGCATGATCCTCAGCACGTATTTCTTCTTGAATAACAGAAGAGGTCGCATCAAATGGTTCAGCAATTGATGGCTTATAGAGGGGTTCATCAACACCCTTAAGCACATGTGGTACTTCCCTCCCTTTAGCACAGACATGAGGAGGGGAGTTTATGCCTAATTCTCCAATAGCAACACTGTAATCATAACCTATTCCAGATGTTTTATTAACAACTTGCTTACTGTAGAACTCTTTAGCCTTCGAACAAGAATTGAAGTAGGCTCTAACCTTAGTCTCAAGACCGGTGATCTTGTCTTTGAGAATAGTTTCGAGTTTTCTATAACAGTCAACTCTATTCTCTAGAAAAGATACTTGTTCTTTTAATTTGTCTTGATTAATGTGCACAAGTCTTAATTCATTGACCTCTTTCTCAAGGTCTGTGATCTGTAAACTTAACAGTTCATTATCACGACGCGCACAATCTAAGTTACCTCTTAGATGATAAACCATTTCAGCATCAGAAAGTTTTACCTCTATTCTTGACGATGAAGCTTTTCCATCAATAGCCATAAGAGCAAGATTTCCTTCTTTTTCATCTTCACTGTCAGTATCATCCCAGCTTCTTCCCTTTGCCAGATAAGCCCTTTCAGAGTTCTTTCTTACTTGCTTTGGCTTCCTACATTCTGTGGCAAAGTGTCCCAACTCATTGCAGTTATAGCATCTAATGGTGCTCCGATCAACCATCCATGTTTTGTATCCACCATTGCTGGTGTTAGAGGATGAAGATCCACCTTTCTGGAATTTGTTGTAGTTGGACTTGTACTTAAGCTTGGGATTCCTCTTGAATCTGACATGGGAGAATCTCTTGACAATTTGGGCCATTGACTCGTTTTCTAATTGCTCCAGCTCTTCCAAGGAATACAAATCATCTCTTGATTGATTTGTAGTAGGAGGATCATATTCTGCTACTAACATATTTTCCTCAGCCTTGGAACACTATACCATTCTCTCCAATTGTTGAGATTGCTGTTGTTGTTGACCTTCAGCTATAAGTGCAGTAGATGTGCTGACCATTCTATCCTTCCCGTAGACTTCCTTCTGTTGAATCTGCTCCAACTCATAGGTTTTTAACACTCCATAGAGCCTGTCCAAAGAAATCTCACTCAGATCTCTAGCTTCTCTAATGGCAGTGATTCTATGTTCAAGATGAGTTGGCAGTGTTAAAAGGAACTTTTTGTTGACCTCCCTGATTGAATAAAATTTTCTATTGATGTTCAGGTTGTTGATCAACGCATTGTACCTCTCAAACACTTCAGTAATTCCTTCTCCTGGATTTGATTTGAAATGTTCATACTCAGAGGTTAGGATCTCCAACTTGTTCTCCCTAACTTCCTCTGTGCCTTCATTGATCACCTCAATAGTTTCCCACATGTTAGGTCACACTTTCACTGTAGAGGGGGTGAATACAGTGTTTATTACAATCAAATCAAACTTCAAGAACTTATGTAACAGAAAACAAACTTTATTTAAACAATAAACTCTGTTACAATCTGGAACTGTTATCTCTCAGTGATGAACAAAATATCACGAGAGCTGCTAGGGTTATAATTAATAATATTCTCGATAATGATAACACTTATAGTGTAAACCCTATGTCTGTGTTTATATACTACACAGTTACAAGATAATCGCTAATTGATATGGAATATAATTCTGCTTCCTAAAATATATCAATCAGATATCTTCTATTCCAAGTATTCCATTCTTCACGAAATTCCTTCTTCATGCATATCTCTTCTTATGTTTATCTTGATCTTTTTAACTTTAATCAGCTACTGTCCTTATCTGATCGTCCTTCAGTACTTAAGTTCTGATATCTATCTCCTGATAACATAAGTACTGATATCCCTTAGGTTCTGACTTCCAGTATAAGTACTGATCAGTTAAGTACTGATTTGTTCTGTTCAAATAAGATCTGAAATCTAAACATAAAACATATTAGCCATGACATTATCAAATATATCTAACAATCTCCCCCAACTTGTAAATTAACAAAATATACAAGTTTAACAGATATTTGATGATGTCAAAAACATTAAGTACAAATGCATGAGAAATAGACAAGATAACTACAACTTACAGTCCTTAAAGTTTTTACCAATTCAACTTCTGATAACAACTTCAATCTGTATAAATATCAGAATTTAAGCAGTTGTAGATCTTCGACTTGGCTTCATCATTTTCTGATCTCTCTGATGTCAGGAGTTGTTCTGAGATAATTCTTCAACAAACATTTCTCAGCATATCTGAGTTCATCAATCATTCTCAGTTTGACATCTTTAAGCTCTGCAGTATCTTCACCAGTTTGAAATATTGCAGCTCTGAGATCATTAATCTTTGCTTTTCTCAACTCCCGATCTAGTCTTATGACATAAGCTTTGTTAGACTCTAGATTGAATTCAAGCCCCTTAATACCAAGATATGTTCTGATCTGTGCAGTATTAGGCTTCATATCAACAATATCACCATTGTGATTTCTGTACTTTGGAACATATCTGCTGTCAGACTTAACAGAATAAAGTCTTTTCTGTCTCTGAATCTGTTCCTTTAAGTAGTTTGCAGCAGTCTCTGTTATTCTGTCATCCACTTGAAGTAAGAATAATACATGCTCCAATTCTTCAAAATACTTCAATGGAATGGCATTTTGTCTTATATGATAAACCCTACCATCTGTCATGAAATACAACATGATGTATTCTTTCAAGTAGGTATGGTAAACCATCTGTACAGATTCTAGTTGATTCAATCTCTCAGGAGTTGCTCCAATACCTGGTTCACTCAAGGAAGTTGGATCATCGGTAGTGTTGTGTACTCTTCTTTCATCAGCACTTCCCAATCCAGTTTTATCTCTAGCTTCCTTTCCAGTAACTACTCTTGCTTCAAAACCACTTGAAGTAGTCTTCAAAGATTGAGTCTGTTTTGCTTTAGTGAATCCTGGTAGGAGTGTTTTAGATTTATTTTCTGATATCAAGTTAACTTGAGCACTGTCAGAGGTTACTTGCTTCTTCTGAATATCAGAACTTACAATTTCTTGACTCTGAACAACTTGAGCCATGTCAGAGGTTGTTTTAAGAACTTTTCTTGAAGTCAGAGCAAGATTATCTTTTCCATCAGTAATTTCTTCTTCCTCAGGAGGTACATAAGGCTTGATAGGTTCACCAACCTTTTCTTTACCCTTGGATCTTGGATCTATCTGTGGTTGTGATCTAGCCAAAGTTTCTTCAGTATGTATCCTTTCTTTGATCACAATGCCTTTAGGTTTTGGAAGTAACTTTTTACCAGAAGCTTCAGATTTAGATGTGACTTTCTCTGATTTAAGTCTGGCTTCTTCTTCCTTTAAACTTTCCAAGTCCATCCCTGGATTTTCTTGAAGAAATAACTGTCTTGACATTTCCTCATCAAGATCTAGAAGTTCATCAGAACTTATCCTTTTACCAGCAACAGAACTTATTCTTTTCCCAGTATCAGAACTTGTTCTGTGACTAGCTTGTCTTGATGTAAACCTTCTACCTTGACTATGACCACCACCCATTCCAGAGTTTCCTTGGTCATCTTTTCCATCATCCTTTCCTTGCAGTGACTTGTTGGTTTTGCATTTGGACTTAATTACCTTCTCCCCCTTTTTGGCATCAGCAGGTAATAAAAGAGAGATAAGTAGTTCCACTGAGGTCTGGATTTCAGTAAGTTGCGATTGCTGAGAAGCTTGATTTGTCAGAATTTGATCAATCTGAGCTTGTTGCTTCTCTTGAGTTTTCTCAATATAAGCAACCCTGTCAATGGTAGGTTGGAAGAACTTTTTCTTATCAAGTTTCCAAACTTGTTCCTGTTTAATAAAGTTCTCCTGAATCTTGTGTAGCTCTGCATGAGTGTTGGAATGAAGACCTTGTAGATGTTTAGTACTCAATGCAGTGACTCTAAGCTGGATTTTAAAATCATCAGAATGTAACATTTCATCAGCTTTAGTCAAGTGCTCAGCAAGATGTAAAGCATTTGGAACACATGAAACTGAGTTCCATTCCTTAGTCCACTCCTGACCTGCAGGAGTTTCACTCCAAGGTACTGGTGCATCCCTGATAACAAACTCCTTTAGCAGTTCAGACTTAGGAAGAGTCAGTGGAGGAGTATGTCCTGAAGGACCTGCTTCATCAGCATCTACAGTTGTAGCAGCTTCACCAGTATCTCCAACATTTGCAGCATCAGAACTTAAAGAATCAGTATCTTCTGATAAGACAACTGTATGAGTAGCAATGGAGGCTTCAACATCCTCTAATTGCTGATCTGATACTAAGTTCTGATCAACAGCCATATCCTGATGCTCACCTAAAATCTGATCATCATCTTGATGCAGAGAAGGTGTTAGTGATAACTCAGGAGTTTGAACAGCATCAGTAACAGGTGTTGTGGAAGGATTATTTGCTGTTGGAGCTTCTAAGAAAAGTATTTCAGGCACAACCAAGTTCTGAATATCAATTTCAGCACTTGTGCCTGGATCAACAAGAGATATAGAAGGTGAATTAGCCTTGTCAGATACAGGTTCCTGAGATGGAGTTGATGGAGAAGAAGTGACTGGAGCAAATTCCTTGTCTTGTGAGATCAGAGATTCCTGATCCCCTTCCTTAGCTGCTTCCTCCTCATCATCTGAAACTGGCCTCTGTGCCCTCTGTTTCTTGTACTTCCTTGTTGATTTGGATTCCTTTGGAGTTGCAGGAACCGTCATACGTCTAAGCCTCTTGAGAAGCCTAGAACCCCCAATTGCAAAATCCTTCTGAGAAGTTGCCTTCTCAGCTTCATCTATCATAGGTTCTGAAGAGGGAATCTGATCCTCAGAATCTGATTCATCTCTCAAAGTAATCCTCCTCTTCTTCTGAGATGTTTGAGGAACAGTCTTTGTTCTCTTTGGCTTAGAGGATGTAGGCTTCACAGTAGTTGCTGAAGAAGAAGGTTGAGCAGTCTGTGAAGTGGAGAGATAGGATTTGAGATAAGTTCTGAGGGTAGGTTGAGTAGAATGAGAGGTAGGGACTGAGGTTGATGGATTTTGGTTATGGTGAGTTGGTTGAACATTTGAGTAAACAGATTTGTAAGTAGCAGGATCAGCATTTACCAGAATCTGTTTCACAGACTGAGGAATCTGTAATTGTCTCACCATTGATTTCTTTGTGTCAGCATTTATCAGGTCGTTAAAGTACCTTTTTGCAACCTTAAAAGGTGGGGTTTGAGTGCTGACTAACTGGGGTTCAGCAGTACAATACGTATAAATAAGTTGACAGAATCTAGCAAAATAAACAACATCTCGATCCTCTGTCATCCTATCCCCAATAAAACCAATTATTCCAGTTGCAAAATCAAAATGAGTTTGATGGATAATAGCATACCCGATGTGCTGACTCAGAATTGGGATGGCATCAAAATTTGAACGCTTGTTGCCAAAAGCCTTGGTAATGCAATCGAAGAAGAAACTCCATTCTCTTCTGATATTAGCCCGTTTCAACTGTCCAAGTTTCGTCAGACTCTTTTCATATCCCAAATCAGTCATTAACCCCCGAAGTTCTGATTCCTCTGGTATAGAGAAGGTACAATCTTCTGGAAGATGTAATGCTCTTCGTACTGTACCAGGAGTGACTACATAGGATGAGTCACCCACTTGGAAGATAATACTGGGAGTTCCTCGTTTACCACCATCATCATAAACTCCAGTCCTCCAGAACCGCAGAACTTGTTGACTTGAAAATAATTCAGGCTGAGTTAAGGCGTACCCAACCTCACTATGTGCAAGAAGATCTTGCACAAAATGCAATTCAGATGGAGCTTCAGCATGATCAAGAATTGCAGCATAGTTGTTTGGAACAAACTTTGCTCCATCAATAATTAAATCCTTTGGTGCCATGTGAAAAAATATTGAAATTCAAGTATGCCTGTTAGGTGTGTGAGATAATGTCTGTATGAAAAACCAACGTGAGAAAGAATGAGAAAGAGAGTAAAAGTAAGAAGAGAGATAAAGTATAAAGAAAGTAAAAGATTAAAGAAATCTTCTCTCTGTTGTTCTTATACTCGAAGAAAAATGTTACCGTTGGACACCTGTCAGACATGCAGTAATAACGGATAGTTACTGGGCTCGAGAAAACAGGAATGATTACTTATCCAGTTGCCTTGTTTCAAGGAAAAACCATTTCAGTTATCACGAGACACAGGTTTAATTCAAAATTGAAACCGTTAGCACTGATTGAATTGTTTTTCACTGCAACATTAATATTCTGAAAATGAATCATGTTAAAAATGACCGAGATAATTTCGATGAATAAGTGCTGACAAAGAATCAGAACCTAAATAAAGACAAAATTTAAATGGTCATCAGAATATCAAGCAGGATTTAACACTACAGATAAAATAACTCAGAGACAAAATCTTGAAGTAAAAACAGTTTTCATTAATATATCAAGTCAATACATATATGAAATAGAAATTACATTAATACAAGATTTTCCCTAAGCTTCTAATCCTAACGTCAACAGCTTTAGTCCTAGCTAAGAAGCCTGACAAAGCTGAGGATGAAGAAGAACAGGAAGAAGACGAGATTAAGTCATCCTCCTCTTCCTATCTTCGACAAACAAGATAGCGAGTCAAATGATTCGCTCTTGCTGACGGATATGACGAAGGTGAAGGTCTCTTCGAACGGCCACCAGATCACGTTTGATAACCTCTGGAAATTGAATCCAGAGATTGTGAGGGATGTTGGTGATAGGGTAGGGAGTTGAAATTCCATTCAAAAAGACATGCACAGTCTCATCACCGTAATTGTAGAACCAGCCAAATTCAGCCATTTGTGATAGTAAATGAAAAACAAGACTGAATTTGTGATACAAGTGTGATGAGAAGACTAATGTGAAGTGGTTGCATATATAGGCATGAGAATGCCAAGAGACACAAAGATATTGAATGCAGACAGGTAGAATTAATTCTACCTCGTCTCCCTAGACTTTGAAAAAGAATAACAGTCATTGGAAAAGGAATGTACACATGTAACAAGAGTGAACTGTTCAAGGACGAGTGCCATTATGTTTTAACCATAGACTATTAATCTTCCACTTCAACATTTCGAAATTAATCTGAGACTGTTACCAAATTTTACTCACAGATAAGTCAAGTAAAGGGTTAGACTGAAAAATCAGAACTTAGACCTATACCAGAACTTAACAGTCATCAGAACATAATGTCTTAACTCGAACAAGGAATATCTATCTTAGTAAATACTCATACAAGTTCTTAGTTATGAACGTCAGAACTTAATCATCAGAACGTGTAACTAGAACTTGTCCTCAGAATTTGTGCAAAAGTGACACAATGACTGTTGATCTAAAATAACATAGACCACCACAGAAATTTCATCATTCATATGGAGTGATGTGTGTGTGCATTAAGCTAAATAACAGACAAAGAGTAAAGTCTGATCTACTTCAGTACATCTTAGAAATAAGTCATAATTAAAATTTTGCTAAAGAGCTGTCATTATCCTGAAACCTACTGATAAATGAGTTCATGCATGAGTTCACCTCTACTGTTTTTGTGCTAATTTTATGCATCTTTTGAAATTCTATTTTACAGAGGCTTCTCAGTGTAAGTGAGTCACGACTGTTTATCAGAATTTATGCTATTATCAGAGTATTTCTCCAGTAATCATAGAGTGTGAAAAGTCACCAAGAAAATATTTTGCTTTTCTAATGCATATTTACTTAATACCAGCAATGCACTTGGGTCGTCCCTTTCATATTTTTACTCTAGATCTCAAAGGAGTACCTGATATTATTCTTTGATTATTGTTCTTCTTCTTTTGATAAGTGAGGTTTATCAGCACTTAGTACATTCAGCAGTTTTACTAGAATCAGAACTTAAACAGATGAGTAGCATTATTCTAATTTGTGACTTAGTAATAAGATATACAAAGTAAACTTAACTAAGCTCAGTTATCAGAATTTGCTTGTGTCATAAGATTTCCACAGAAATAATTACTTCTTTCATGGGATCATTTGTTTATTGAAGACTAGTAGGTCAGTATCTAGCACAGTTATCCTCATAGGATTGAATAGTTACTGAAACAGACATAGCACTTATCAGAGTTTAGAAACATATATCAGACAACAGTCAGTACTTAAAGACATTTATCAATTAATGCACAGAATATACAAAGAGATTAATTCTGTAAATACTGATCATAAAGTCTGATAACATAGAACAAGTTTAAGCAGATTTAGAGAAAGAACCTGAAATCATTCCAAGTTCATTTACCAATTTTGAAAAGGTAGCTTCACACAGTGGTTTTGTGAAGATATCTGCTACTTGTTGATCTGTGGGAACAAAATGCAATTCCACTGTACCTTCATCCACATGTTCCCTGATGAAATGGTACCTGATGCTGATGTGCTTTGTCATAGAGTGTTGAACTGGATTACCTGTCATAGCAATAGCACTTTGATTATCACAGTAAATAGGGATTTTGAAATACGTTAACCCATAATCTAGTAACTGATTCTTCATCCAGAGAATCTGTGCACAGCAGCTTCCTGCAGCAATATACTCTGCTTCTGCAGTTGATGTGGAAATTGACTTTTGTTTCTTGCTATACCAAGAAACCAACCTGCCTCCAAGAAATTGGCAGCTACCACTTGTGCTTTTCCTGTCAATTTTGCAACCTGCAAAATCTGCATCTGAGTAACCTATTAATTTAAAATCTGATTCTCTAGGATACCATAATCCTAGATCAGCTGTTCCTTTAAGATACTTAAAGATTCTTTTTATAGCTGTTAAGTGAGGTTCTCTTGGATCTGCTTGAAATCTTGCACAAAGACAGGTAGCAAACATGATATCTGGTCTACTAGCAGTTAGATAGAGAAGTGAGCCAATCATACCTCTGTAATCAGTAATATCTACTGAATTACCAGTATCCTTATCCAGTTTTGTTGCAGTGGCCATGGGAGTGGATGCACTTGAACAGTCTTGCATTCCAAATTTTTTCAGCAAGTTTCTGGTGTACTTAGATTGACAAATAAAAGTTCCTTCTTCACTCTGCTTGACTTGAAGGCCCAGAAAATAACTAAGTTCTCCCATCATACTCATCTGATATCTTGACTGCATTAGGTTGGCAAACTTTTTGCAAAGTTTGTCATTTGGAGACCCAAAAATAATATCATCAACATAAATCTGGATCAAAAGTAAGTCCTTGCCATGGTTGAGATAGAACAATGTTTTGTCAATAGTTCCTCTGTTGAATCCACTTTCCAGAAGAAACTGAGCTAAAGTCTCATACCATGCTCTAGGAGCTTGCTTAAGTCCATAAAGTGCTTTATCAAGCCTGTAGACATAATCTGGATGTTTGGTATCTACAAAGCCTGGAGGTTGTTCAACATATACTTCCTCTTCCAATTCTCCATTGAGAAAAGCACTTTTCACATCCATTTGAAAGACAGTAAACTTTTTGTGAGCAGCATAAGCCATGAATATCCTTATGGCTTCTAACCTAGCAACTGGAGCAAATGTTTCATCATAGTCAATTCCCTCCTGTTGAGAATATCCTTTTGCAACCAGCCTTGCCTTGTTCCTTACAATTATGCCATCACTGTCAGTTTTGTTTCTGAATACCCACTTTGTACCAACAACCGATCTATTCTTGGGTCTTGGCACTAAGGTCCAGACTTTGTTTCTTTCAAATTCATTCAACTCTTCCTACATTGCTTGCACCCAATCAGCATCTTGAAGAGCTTCTTCCACTTTCTTTGGCTCAGACTGAGAGAGAAAAGAATTGTAAAGACATTCATTCGAAGTACCTGTTCTAGTTCTGACACCTGCCTCAGGATTTCCAATTATTAAATCAGGTGTATGTGATTTTGTCCACTTCCTTGCAGATGGAAGATTTTCTCTAGAACTGGATGCTCCCCCATGATTCATGCTGTCTTCGGTTTCATTTTCTGATGCTCCCCCTGAAACTATGCTCTCTGAGTTGGATCCTTCAGTATTTAGATTTTCAGTACTGTCAGTACTTGGCTTATCAGAACTTGACGAATCAGAATTTGAAGAGCCAGATGTATGTTCTGATGCTTCTTGAGATGTGATAATATCTTGAGTATGCTCCCCCTGCATTGGTGCATCTTCCTTTGACGTAGTCACCACAGTTTCAATAACATCAGAGTTTAATCCATCAGAATTTACAGTATCAGGAGTTAGACTGTCAGGACTTGAGGTATCAGAATATGAATCTTCATTTTCAAATCTCAGCTTATCATGATCAATGCAATCTTCAAGTCCAGTGATCTTCTTGTCATCAAAAGAGACATTGATAGATTCCATGACCACTTTTGTTCTCAAATTATAGACTCTGAAGGCTTTTGTAGAAAGTGGATATCCTACAAAGATTCCCTCATCAGCTTTTAGATCAAACTTGGATAGCTGTTCAGGATGAGTCTTGAGAACAAAACACTTACATCCAAATACATGAAAGTATTTGAGATTTGGCTTCTTGTTCTTCACCATCTCATATGGTGTTTTTCCATGCTTGTTAATGAGTGTTGCATTTTGAGTAAAACAAGCAGTCTGCACAGCTTCAGCCCAGAAATAGGTTGGAAGCTTTGCTTCTTCAAGCATTGTTCGTGCAGCTTCAATTAGAGTTCTATTCTTCCTTTCAACAACTCCATTTTGCTGTGGAGTTCCAGGAGCAGAAAATTCCTGCTTTATTCCATGATTTTTGCAGAACTCTTCTATTATCAAATTCTTGAATTCAGTACCATTATCACTCCTCAAAATTTTCACAGAATCTTTGATCAATTTATCCAGATGTTTGACATGATCAATCAGGATAGATGCAGTTTCACTTTTTGTGTGCAAGAAATACACCCATGTGTATCTGGTGAACTCATCTACTATGACCAACGCATATTTCTTCTTTGCAATAGACATGACATTCACTGGACCAAATAGATCAACATGAAGTAGATAATAAGGCTCAAGAATTGATGATTCAGTCTTGCTCTTGAACGAAGATTTTCTTTGTTTAGCCTTCTGACATGAGTCACAAAGACCATCAGGAACAAACACTGATTTTGGCAGTCCTCTCACAAGATCTTTCTTGATCAGTTCATTTATCTTGTTGAAGTTTAAATGAGAGAGTTTCTTGTGCCAATTCCAGCTTTCTTCAGTTGAGGCTCTACTCACTAAACAGATTGCAGAACCATCAGAACTTGTTGAAAGCTTAGCTTCATAAATGTTACCACGCCTGAATCCCTTCAGAACAATTTTTCCTTTAGATTTACTAACTATTTCACAATGTTCTGCAAAGAAATCAACATGATAACCTCTGTCACAGATTTGACTTATACTCAGTAAGTTGTGTTTAAGTCCTGAGACCAGAGCTACATCTTTAATAATGACATTCCCAAGATTGATATTGCCATATCCCAAAGTTTTTCCAATGTTGCCATCTCCATAAGAAACACTTGGGCCAGCTTTCTCCACAAAGTCTGATAGCAGGGCCTTATTTCCAGTCATATGTCCTGAACATCCACTGTCCAGAACTAAAATATTTTTCCTGTTGCCCTGCAATCAAAAAGACCACTAATTATTAGTTTTAAGGACCCAGACTTGCTTGGATCCTTTGGCCTTTTTAGGTTTGTTAACATTTGCAGCGGATTTAACATCAGATTTTATGTTAACAGTTTTCTTATCAGAACTTATACTAGAAGGAATAACAGAAACTTTCTTTAAAGAAGGTTTTATTTGATAATAATCATAGTACAAACTATGATATTCCTTACAAGTATAAATGGAATGCCATAAACTACCACAATGAAAACAAGGATTTTGTGGTTTGTATCTAACAGACTGACTCTTAACTCCTGACTTTGTAGATAAGGAGTTAATATTCTTATTCTTCCTGCAAAAAGAAGCCAGATGGTTAGAACTTCCACAGTTATGACATGCTTTCCTAGGAGCATCAGGAACAGATTTATAGTTATTGCTTTTATTCACACCTTCCTTTCCATTCCTGTTTTTCCTAGGTGATTTTACCTTGTTTGCATTCTTAACATCTTTCAGCTTATGCTTAAGCTGCTTCTTTGTCATTAAGCCTATGTTAACTTCAGCTGTCTTTTCCTGTTTTAGTTTGTCAGAAGCTAATTCCTTTTTAACTTCTGATTTCTCATTTTTGGATTTTTCAGTTACAAACTTAACAGGTTTTAACTTCGGCTTTTGCTTATCAACAGGCTTAATTTCTACAGTTCCTTTTTTATTTTCTCCATAGCCTAAGCCCTCTTTCCAGTTTCCACTGCTTAGCAAATTTTGAGTTGTTTTGCCAGAGTTAGTCCAAGTTCTGATAATCTCTCTCTCCTTTTCTAACTCAGTTTTTAGAGATTCATTCATTTTTAGCACTTCATCCCTAACATAAAAAGCATCATCTCTATCCTGCTGAGTTTGATGAAACATGACTAACTCTTTTTCTAAGAAATCATTTCTTTTCCTAAAAGCAAGATTTTCAGAAGTTAATCTTTCACATGTTAAAGTTTGATCTCTGTAACTAACAAACATGGTTTTAAGATATCTTCTCAACTCATTAATATCATCAGTATGAAAAGCATAAGTAGTCTGAGGTACCTTTGTTTCAGCAGCTTCAGAACTGCTCTCAGAACTTGATTTATCAGCATTTGCCATCAATGCATAGTTCTCCTCACTTTCAGAATCTGAGGTGTCTGTCCAGCTTTTCTGCTTTGTGACAAGAGCTTTGCCTTTGTCATTCTTGGTCTTCTTGCAATCAGGAGATATGTGGCCTTTCTCACCACAATTATAACATTTAACATTAGCGTAATCTCCTCTGTCAGACTTTCCTCCTCTTCCTTCAGATCTTCTGAAATTCTTCTTATCAGAACTTATGCCTTTCCTGGAAAACTTCTTTCCCTTCCTGAACTTCCTGTATGCAATCTTTGTGATTCCTTTCACCATAAGAGCACACAGCTTCATCATCTCCTCATCAGCATCAGTTTCAGGCAAGCTTTCAGAATCTGAGTCATCATCACTCTCAGAACTTGATGACTCAGTATCAGATTTTATGATAAGAGCTTTACCCTTATCTTTCTTTGAGGAAGGTGGTTTGGGGGATTCCTCTTCAACCTTGAGAGCAACTGTCCTTGACTTTCCTCCTTTCCTCTTGCTTCTTTGTTCCATCTCAAGTTCATGAGTCTTGAGCATTCCATAGATTTCATCAAGAGTTGTTTCATCAAGATTGTAGTTGTCTCTTATTGTTGTTGCCTTCAAATCCCAACATTCAGGAAGAGCTAACAGGAATTTGAGGTTTGTATCTTCAAGATCATACTCCTTATTTACTAATGACAAGTCATTCAAGAGTTTGACAAATCTATCATATACATCAGTCAATGACTCATTAGTCCTAGAGTCAAAGTGTTCATACTCTTGAGTGAGTATTGTCTTCCTGTTCTTCTTAACTGTTTCAGTTCCTTGACACCTTGTCTCCAGTGCATCCCATATCTCCTTAGCAGTCTTGCAGTTGATTACCCTGTTTGACATTACATTATCAATGGCACTATGCAATAAATGACGTACCTTTGCATCCTTAGCAATAGATGCTATATCTTCAGCAGTGTAATCATTCTTTTCCTTTGGTACGGTCATTGCTGCTTCACCTGCAACTACAACAGCGAGCTTGGTAGGTTTGTGAGGCCCTTCCTTGATTCTATCAAGGTATTCTGGATCTGTTGCTTCCAGAAACATGGTCATCCTTACCTTCCATATGGGATATTCAGATGGTCTCAATATGGGAACTCTGATAGTCTCATATCGACTCTGAGTTGATGTCTTTGATGATTCCTCAGTTTTGGTAAGCTTAGTTGGAGTTTCTGTGTCAGACATGATTGTGTTTGGATCTTTAACTGTATGTGTGTTAACAGATAGCTCTGATACCACTTGTTAGGTCACACTTTCACTGTAGAGGGGGTGAATACAGTGTTTATTACAATCAAATCAAACTTCAAGAACTTATGTAACAAAAAACAAACTTTATTTAAACAATAAACTCTGTTACAATCTGGAACTGTTATCTCTCAGTGATGAACAAAATATCACGAGAGCTGCTAGGGTTATAATTAATAATATTCTCGATAATGATAACACTTATAGTGTAAACCCTATGTCTGTGTTTATATACTACACAGTTACAAGATAATCGCTAATTGATATGGAATATAATTCTGCTTCCTAAAATATATCAATCAGATATCTTCTATTCCAAGTATTCCATTCTTCACGGAATTCCTTCTTCATGCATATCTCTTCTTATGTTTATCTTGATCTTCTTAACTTTAATCAGCTACTGTCCTTATCTGATCGTCCTTCAGCACTTAAGTTCTGATATCTATCTCCTGATAACATAAGTACTGATATCCCTTAAGTTCTGACTTCCAGTATAAGTACTGATCAGTTAAGTACTGATTTGTTCTGTTCAAATAAGATCTGAAATCTAAACATAAAACATATTAGCCATGACATTATCAAATATATCTAACACCACATGTGTTTGGAATTTTTACAGTTCATCACATGTCTGTTCATCAAGGGATCAAGGGAATCAATTAAAATTAATTGAAGGCTGGCATCCAAGGAGGCTTCTTCCTTTTCATCAGGAGTAAAATCTTCAGGATCTTTAGGAAAGGTTCTGGCTTTGGTGATCACAACATCATCTACTATCATCTCCGGTTCAATAACCATCGGAGTTTTTATCCCCTTCTTTAACAAGTTTGAATATTTGGGATTTTCCACTTGTAAAAACATGAGCATCTTCTTCTTCCACATAATATAATTCTCTTTATCAAATTGTGGAATTTTAACGGTTCCAACTTTTTGTGAAGTCATTATGAATTTTTGAATGAATAAAAATTCAAGGAGTTGAAAAATCACAAATTTCTAGGATCTTGATTTTTTCGTTAATCAGAAGGCTCTGATACCAATTGTTAAGTCCCAATGTGTTTGTAGAAGGGGGGGTTGAATACAAACAGCACCGAATAATCAAATATATGCGGGATAAAAAATGTGAAACAAAATTCAAGTTAAATAAGAATATTATTAAACTTGAAAGGTGTTACAACAAATGTATCGATTACAAGGAATTAGTCTCAAATTAATTATCACAAATTTAGAATAAATTCGACATGAACTTTTTCTATTTTTGTAATAATTAGAATCAAATGCTAAACACGATTTGAGATTAAATTCTAGGGATTTTGATCCGCTAGATTGTTACACAAGAACAAGACAAATATTTCTAGTGGTTTGGATTTAACGTTACAAGCTAGAAATTAGATCTTGAATTAAGCAGATGAAAAATGGAATATTTCTAAGGCGGCTGCTTTTTCTTTTCTGTGTTCTTGACTTCTGTTTTGATGATTAAAATGAATGTTCGGCTTCTGCTTCTTTTATCAACCAACCGAATGAAAATGAACTGGCATGACAATCTCTTTGGCTCAGCAAGACTTTCGGTAGGACTATCAAATTCCAGTAGAACTTTCGGTAGGACTATCTTTTAGAACTAGCAAGACAATCAGAATGAACTAGCAAGACTTTCGGTATGACTATCAATTGTCATACCGATTGTCATATTAGTTCAAACAGTTTGTCTTGCTGAAATTAAATAGATTTAAATCCTAATAATAATTCTGATAAGACAATCCTTTTGAATTAGCATGACTTTCGGTATGACTATTGATTGTCATACCGATTGTCATACTAATACAATCAGTTGTCTTTGTTGAATTTATAACAGATTTTAAATCAATTAAAATTCTGAAAATTCTTAATATTAATTCAGAATTAATTAATCAATTAATTTAATTAAGCAAATAAATTAATCTTTGCAGATATAATTTATTTTCTTAATTAAATTATATGACTTAATTAATTAATAGAGAATTAATACTAATCTTGAGCAACATCCATTCTTCTGCAAATCTTCTGAAAATCACTGAAAATTATGAATCAATTCCATCACTTCAACGTTGACACTCGATGTACTGTCTGGTTCATGAGTGACTAACTTCCGTGACGTTTCTTCATGTCTTGACTTTGATACTCTAATTTTCTTCAGATTAAATCCTTGTAATTAATGATACTCTGACGAGATCTCTGTCACTTGATTAAACCCACAATCTTGATTTGCATCACTGAGGCTTGAACAATTTCTTGAACTTCTTCCAGTGAATTAACTCTTCAAGTCTGTAGATGAACGTTGTTTCTGAATCCTCTGACAGATGTTACTTGGAGAGACCTCTCTGACGGTAGATCCACTATTTACTTATTACATTCTTATTTGAGTTGAGTTAAATCCTCGAATATACAAATAGGCCTATGACATATGACTTACATCTACTACCATAAGAGACAACTATGACCTTACTGAAACTACTCTTGATGAAATTTATGGTATGCTCAAGACTTATGAACTTGAAATGGATCAAAGGAGCAAGAGGCATGGAAGGAAGTCAAGGACAGTTGCTCTTAAAGCTGAGGAGGAATTTCCTAAAGTTGTTGCCTCAAAGTGGGGCAAAGGAAAGGCTCTCATCATAAAGTCTGATTCAGAGTCATCATATTCTGATGATGATGATTCAGAAACTAAAAGTTTACCTAAAATAGATGCTGATGAAGAGATGATGAAATTATGTGCCCTTATGGTAAAGGGTATCACAAAGATAGCCTACAGGAAATTCAGAAAAGGTAAGAAGTTTTCCAGGAAAAGTGGAAGTTTTGATAAGAAAGGTTTCAGAAAGTCTGAAGGCAAAGGGGGAAAGTCTGATAGAGGAGACAACTCAAATATCAAATGCTACAACTGTGGTGAAAGAGGCCACATATCTCTGTTGGAAACCATGGACTTAGGGTGTTACTACGTTTTACGATAAAGATTATGAAAAGAGGATTACCTTGTTAATGGTTGATTCCACGCTCTTCTATTGTATTCCTAAATTCCCTTGAGCGAAGTGTGGCATCCGTCTTCTCAAGTTATCCTCTCTTCTTGCTCCTTGGTGGCTACAATATGTTTTCACACAATTGCCAAGCAAGAAGAGAATAAGAATATATATAGGCTACAATAGGGACCATGGATAATTAGGTTGGGCCTTCTAATTACATCTTGAGCCTAGCCCAATATAATTAAATATTAATTCAATCCACTAAAGAATTAATATTTGCACTACCTTTCCTAATACCGTAATTTAATTAATTCGGTTCCAATATTATTTGCTTATTAAATTCCCCATGTTTAAAATATCATATGTCCATTAATTAAATAAATTACTGATAATTTATTTAATTAATATCTTTTATCCTTGATCATCCACTCAACCTTTATTTAATTATGCCAGAATAAATTCCACCTGCAGGGTTTCACATAATTAAATCTTTTTGAGCTTTCAAGGGGACATCATTAACCCGAATATTATCAGGACATGGATTCCTTCAATAAATAATATCCACCATGTATATAATTCCATCACCCAAAATATAATGATATAATTCAAAAGAATTATTTCATATATAAATCAAAGCATGTAAATAATATACACGTGTCAATTATTATTTCCGGATTAAGAACCTAAGCATTAATAATAACATAGAATCTTAGTTCTCCTTCTTAATCAGTATTAAGGGAACAATTCTAAATTTGATCATGTTCAATATACATAAAGTATACTAGCATTATTTATTAGTCAATATAAACTAATCTAAATAATACTACAGCCATACCAGTGGATTGTCCAACACCACATGTGCTGTGAACCTTATTATATTATATAACCGTATTTAACAATCTAATATTCTATATCCCATTTGATACTAGATTGTTCACAATATATAATATTAGACAACATGTAAACATTCAAATGATTCTCAATTAAACTGGCCAGAAATAAATGTATATACTTCAAATAAATATTTTCAGTATATACTAACAATCTCCCAATTATACTCAAAATATTCTATGTGTATATCAGTGTTTATTTAATCCACTATTACATAAAAATCTATGTGTCCATCCATCTGACTCCTATCGCTTCCACATGTTTGTCAAAAACCTTGGTTGGCAAGCTCTTTATGAAAGGATCTGCTCGGTTGTCTTCTGATGATATGTGAGCCACAACTATATCCCCTCGCTTTATGATTCCTCGTATGAGATGATACTTACGTTCAATATGTTTAGCTGCTTTGTGGTCTCGTGGTTCCTTTGAATTTACCACAGCACCAGTGTTATCACAATACACCGTCAAGCTCCTAGGCAAATTAGGTATCACATCTAAGTCCAAAAGGAAGTTCCTGAACCATACAGCCTCCTTGGCAGCCTCAGAGGCCGCCACGTACTCGGCCTCCATGGTGGAGTCCGCAATGCATTTCTGCTTTACACTCCTCCATATAACGGCTCCACCTCCCAAAGTAAAAACATATCCCGAGATTGATTTCCTCTTATCCCTATCTGATTGGAAATCTGAATCAGTATATCCCAAAGGAAATAGATCTGAGGCCTTGTAAATTAACATATACTCCTTAGTCCTTCTCAGGTACTTGAGTATAGTTTTTACTGCACTCCAATGTTCCTGACCCGGGTTCGACTGATATCTACTAACCATGCCTACAGCAAAGCAGATGTCAGGCCTCGTACATAACATAGCATACATTAAGCTTCCACATGCTGAAGCATAAGGAACTGCTTTCATGCTCTCTATATCCTTAGGTGTCGAAGGACACTACTTCTTAGATAGAGCAACTCCATGCTTAAAAGGTAGAAAACCTTTCTTGGAGTTCTGCATGTTAAAACGAGCTAATACTTCATCAATGTAGGGCTCTTAAGATAAAGCCAACATCCTTTTCTTGCGATCCCTTATAACTTTGATCCCAAGGATGTATGCCACTTCACCTAAGTCCTTCATGTCAAATTGTTTGAACAACCATGCCTTTACTGATGACAACATCTCAATATTGTTTCCAATGAGTAAAATATCATCTACATATAGTACTAGAAAAACCACTGCATTACCTTCACTTCTCTTATACATGCACGATTCGCTTGGACTTTGATCAAATCCATATGACTGGACTGCCTGATCAAAACGAATATTCCAGTCTCTAGAAGCTTGTTTAAGTCCATAAATAGACCTCTTAAGCTTACATACCAGATGCTCTTGGCCTTCCTTAATGAATCCTTTTGGTTGCTGCATATAGATGGTTTCTTCAAGACTTCCATTAAGAAAAGCTGTCTTGACATCCATTTGCCAAATCTCATAATCGAGATGATCTGCTATAGATAAAAGAATACAGATTGACTTAAGCATGACTACCGGTGAAAAGGTTTCCTCATAATCGATACCTTCTTTCTGAGTATACCCTTTCGTAATAAGTCTTGCTTTCCAGGCTTTCACCTTTTTATCTAATCCCCTCTTTTTCTTGTAGATCCACTTACATCCAATAGGTTTTATACCTTTGGGTGGTTCCACGAGCTCCCAGACCTGATTAGAATACATTGATTCTATCTCAGATTCCATCACCTTTTGCCAAAGATCTGCATCTTTGTCTTGTGCTGCCTCTTCGTATGTACGGGGATCATCATCATGTTCACCAGAGACAAAGTCTGAAGACTCACCCAAAAACATGAATCTATCAGGCTGTTGAACAACCCTCCCACTACGACGAGGCACTGGTGCGGTATTAGTGACAGGTTGTACATTATGTTGTGGTTGTTCTACTTGTACTACATCTTCATGGGTATTATTTGTCCCTCCCACTAGTTCCTCTAAAATGACACTACTCATTGGTTTGTGATTTATTATATATTCCTCCTCTAAGCACTTTCCCTTAGACTATACTGCCTCTTGTTCATGTTGTAATTCAAGCGGAACTGCTCAAAACTCTTGGACAAGCTCATAAGGATAATGTCAATCTGGGTTTCCCCGTCCAGTTCAGCACCAAGGATCTCTATCTCATTCAGATACGACATCATCTTGAGAACATGATCCCTTACAGGTGTGCCTTCAGCCATCTGAGTGTTCATTAAAGCCTTCATGGCTACTTGCCTAGCAGCCCTATTCTGATCTCCAAAAAGTTCCTTGAGATTAAAGAGCATATCTGAAGCAGTGGCCATAGACTGATGCTGATGCTGCAAAACACCCGACATTGCTGCCAGAATGTAACATCGCGACATCTCATCAGCCTTAATCCACCGTTTATAATACTCTTTCTCATCTTCAGGAGCATCAGCAGCAGGCTGTTCAGGCTTGGGTTCATAAGTGCAAAACTTGTACTCCTCAGCAGTCAACACAATGTCCAAATTTCGTTTCCATTCAATATAGTTAGGTCCGGTAAGTTTGTTATCCTTAAGTATGGTGAATAGTGGATTAAAGCCCATTTTATCCTGAGAATCATGCATAAAAACATCACATAAATAAGGGTGCATTAATCATTAAGATCTAAATTATTAAAATTTAATGCACTAACATCTAAACACCATAAGCTTCTGGTACGCCACGATATGTGACATGTATACCACCTAATTTTGTTTAAATGTTACTTCGGTCCTATTACTAAACAATATGCCACGTTGGGGTGGACTATATTATTTTTCATAGCTAAGTGTATACCATCATCAAATCTTAAATTATTCGAAATCTATGGAACTTGGTACGCCACGATGGGTGGCGTGTATACCTTCCAATATTCGTAATTTTTCCTTGAATAGAATACTTCAATTCAATATTCATCAATAGTTTGATTTCCAGGTAGTGGAGGAGTCACATCGGTCTCACTTAAAACCCACAGCCTTACAAGTTCGATGAACCCGTTTTTGACAAAATCGCCCCAAATCAGAAATAAAGAAAATCCGTATTTATTCCTTTTAAAATTTATTAATTTAAGAAGTTTGTTCTAGTAATTTCTATAACATTCTAGACACCATAAATTACATGCCACGATGGGTGACGTATATATAATTTATATTCGTCTTTATGTTAAATTACCTACAACCAATAATGGAGACCATGGGATTTAATTTCATATTAATTCTCTCTCCCACTTAGAATTTTTTTTATTAAAATTGAGGAATTTTAAAATTAAATGGGGCCCTATATTGTTATAATTATGTCTAAACATGCATTCAAAATACACACATAATTTTAGCAACATATAACATTTAATTAAAGCAATAAATAAAATTTATGTCCATGTCGTCCTAATTAAGTTAAACATGCAATTTTAAAAGAATTACACACATAATTAACGACACACATAATCAATAAATTAAAGCAATAATTAAAATTTTAGTGGAAAAAATTAAAATAAATTTTCCACTATTATGGCCCTTGAAAAAAAAATCCAGCTCTAAAAAAAATATGCCCCAAGCGCGCCCCGACGCCCCCAGCAGCCCCAGCAGCCCCAGCACCCCAGCAGCCTAGCAGCCCCAGCAGCCCCAGCAGCCCCAGCACCCCAGCAGCCCCATGTAATCGCACAGCGGAACAAAAAAAAACTACCGGAATTGATTTCCGATCGCACATAACTATTACAAAATACCCGGAACAATTACAAAAAAAATAGATCTAATACAAAACTAATTTTGTAAAATCTATTCTAACACGATCAACCCTCGTGTAAATTATAACCACGATTAAACCACGTGGAAACCAAAACAAAAATTAACCACGATTAAACCACGTGGGATCCAAACACATAATTAAAATATACATGGCCATAATAGTGGATTAACAACCTGCATCAAAACCAATACAAGCAAAACACTATATACACGCATATATAATTACGATATGGATATTATATCATAAAACGTAGAACCCATTACCAGGCTCTTGATACCAATTGTTGGGAACCACGGACTTAGGGTGTTACTACGTTTTACGATAAAGATTACGAAAAGAGGATTACCTTGTTAATGGTTGAGTCCACGCTCTTCTATTGTATTCCCAAATTCCCTTGAGCGAAGTGTGGCATCCGTCTTCTCAAGTTATCCTCTCTTCTTGCTCCTTGGTGGCTACAATATGTTTTCACACAATTGCCAAGTAAGAAGAGAATAAGAATATACATAGACTACAATAGGGACCATAGATAATTAGGTTGGGCCTTCTAATTACATCTTGAGCCTAGCCCAATGTAATTAAATATTAATTCAATCCACTAAAGAATTAATATTTGTACTACCTTTCCTAATACCGTAATTTAATTAATTCGGTTCCAATATTATTTGCTTATTAAATTCCCCATGTTTAAAATATCATATGTCCATTAATTAAATAAATTACTGATAATTTATTTAATTAATATCTTTTATCCTTGATCATCCACTCAACCTTTATTTAATTATGCCAGAATAAATTCCACCTGCAGGGTTTCACATAATTAAATCTTTTTGAGCTTTCAAGGGGACATCATTAACCCGAATATTATCAGGACATGGATTCCTTCAATAAATAATATCCACCATGTATATAATTCCATCACCCAAAATATAATGATATAATTCAAAAGAATTATTTCATATATAAATCAAAGCATGTAAATAATATACACGTGTCAATTACTATTTCCGGATTAAGAACCTAAGCATTAATAATAACATAGAATCTTAGTTCTCCTTCTTAATCAGTATTAAGGGAACAATTCTAAATTTGATCATGTTCAATATACACAAAGTATACTAGCATTATTTATTAGTCAATATAAACTAATCTAAATAATACTACAGCCATACCAGTGGATTGTCCAACACCACCTGTGTTGTGAACCTTATTATATTATATAACCGTATTTAACAATCTAATATTCTGTATCCCATTTGATACTAGATTGTTCACAATATATAATATTAGACAACATGTAAACATTCAAATGATTCTCAATTAAACTGGCCAGAAATAAATGTATATATTTCAAATAAATATTTTCAGTATACACTAACAATCTCCTGACTGCAAGAAAGGAAAAAGTGACAAAGGCAAGGCACTTGTCACAAAGAAGAAAAGCTGGACCGACACTTCATATTCTGAACATGAGGTGAACTATGCCCTGATAACAAATACTGACAGCAGTCCTGAAACTGCTGAATTGAAGGTACCCCAAACAACTTATGCCTTTCATACTGATGATATTACTGAGTTGAGATTATATCTTAAAACCATGTTCATTAGTTATAGAGATAAGAATTTAACATGTGAAAGATTAACATCTGAAAATTTTGCTTATAAAATGAGAAATGATTATTTAGAAAAGGAGTTAGTTTTTTTCTTCAAACTAAGAAAGAAAAAGATGATGCTTTATATGTTAGAGATGAAGTGTTAAAATTGAATGAATCTCTAAAATCTGACTTAAAAAAAGAAAGAGAGATTATCAGAACTTGGACTAACTATGGCAGAACAACTCATAATTTATTAAGTAGTGGAAACTGGAAAGAGGGCTTAGGTTATGGAGATGATAAAAGTGAAAAAGGAACTGAACAAATTGAGCCAATTGTTGTTAAACAGACTGCTAAGATAAAGGTAAATCCTGTTAAATTTGTAGCAAAAACTGTAAAGTCTGATTCTGAAAAGATGAAAGAGCCAGTGATAAAAGTTAAGGAAAAGTCAACCTCTGACAAATTAGAACATGATAAACCAGCTGAAGTAAACATAGGCTTAATGACAAAGAAGCAGCTTAAGCATAAGCTGAAAGAGATTACGAATGTCAACAAGGTAAGGGAAGCTAGGAAAAATAGGAATGGAAAAGAAGGTGTGAATAAAAGCAATAATTATATGCTTGTTCCTAATGCTCCTAGAAAGAAATCCTATAACTGTGGAAACTCTAACCATCTTGCTTCTTTTTGCAGGAAAAATAAAGATATAAACTCTTTACCTCCTAAATCAGGAGTTAAGAGTCAGTCTGTTATGTTTAAACCACAAAATCCTTGTTTTCATTGTGGTAGTTTATGGCATTCCATTTATACTTGTAAGGAATATCATAGTATGTACTATGATTATTATCAAATAAAACCTTCTTTGAAGAAAGTTACTTTAATTCCTTCTAGTGCAAAGTCTGATATAAACTCTGATAAATAGAATGTTAGCATAAACTCTGAAATTAAATCCGCTGCAAATGCTAACAAACTTAAAAAGGCCAAAGGATCCAAGAAAGTTTGGGTCCTTAAAACTAACCATTAGTGGTCTTTGTGATTGCAGGGCAACAGGAAAAATATTCTAGTGTGGACAGTGGATGCTCAGGACATATGACTGGAAATAAAGCCCTGCTATCAGACTTTGTGGAGAAAGTTGGCCCATGAATTTCTTATGGAAATGGCAACATGGGAAAAACTCTAGGATATGGCAATATTAATCTTGGGAATGTCATCATTGAAACAGTAGCCCTAGTCTCAGGACTTAAACATAATCTGCTAAGTGTGAGTCAAATCTGTGATAGAGGTTATCATGTGGATTTCTTTGAAGAACACTGTGAAGTTGTAAGCAATTTTACAGGCAAAGTGGTTCTGAAAGGTTACATGCATGGTAACATTTATGAAGCCAAACTTTCAACAAGTTCTGATGGTTCTGCAATCTGTCTGTTGAGTAGAGCATCAATTGAAGAAAGCTGGAATTGGCACAAAAGACTCTCTCATTTAAATTTCAACAACATAAATGAGCTAGTAAAGAAAGATCTTGTGAGAGGACGACCAAAATTAGTATTTGCTCCTGATGGCCTTTGTGATTCATGTCAAAAGACAAAACAAAGAAAATCTTCTTTCAAGAGAAAAACTAAATCCTCAATTCTTGAGCCTTATCACCTACTGCATGTTGATCTATTTGGTCCAGTCAATGTCATGTCTATTGCAAAGAAGAAATATGTTATGGTTATAGTGGATGAGTTCACAAGGTACACTTGGGTGTATTTCTTGCACAAGAAGAATGAAACTGCATCTACTCTAACTGATCATGTCAGACAGCTGGATAAGTTGGTTAAAGATTCTATTAAAATTATAAAAAGTGATAATGGTACTGAGTTCAAGAATTCAATCATGGAAGAGTTCTGCAAAGAGAATGGAATCAAACATGAATTTTCTGCACCTGGAACTCCACAACCAAATGGAGTTGTAGAAAGAAAGAACATGGCTCTCATAGAAGCTGCACGAACTATGCTTGATGAAGCAAAGCTACCAACCTACTTTTGGGCTGAAGCTGTGCAGACTGCTTGTTTTACACAGAATGCAACACTAATAAACAAGCATGGAAAAACACCATATGAGATGGTGAAGAAAAAGAAGCCAAATATGAAATACTTTCATGTATTTGGTTGTAAGTGTTTTGTTCTTAACACTCATCCTGAACAGCTGTCAAAATTTGATCTAAAAGCTGATGAAGGAATTTTTGTTGGATATCCACTTTCCACAAAAGCCTTTAGAGTCTACAATTTAAGAACAAGGGATGTCATGGAATCTATCAATGTATCTTTTGATGATAAGAAGGCTACTGGACTTGAAGATTTCAATGATCATGATCAACTGAGATTTGAAAATAAAGATTTAAATTCTGATTCTGTAAATTCTGATGACTTAAACTCTGATCATGTAAGTTCTGACGGGTTAAGTTCTGATGTCATTGAAACTGTGGTAACAACTCCAAAGGAAAATGCACCTGTCCAGGGGGAGCAAGCTGAAGATCCTACCACAACTCAAGACTCTCAAGAAGCATCAGAACCTGTCACTGGCTCTTCAAGTTCTGATTCATCAAGTTCTGATGAGCCAAGTTCTGATAATTCTGGAAACTCTGATACTTCAAATCCTGAAGGATCCAACTCAAATTCTGAAGTTTCAGAGAGCATAACTACAGGGGGAGCATTAGAAAATGTTGATGGAGATAGCATGGATCATGGGGGAGGATCAAGTTCTAGATAACAACTTCCATCTGCAAGGAAGTGGATTAAATCATACACACCTAACTTGATAATTGGAGATCCTGAAGCAGGTGTCAGAACTAGAACTGCAACATCAAATGAATGTCTCTATCATTCTTTTCTATCTCAGACTGAACCAAAGAAAGTGGAAGAAGCTCTTCAAGATGCTGATTGGGTGCAAGCATTGCAGAAAGAGTTAAATGAATTTGAAAGAAATAAAGTCTGGACCCTAGTGCCAAGACCAAAGAACAGATCCATTGTTGGCACAAAATGGGTGTTCAGAAACAAAACTGACAGTGATGGCATAATTACAAGGAACAAAGCAAGGCTGGTTGCTAAAGGCTACTCTCAACAAGAGGGTATTGATTATGATGAAACATTTGCACCAGTTGCTAGATTGGAAGCCATAAGAATCTTTTTGGCTTATGCTGCTCACAAAAAGTTTAAAGTCTTTTAAATGGATGTGAAAAGTGTTTTTCTCAATGGAGAATTGGAAGAAGAGGTATATGTTGAACAACCTCCAGGATTTGAAGATCCAAAATTTCCAAATCATGTCTACAGATTAGACAAAGCACTTTATGGCCTTAAGCAAGCTCCAAGAGAATGGTATGAGACTTTAGCTCAATTCCTTCTGGAAAGTAGATTTCACAGAGGTACAATTGATAAAACACTGTTCTACCTCAACCATGGAAATGACTTACTTTTGGTACAGATATATGTTGATGATATCATATTTGGTTCTACAAATGCCAAACTCTGTGAAAGGTTTACAATGATAATACAGTCAAGATATCAAATGAGTATGATGGGAGAATTTAGCTATTTTCTGGGACTTCAAGTCAAGCAAAAAAAAAGGTACTTTTATCTGTCAATCCAAGTACACCAGAAATTTACTCAAGCAATTTGGAATGCAAGACTGTTCAACTACATCCACTCCCATGGCCACTACAACCAAGTTAGATAAAGATACTGGTTCATCAGTAGATATTACTAACTACAGAGGTATGAGTGGCTTTTTACTCTATTTAACTGCTAGTAGACCTGATATAATGTATGTTACCTGTCTTTGTGCAAGATTTCAGGTTGATCCAAGAGAGCCTCATCTAATAGCTGTGAAAAGAATTTTCAAGTACCTCAAGGATACAGCTGATCTAAGATTGTGGTATCCTAGAGAATCAGATTTTAAGCTAATAGGTTACTCAGATGCAGATTTTGCAGGATGCAAAATAGACAGGAAAAGCACTAGTGGAAGTTGCCAATTTCTTGGAGGCAGATTGGTTTCTTGGTTTAGGAAGAAACATAAATCAATTTCCACATCAACTGCAGAAGCAGAATATATTGTTGCAGGAAGCTGTTGTGCACAGATTCTTTGGATGAAGAATTAGTTACTGATTATGGGTTAGAATTTTCTAAAATACCTATTTACTGTGATAATTAAAGTGCTATTGCTATGACATGTAATCCAGTTCAACACTCAATGACAAAGCACATCAGTATTAGGTACCATTTCATAAGGGAACATGTGATGGAAGGTACAATAGAATCACATTTTGTTCCAACAGATCAACAACTAGCAGATATCTTCACAAAACCACTATGTGAAGCTACTTTTACAAGACTGGTAAATAAACTTCAAATGGTTTCAGGTTCTTTCTCTAAATCTGCTTAGTTTTTGTTCTCATGCATCAGACTATATGATCAGTGTTTACAAATTGTCTTATCTCTATGTAATCTGTGCTTAAATTGTAATATATTAAATACTGATTGTTATCTGATGTGATTCTGTATACTCTGATAGTATTTTGAATGTTATGTGACTATTCAATCCAATGAGGATTATTGTGCTAGATGCTGACCTAGTAGTCTTTAACATACTAGAAATCCCATGTTTGAATTAGTTGTTTATGTGGAAATTCATTAGCACAAGCAATTCTGATTTTGAGTTTAGTCAAATTTACTTTGTGTATCTTATTACTAAGTCACAAACTAGATTCTTGCTTCTTATCTGTCAAATTCTGATGTTATTAAATCTTAAGGATAAACTAAATGCTGATAAGCCTCACTTATCCAAAGAAAAGAAAAGAAAATTAAAGTCAGGTACTCCTTTGAGATCTAGAGTAAATACGTGGAAGGGAAGACCCAAGTACATTGCTGGTATTAAGTAATATGCATTAGAAAAGCAAATAAATTTTTCTTTGTGACTTTTCACATTCTCTGATTACTGGAGAAATACTCTGATAATAGCATAAATTTTGATAGCAGTTGTGACTCACTTATACTAAGAAGCCACAGTAAAAAGGAATTTTAAAAGATGCATAAAATGAGCACAAACAGTTGAGGAGGACTTTTGCAAAAATTCATTCTATAGTAGACTTCATTATTAATGACATATTTTAAGCACTTTTCTTAGTTATGGCTTATTTCTAAGATGTACTGAAGTTTATTAGACTTTAATCTTTATCTGATATTTTGCTAATGCAAACACTATCACTCCATATGAATGATGAAAATTACTATGGTGATTAATTTGTTTTTGATAAACAGTTAAGTGTCATTCGCATAAATTCTGAGGACAAGTTCTGATGGAAGTTCTGATGATTAAACTCTGAAGAAACAAGTCAGTATTTGTATGAAGAATCACAAATACAAATATTCACTTTTTGAGTACAGACGCCATGCTCTGATGACTGTTAAAATCTGATAATAGTCAAGTTCTGATATTAAATCCTGATGGAAACTCTAATGCTTATGTGGCATTATTTATTTACTTGACTTATTTGTGACAAATACTGTAACGGTCATATTTAATTAGAATATAATTAGGTGAAATATAAACAACCATAATCATTTGGGTTAGTGGTAAACGTGCTTGTCTTGAAAAACTGCATGTGCACATTAATTATTACTTATTTTCCGTGCCCACTAACTCCTGCTTTAACTATTGAATGTTCATATATTGCCAGGTGTAAACTGTCTGCCATACTTCATATGGGTTGTATATATAAGAAAGTTAAAAGATTTTACAATCTTTTACTTACTTCTCTCATTCTCTTATCTCTCTTATTTTCTCTTACCTACTAATATTTTCTGATGCTCTTTTTTATACAGGCATTTTATCAAACACCTTGCAAACACTTTTTTTCTCACTTGATTTTTAACAGAAATGGCACAAAAAGATTTGATTTTCAATGGAGCAAAGTTTGTTCCTAACAATTACTTAGCTATTCTGAGCAAGGATGAAGCCCCAACAGATCTTTATTTCATCCAGGATTTCCTTGCTCACAGTGAGATAGGCTATGCTTTGACTCAACCTGAAGCTATCTCAGGGACTCAAGTGCTAGAGTTCTGGAGGTCAGGTATGTATGATGATGGTGGAGAAAATGGGTCCCCTAGTCTGATTTTCACAAATGGGGAGGATGAACATGTGGTGACTGTGACCACAGTTCGACAAGCACTCCACCTGCCAGAAAATTGCAATTATTCAACAGTTGAGGAGCCAGCTCTTCAACAAATGATGGCCAATCTGGGGTATGAAAAGACACTGGAAAAGCTGGGCCAGTTGAAGAGACCGAACATAAGGAGGGAATGGAGTTTCTTCTTCGACTGCATCACAAGAACCTTTGCAAACAAGTGTTCAAATTTTGATGCCATTCCTATCCTCAGTCAACAAATTGGGTATGATCTAATTACTCAATCTCATTTTGACTATGCTAGTACTGTACTAGGTTTTATTGGTGATAGAATGACAGAAGACAGAAATACAGTCTATTTTGCTAGATTATGTCAGCTATTATACAGTTTTTATTGCTCTGATGCACCATAACTTGCCAGTGAGTTGATCTCACCATTTAAGCTAGCTAAGAGAGCTTTCACTGACTTATTATCCACTGATAATAAGAAAACTGTTTTGAGACCCCTCCAAATTCCAATTTCAGTCAATTAGTTTTTAGTAAACTCTGATCCAGCCACATACACCTCCATATATACTGAGGTACAACCAACCCAACCTCCATTAGCACCTACCACCACTACACAAACACCTTAAACTTCTCAACCTCAACCAACTCAACCCTCCATCAGGACATATTTCAAACCAACACAATCATCTCAACCTCAACCATCAGCACATACCATCAGACCTTCATCTTCCAGGCCAAAAAGGGCTCAATCTGTTCCTAAATCTCCAATAAAGAGAAGAAAGATGCTTCTAAAGGATGAGTCTGATGATGAGGAGGAAGCACAGGTTCATGCATCAGAACCTGTGACAGTTGAAGCTGAAACTGTGGATTCTCATAAAGCAACCACAGCTAAAGGTTCTGATACCTTAAAGAGAAAGAGAAATGTAAACTCTTATGATAAAGCAACTCCTTCATTTGCAAGGAGATTAAAGAAAATGAGGGCTAAGAGGCATTTGGCTAAGCCTCCATCAGAGAATACTGTAGAAGCTGAGAAAAGGGATCAGGAATCTCTGATCTCAAATCCAGTTGTGATTGAATCTCTACCACCTCCAGCTACAGCCCAAGACACTGTTCCTGATACAGTGGTTACACCTCCAGTCTCTCCTCTTCATGAAGATATTAAAGTTGAATATTCAGGCTTAAGTCTTGAAATTAACATCAACAGGTTGCACACTCCTACTATTCTGTATTTGGAATCTTCTACAGCAGCTCAGACATCTCCAACTCATTCTCCAATTTTAAATGTTGATGCTGAGATACCATCTACTCCAACAACACCTATTCTGGAGATAAATTCTGATGCTCAGAATCCAGATGAAGTCATTCCTGAATCTCCAGTTGCTTCACACACTCTAGTGCTGTCAGAACATACTGAGTCTTCTTCAAGTTCTGAAGATAGTGTTTATGTTCATACTCCAGCTCCTGTACTTGGAAAGGAAGCATTGGTCAAGAAATTTGTTGAACAGGATGCTCCTGTACCTTGGGATGAAAATCATAGAGGAGTAGAGTGGGCCAAGAAGTGGAATGATTCTGATTTCATTCCAAGCTCTAAAGTTCTAATAGAGCACATTGCTAAAGTTGATGAGCTGATGATGAATTCCGATATCAAGACACAGCTCAAGATCACTGCTCTATCTACCAAGAACCTTCAAGGTCTCCACTCTCAAACTCAAGTAAAGGCTTATACACTACAAGAATCATTTAACAAGCTAGATATGCAAATCAAGCTTGACAAGACAAGGATTATCAGACCTACACTTGAGAAAGTAGAAGCAATTGAGAAAGCTCAAGAGAAGCAACATGCCCAAATCTCTGAGGTCCTGGCTAATCAAGCTTCTCAACAGGCTCAATTGGATGAGATCTAATCTTTAGTTGAACTTCTTCTCTCACTCCTACTATCAGATGATGCCAAAAAGGGGGAGAAGATAGTTAAGTCCAAATGCTCTAATGATCAAATACTGAAGAAGAAAGATGATGACCAGGGAAACCCTAGCAAGGGTAGAGGTCAAGTTTAAAGTAAAGGGCAGAGCAGCAAGGTTTCTTCAAGGAAACTAATTACTGATGCAAGCAAATCTTCTATTCAAAAGAAGACAAGTTCTGAAGCTGCTCAAACTCAAAATCTGATAGCAAGTACTGATACTCAAAATTTGATATCAAGTTCTGATGAGAAAAGTCTGATGACAAAGCCTGATGTTCTGATACAAGGTGGAATTCAAGACTCTCAAAAGTTCATGCAAACTCTGAAGCTCAAGGGGAAGCAGACTACAGTCTACTACAAATATTCCAAGATTCAGACACTTGATGAGGAAATTGCTAGAAGATTATTTTTGAAACATAATCCTGGAATGGATTTAGAAAATCTCAAGGAGGAAGAAGCTAGATTTAAAGCTGAAAAGAAAAATCTAAAGCCAAAAGCTTCTGTTACAAAGAAACCTCCAAGGCCTAAGGAGAAAGGCATTGTGATAAAAGAGAAGTCAATTTCCGAGGCATCTAAATCCAAGACTAGATCACAATCTGAGATTGATCCTAAGTCAAAAAGATAAGAAAAGGTTGGTGAACCTTTAAAGATTCAGAAAAAGATAATTTCTTCTACTCCAGTCTATCAAGCTAGAATGCATGATGATGATACTCTTGCTGAAGATGAAGATGTTCAAACTCTGAAAAGAAAGAAGATTTCTGAAGAATCAAAGACAACCTCTGACAAGGCTCAAGTTGTTCAGAGTGAAGAACTGCAAGCTACAACAGAAACAACAAGTTCTGATAAAATCATCAAGACATCAACCTATGACAGTGCTCAAGTTGATTTAGACAAGATGGAAGCAGCTGACAAAAAGAAACTTCTGTGGAAAAATGTCAAACCATCAGATCCAAAGAAAAGCCAATTGTTATCTGATTTCATGACTGTTGGATTGAAAGTAAGAGACAGAGCTGGACTAGGTTCTGATGAAGCTAAGATCAAAACAGGAGTTGAAGTGCTGACTAGAGATCCATTTATTTTAACTGACCAACCTCTTGAAGATGTTACACAGAAACACCTTGATAAGGTTATCTCTGTTCAAGTGGTACTGGATGCTCATGACAAGCACAATGTCAAGGAAAATCTGATTCTATTTCTTGAAGATGGAAGGACATATCAGATGTCAGAATCAGATGTGCTGAACAAATCATTGAAAGAACTTCAATTCTTTCATTACCTTTTAGAGGTAAAGTCTAATATTACCAGGAGATGGTCAAACTGCATATTAAATACCATCAGAGATAAAGCAAGAATTTCTGCTTCAAGAGTTACATAATTCATTCCTAGTATTGTTGAAAATGATGGAAGTGAAACTCCAATGAAGAAGGATTTTGCTAAGCTTGAAGTGTTACTGAATGATAAATGTCTGTGCTACAATGAAGATTCTTCTCATCCTAGGGTAATAAGACTGAATGATGGTTTAGAAAGAAACCATATCTCTGCTTTAAGGACTACAATCTACCAGATTGGAAGTCAGAATGAAGAGATGAAGCAAGTCAAGACTATAATATCTCAAGTCCTGAGGAATAAAGAAGAAAAGCTGATATCAAACTTTGTCAAGAATCACTTTGGATTCAGATTGACTCAGTGAGATTGGTAAAAGCTACAAGAACTATTAGTTGTAGTTAGTTATCTAGTTAAACTCTTATTTGCATTTGTACTTAAATGTTTTTGACATCATCAAATCTATTAACTTGTATATTTTTCATAATTTACAAGTTGGGGGAGATTGTTAGATATATTTGAGATGTCATGTCTAATATGATTCATGTTTAGTTTTCAGATCTTAACAAACTGGACATATCAGGACTTACTGAAATCAGGACTTACTGGAAGTCAGAACTTAATATCAGAACTTAAGGTCATATCAGAACTTAAGTGCGCGAAGACTTTCATATAAGGAAGGAAGCTGATTTACAGTAGAAGATCGAGACTAAAATAAAAGAAGATATGCATGGAAAGAGTTAGAGGACTAGAAGACTTGTAGAAGATATCTGATTGATATATTTTAGGAGACAAAATTATATTCCATATCAATTAGAAGTTATCTTGTAACTGTGTACTATATAAACACAGACTTAGGGTTTACACTTTATGTGTTATCATTATCGAGAAGATTTTACATTGTAACCTAGCAGCTCTTAGTGATATTTGTTCATCATTGAGAGTGAACAACAGTTCATATTATAACAGAGTTTATTTAATATACTTGATCTTTGTTATATACTTGTGTTAAATCGATTTGATTGTATAAACACTGTATTCAACCCCCTCCTACAGTGTTGTGTGACCTAACAAACCCGGAATTATTTCGGAGGTGTTTTATTTAATAATATTAACGCTATAGTAGAGCGTGATGTATAAGTTATAAGACCGAGAGTCGGTCAGTTTTTATAAAGTATAAACTCGGGAATCATCCTGGAGATGTTTTGGACGATCAAATGTCCGTATTTAATTTATTCCAGGGGACTCGATGTCCACTTGCGAAGTATTAAATACCTCGAATTTATTTAAAATGATTTCCAAAGATCGTATTTCTTTAACTATATTTAATCACTCGAACAATGAATATTATTTCAGATATTCATTTTAAATAGGAGAAGTATACTCCAACAATTATTTATTTTAAACTCGATTACTTATATCTATTAAAGATTACTCTAATTATTTAAACGTAAATTAGTTGAGGAATATTATTTTAAATATTCTTTTAAAATATAATTATTCAATGTCTAATTATTTAATAATTATTATTTAATTATTAAAATTTTATTTAATGATTTAATATGATTTAAAAATCATAAAACCTATTTTAAAATACTCCTGAATTTCAGAAAATTATTCGAATACTTTCAGATCGTCAATGAATATATCTTGAGTTATTTTAAATATTTAAACATAGTTTCAAAGGAAACTTCCCCCTTATTTATTTATCTGTTGACAACAGTCAACTCACATTATCTTAGTACTTCCTCCGAAAATTCTTGGAAGTACATATATATATATATATGAGATGAGCGGTGCCTATCAACAAGTAAAATGCTTGGGGAACTTCGATATAGTTCGATGTTCCAAGTATATGATATGATTCTTAAAAGGACAGATGAGGAGTAGATAGGGATGGCAATTTGTACCGAACCGATGAATACCCGATTCGTACCGATCCGGTCGGGTTTTACCGAACCCAAATATTTTGGGTTTGAATTCGGGTTCGGGTTTGGGTTTAAGGCATACCGTTCCGAATCCGATTCGAAAATCCGAAACCCGAAACCTGTTCCGTTCTGACCCGAACCCGAACCCGATCCGAAACCCGTGTTAATATATAAATAATAATTTATATCTTAAAAGTAGTAATATAATATACAATATAATATATTACTAATATTAGTACTAAAATATTATACTTTTTACAAACTATTGCATTAAAGTCGTTGAAATATGTTTTTAGCAAGCATGTTCAATACAAGTATACTAAAGGTCAGGATTATTGCATTATTTCACTAACAATTTTATTCATAGAGGTATGATCCATTGTGAACCCTCTAATTCAACCCCAAAAATTTCAATATCGTCGTATTCATGAGCACTTTACTCAAATTAGATTCTAGTAATTTTTTGACTAGAGTTTGTGCATATTAGGTGCAATTTAGTAGTGATCTACAAACCCGAACCCGAACCGAACCCGATGGGTTCAGGTTTAGTGGTTCGGATTCTTCCGGGTTCAGGTTTGGCAAAAATGATCGGGTTCGGGTTTGGTTTTTGCTAAATCCGGTTCGACCGACCCGATTGTCATCCCTAGGAGTAGAGTTCCAGTACTTCGTGGACTGGGGATACTGCCATTTTAATTTTCCGTATGAGAAGGTACCATGTGTACTGAAGGACATACGAAGTATGCAAAACATACCCGGGTAGAATGGGGAAGCATATAAAGACCGAATGCGGCTTGGGCGACAACCAGGATGTTAGGAAGTCGTCCATCTACATGTAGAGAATGATATCGTTATACAACTGATCATCGTATCTCGGGGGCTCCGGTGAAGGTTCTATTCTTCCAATTGGAATTGTGATGCAATACCGTAACCCAAGCCTAGCTAGGTGCTGGGTTTACCATTGAGGTATTTGCAGGATAATAAGTTAACAAAAGAATTGTTTTCGAAAGAAGGTGTGTATCACCAAAAAAACTCTTTGAATAAAATATGTATCTTTGTACAGATTAATATAATTTCCTTTAACAGTCTTTTCATACTATCGATTATTATGGCTGAGCATTATTGCTCACTCTTGCTTTCTTTTAAATGTCACAACACAACAGATACCCAGTATGCCGGTGTGGGAGTTAGTCCCTTGCAGTCATAGGAAGAATGCCTGGCAGTTTTGTCTCAGGTGGGCCAGAGTATCAAATAGGTATAAGATATCAATCGTAATTATTGTAACTTCATGTAGAGGTTATGAATAATTATTTGAGATTCTGTAAAGTACATTTGAGTTTTAATAACAGATGATACTTGTTGTACGTCGTTTCTAAGGCTATAACTTGTGAGTGTGTGAGATTGAGGTTCTGTGATATGGAATTATTGGATTATTGAGTTGATACAGGTTAAACATGATTTTTGTGTATATTGAATAAAGTTCATATAAAGGTTTTTTTTAAAATTTAAAATATTGAGAATCAGTCAAAAAATAAAAAATGAGTGAGTAATTAGAATTAGAAAGGATGAAAAATGGGGAAGGAGAATAAGTGGAGGTTAATGAGTGAGAAATAAAGGATAAGAATTAATAAAGAGAGAGAAGTAGAATATATAAAAAAAATAATTTAAATTAATATAAAATATGAAATTAAATGAGAAATTGACATATACAATATTATACAATAATAGCATGATAAAAATGATACGAGGTGTAACTTTAGTAGAGCGAGTAGATTTTTCAATTGAGCAACTGTTGCACGAATCCCCTTAGCTTTCGGTTTTGAAACAACACGTAAAACAGTAATCATGCCACTGTTGTCTCTTGTTAGCCAGAATTTAGTCAGTTACTATTAAAACTGCCATCAGTCCAGCTTCTTGTAAGATTGCAATGTGTGTTTATCCGACTCCAACCACACTTTACACCGACAAAAGTATAGAGAAATTTTCCATATAAAACAACCCGGCAGAAAATTACTAAAATAATCCACATTTACAAAACACACAAATTGATGATGAGTTTACGAAGACGAACTAAAAATCCCTAGATATTCGGTTTTGAAGTATTAAATTTAGCTTGTTTGAAATGACTTCACCATGAGTTGTACTCATAAATGAATTGGACTAATAGCGTATAAATATGAATCCCGCCAATAAATGACATTGTCATGTGTTATTTTGGATTTTTTTTGAATATATAGCATTTGACTAAAATTCACATATATTATATAATCGAATAAATAAATGATTTTTCTCACTCAAAAGTATATCTAGTCTATTTTAAAACTAATTTTTTATTTTTTAAAATAATAAATAAAATTAATCAAAAGTTGATTAATTTGGAAATTGAAAAGTCTAACAGCATTAAATAAGAGAAAAATAGAGAGGGGAAGAGAAGAGATTAGACAAGAAGATTGATAAATAAATTTTCTATAACTATAAATTATTTTTTATTAAACTATTTTGTGAGACAATCTCTTCTGATCATTTCAAAAATGAGAAGATTTTTTTTTTTAAAATAAAAATTTTTCTTTTCTAATCCCGTCCGTTGTCTTCTCTTCTCTCCTCTTTACAACGGGGGAGCAGTGTAAAACCGAATTAAAAATCGAATCAATTAATAACCAAAACGAATAAAAACCGAACCATTAATATGGTTGTAGTTTGGTTTTAATTTTTTTTAAACCGAATATCAACGGAACCGAACCGAATATACTTAATTAATTAATTATAATATATATAACATGTAATAATATTTTTAATTTAGATTTATAGATTTTGTGTATTTGGCCAAACTAAGCACTGGCAATCTACCAGGCAATGCTAATTTCTATTTTGCTAGAGTGCTGATAGTCTGCTACATACGAGCTACCTATGTCATATTTTTTTTGTACAAAGTCATTAGATGATATGACTTGCTGCTGCTTGTATGATCTATTATTTCAATTTGTAGGTGAACCTTGACTAGCAAAATAAACAGAAGCTTTTAACACTTTATTGTTCTTTCAATTTGCAAAACTATTCTTCTGGCTTCTTTTGGTACTACTGCAACAAGTTGCGCATACTACTTTATTTATTACCATGTATTTTTAGTTGAATGTAAGATGTATGTAATTTATTTACCTTACAACGGCACACAGATCTTCTAATCTTAATGCTCGTGAGCTAGTTGATGTTCATTTTAATTTAGATTGGTTTTAAAATCAAAATCAACCGCCTCAAACCGAAATCGTAATTAAAAATTGAAATCACATCAACGATTTTGATTTGGTTATGATTTTTCATTTTAGAAATCAAATATTTTTGTTATAATTTGCTTTTCGGTCGAAACATGCAAAAACCAAGGATTAATAGTGCAAGACTATGCTTGGAGGGACCAAAATTTTCAAAGGAGTCAAATTAAGCAATGTAAATATATTCTTGTCAAAAGAAAAAGCTATATGAATATAGCGAAAATGATAGTGGTGCTAAATGACATCACAAGACTGGCATTTGAATTAAAGAGTAAAACATCTCTTTCACAAACTAAAAGAACTGTGGCTTCTCATGGCATGAAAATAGCTAAAGGCTCCAAATTTATATTTAAATATAATAAAAAAATATTAATAATCTACTTGACATTAACATGAGGAGTGTACAAATATAGGCAGGAATAGAAATTGTTTTTTAGCTTTTCATAGCAGCTGTGACACTAATTTTGATCAAGTGGGTCCTACCCCAAGAAAGTCTATAAATGATGGTGCATTAATAATATCACTTTCCCTTCCTATTCCATTTCTGTCTTCTTCTTGTGTAGCAACAGATGATGATGTTGTAAGTTGTTGAGTGAGTGATGAAACTTGTGGATATGGTGTTGCTGCTGCTGTAAAATCTGATGTGAAGCTACAACTACTACCGCTAGGGTAAAATTGTAAACGTGACTGTTGCATTGTAATATTTTCACTCATCAATGGTGCACAAAAATTGTGTTGAATTTGTTGGGAAGGATGTAGGTAACAAGAAGACATGTTTGATAATTCATCCCAACATCCCTTCTGGTTTGTTATTTCATTTTTCCTTGGTCCTGCACCATAAGACAAGGAAGAAATTCATATCTAATTTAATTTTACATACAAACACACACAGAGAGAGAGAAATGGAAACAAATGACAAACCATTATAGGGAGGGACAAAAGTGTTTGATATTCTTGCAGTAGCATTGTAGTTTGTTACTGACTCTGGTTTACACATGAGAAAGCTGGTTTCATGTTCTTCTGTGGGATGATAATTTGAAGTTTGGGCCATCTTTCTCCTCCTGTAAGCACTGGACTGTTCTCTATATTTCCTTGCCATTATTACATGCCAGTGGTTCTTGACAGCATTATCTGTTCTTCCGGGGAAAAGCCTAGCTATCATAGCCCATTTGTTACCATACAGCCTATGAGCAGCCATCAGCCTTTCCTCCTCTTCTTCACTAAATGCTCTTCTGTTAATCCTTGGATCTAGTTGATTAAACCATCTCAACCTACAACTCTTACCTGATCAAAATATTTATATCTTAGGAATGCATTTTCTTAGAATATATTGTCTTGACAACCATATTTTAAAATATATAGCAAAAATTATAAGAGAGAAATGATACATGCCTGATCTTCCTTGCAACTTGTCAGCAATTAGATTCCAGTTCTGAGGACCATAAAGAGCTACAAGCTCCCTAAGCTTAGCATCTTCTGCAGGTCTCCAATGACCTCTAGCACAGAGCTTCGATTGTCCACATGTATCTGTTTGATCAAGTAATTTCCCACTTGAGTTATCATTGTTATTCAGATCAGTGCTGGTTTCTTGATAATTTTCTCCACCAAAACCAAATCTGAAACCATCACTACTGCAAGAGTCATGTGAATTACCACCAGCTTTACAACTTTTGTGAATGTTTGAGTTGTCCACACTGTTTTTAGATGAGCACCTGCGATGACTGGCAAAACATGGAAACTGATCCCCAGTAGTAGCACCAACATTATTTCCAGTTACATGAGAGCTCTTGGGGTTCTTGATGGAAAGAGCACCCATGTCTGCAAAAATCATGCTCATGGAAGAAGAAGAAGAAGATGATAATGATATTAATGAATTGAAAGAAGTTGAGGAAAAGGAGGAGTTGTGACAACAGTTATGAATGTCAATATTTGTGTTGCTAGAATTTGGTGCATAAATAGGAACATGAGTAACACATTTGTTGGCCATATATGTGCAATGTGTGTGCTCAGTTTGGATTAATTTGTTTCTGGCAGAGAACTGTTTACCAACTCATTATTTTCATGACAAATTCAAAGTCAAAGGAGGAGGAGAAAGGGAATGGAAGCAAAAAAGAGTGTTTTCCCAGTGGGAAGAAAACTTGAAACACCAAAATCAGCCAATACAAATGTTTCTAACAAAATACTACACATAATAAACACATCACACACACACACACCTGGGGGAGAGTGTTTCAGTAGGTAACATACTGACTTGAACCTTCAAAAACAGAAAAAGTTACTACTACATTACAAAAGGTACCCTTAAATGTATACCCTACCACATACTTTATTGTTAAAATCACTAGTTGTATTTTTCTCACATTATTTACAATGTTTCGAAAGTTAAATGGATTACCTAAAAAAGCGTCCGGTGTGATAAAGTGTCATAAAAATTTAAATACTCGCGCTACATGGGACCCTAGACTACAGTGCATCATTGTGAGTGTAACTATGCAGTATGCATCATTCAATATATGCATAGTACATACATACGGTACGTACAGTCATCCACACAGTAAATTTTTATTCAATTGCAATAGAAGTAAATAGAACACTAGAAGTCATTCACACGTGAGTAGGGATGGAAGTGCACGAGGCTGTCACTCTTGAATACACAAGGAAGAAAGACCCAACTACATAAAATAATCATGTTATGTCCCTGCATCGTTCATGTGTAAAAGACACATCTTTTCAGTGCTGAAAATGAGTGAGATAGTAACCCTCCATCTCACTCGACATGCATACATAGATTGATTTGAATTACGTATGCTTCCTGGCCCGTCTTTCCCTTGCTATTATTTTCTGCGGAACTTTCAATTTTTTTACTACTAGTGAAAAACACTCCTGCACACGTCTTGATTTTATAGAATTTCAACCCTCGATATCAGGCGAGGAAATACCACAATACATGAATATAGAATTGTCCCCAACAAAGAATTTGTGGGGTGATTGAGCTGTTGTACTTTTTGCTCAAGGTCAAGAGTTTGACTTGATGGGTGCGTGTGTAATAATTAACACACAAAAAAACGTCATTTTAGTTTGTTTTCAATTTTTCTAAATTTAATCATCAAGGAATAGTGATTAAGCGGTTGTGTAGGCGTAGCTGTAATTACCGGTGTAAATATGGTCATAGATAAGAAAAACCTATTATTATTTGTTGATATGAGTACAAACTAAACAAGAAGTTGTTAAGCTTACTTAGATGGACAGACAGTCTAACAAGTGAGCCTTTGTCAACAAACCAAGATATGTAATCAATGATCATGCAAAAGCACAGTTCAGAATTTCCGGAAAATTTCCCACACAACGCAAATGCACCATAAACTGTCTTATATATATACTTTCCTACTATGGAATATGGATGCATCTGGTTGAGATTGAACCATAAAGATAAATGTAACCTCTTCTAGATATTCATAAATCAAGACATAAAAGATAAATCTAATCTCTTTTAGATATTCACAAATCAAGATAGGTGCTCTTCCACTCTACAGAAGAACTAAATTATTTATTGAAATAACAGACCACCTTCATTTATAAAACTACTTAACTTTTTAGATTTTGAACTCCTGTTGCAAAAAATTGATAGGATGGAGCTTGGAGCACTGAGAAAACAGTAGCAACTTAGACGAGGTCATTAGGTCCAGGAGAACTTAACTTCTGTATTACACACCGAAAGGTTAATTATAGAAGTTGCGGCTAAGAGAATATTTATGTAAATTGGGGTATTTTTAAGTTTTTATTTGTATAATTGTGTGGATGGTTGCTTGTTATAAGATTCAAATTATAATTTGGTGTTGAATTGAAATACAATTGTATTTAGATTGGATTTGGTGATTGGATAAAACTTACGACGGAAATTCTGGGTTATTTACGAGGAATTGTACATCATTTTTTAATAATTTATTAAAGATGGGTCCCAATACATTTAAACCGACGATATGTTCTGTCATAAGTTCATAACATACGACGGAATAAATTCCGTCGTAAGTAGATTTATTATTTTATTGAGTATGTGGGCCCATACTTCCTAACTTGCGACGCAATTTTATCTTGTGACGAAAAAACGAACTTACTACTCGACCAAAAATGACAATTTTTTTTCCGTCGTAAATGGCTCAGTTACGACGATTCCAGTTCAAAAAAACCGTCGTAAATGGCCAAATTTGTTGTAGTGTTACACATTCTGAAAATTATGTATACATTCTAGTTTCGACAACCATCATGTAGAGGTAATTAATGTGTGTTTTTAAATTTATGCAATAAATTGCATGTAAAATACATATATTTAGTGGCAATATAACCAAAGTGAGCTAACCTAGGCTACAGTGCACAGTCGATACTCAACTTCAAAAATTAATGCATTATTTATACGAACTTCAATTTTAAGGTAAAAAATAGAAGAAAATTCATTTTAAGCACCAGCTATGCCATCCAAAAATTAAAGATACATATGTAATATTTAGTGTCTACTCAATACTATTTCAAAATCGTGGTTCAGCAAGGAATTACAATCCTTAAATGTTACTAGTGTTTCAAAACCGTGGTTCAGCGAGCATATACAATCCTTAAATGTAAGTTCATGTTTACATGACAACATATATATAGTACCTTCAAAAAAAAAAGATTAAACAGTTGTAATCCGGTGGTACGTGAGGTAGTGTGTTTTAGTACTGTATACTCAACATGCAAGTACTGGTAATACAATTAAGTGAAAGGTTTAGGTAGCTGGAGTCCCAGTAGTAAACCCAATGGAAGACGTTTTCATTTATGGTCTCTCTGAGGACTGTGCAAGTGTGTAGCAGGAATGTACTAGTACTACCATTTATGTTCCACAAGAACTGAAACTAACATTGGTCAAACACTTTGAAACCCCTGCAACCTAACTTGTACAATTGTTTTATATTTCAAATAATGAACACTAATAATAAAATGACAAATATACCATAAATAGTATCTTGAACATAATATGGTCATCACTGCTACGCCTATTTATCACAGGGGTAACTGCATTTCTTAATGTCATCAGCTCTGAATCCACGAATGCATGCGTGTGTGTACACAGAATTGCCATTTTTTCCGCTGTGAGATAATAGCAACACATATTTAGTACGTGTGAATAGATGCAATGCAAGGGCAAATGATTTATGTGACATATCAAACAGGTATGGTAACTCTCTCGCCCGCTTGTATTTATCTGCGTAGGGTCTTTCTCAGGGATAGCAAACGGGTCCGTCCGTTCGGGTTTTGTGAGAATCATACCCGGACTGAATACATATGTTGGACCCGAATCAGGACCAGACCCCTTTCTATCTGAATGTTTATATCCAGACTAGATTCATCAGGGTTTGATTCGGTTCCAATTTTTATCGGGTCTTAATTTATTTATACTGTTATTTGTCGGATCTCAATTTATAAATAAATACCATTATTTATCAACATAAGAAAAAAATTATGTTTAATTTTCTTTTGACTAAGATTATCAATTCGACTAAATGCCTAGCAAAAACTTTAGCATACTAAATTCATAATTTAAACTCTAATAAAGTCCACAAGCTATATAGTTAAGTATATATATTAAATCATACAAAAATATATAAATTTAAAGATGACAAAATAGTAACTATAGATACCAGTATGCAACATTCATATATTAAAAAATAACTTTAACACTTTATGAGTAGTATTTCTACGTGATTCTGTTACAATAAATTAAAAAACTGAAATTTTAAATATTTAAGATATAATATTATACATATATATATAATGTATAATTTATTCGGGTTTTGAACCGGGTCCGGATTTGGTACGGGTTAAATTTGATTGTCAGGAACAGTTAAGTTTGGTTAGGAAAAGATTTAAATCCGACTGGAATTTTATTCGGGTCTATATATAAATACCAAAGCCAAACTCAAATCCAAAAATTTCGGATTCGAATCAAATCAATTCGGGTCAAAACATGTCAAGTACCTATCGGGTCGATATAAATTATCATCCCTAATTTTCCTGAAAATATCATACACTGAAAACATAAATTGCTACCTAAAGAAAAGACTGATTTCCAAAAGATAGGCGCGATGCATAGATTAATCAACAGTTTTGGTCTAGGAAAACTAAAATGAGTTAAGAGAGCAATGTTCTAGATCATATTTGATTAATTTTTACAAGGAAATTTATTGATTCAGTTTTTAAAGTCTAATTAATTCCTCTATATTATATTGTAATAGTATGTTTTATAAGACATAGCACTAATTAAAAAGAGAATATTATGTAAGTAATCCTCTCAAGAAATACTGATGTTCTTGAGAGCTGTTAGGTCGAATGATACTCGAGATTGATACACTAAGTGATGACCTAAACTGTGTTTATATACTACACAGCTACAACAAATCAATCTAAGATATCCATTATCAAAAGCTAACTGAAACTGATACATATCTTTAACTGAATAGATAAAGTCCTATAACTCAGACATAAAAGATATCTGCTCCACATTATAAGGAATAGAACAAATCCTTTAAGCAGACTGGCTTCAAATACTGATGACATCCAAATGCTGATGATGTATCAAATACTGACGATACATCAGATACTGATGCCACCCGAACATGTCAGATCCTGAGCTTCTTCCGATCATTGAGAATTCAATATGTAACAATCTCCCCCAATTTATGCTTAATGTAATAAAGCACAAATTCCATTCTCAATGATGCCAAAACCAATCTACAAAATATACAAGGAGTAAAGATTACTTCAGTATTTTCAGATGACTGACAGTTGTTCCCAAAAAGTTTTTCAATCTTTCTTCCTCCTTATCTCGTAGTACTTTAACAAGCTTTTTCTTCAACTCTCTCTTCTCTTCAGTGTCGTCTCCAAGCTGATAGATAGCGGATTTCAACTTAGAAATTGAGCTTTTACTTATCTTAAGATCACCAATTAGCATGTAGCTTAAACTGGCATCTTCATGATCAGGACTGAAGGATAACTGAGGACTGTTAAGAAAAACTTGTAGCACTGCAGCCCCCTTTTTCATCTGCATTTCTTGACCAGTATAAGTTCTGTACTTAGGAACATAATCACCATTGTATTTATCATCTTTTGTCACGACTCTTCTTCTGATGACTTCAAGTATCATAGTTGACCAGTTTCTGGTGACAGTGTTCTCAATTCTAAGAAGATAGTGAATGTATTTCAATTCTGTCACATTTTTCATTAAGAGTTGCTGCAATGTAAAGCTCTTTACTTTACATCCCTTAAAAGGTACAGAATCTCTTCTCTGACATCATTATCATTTATCTTTCTATGAACAATCTTCACAGCTTCAACTTTCTCAAGATGTGATGGAGAAATTCTTTCACCAAGATTCTCTGTCAGAATATTTGTATCCAACAGATCAGATATTAAAATCTCCATATTAGAATGACCAATGCCTCCTCCGGTTCGAGATTTGATAAGTTTCAGTTTCTCATTATATTCCACCCAAGAAAGTTTTTTGATGAATTTATCAACATCTTCCTGTTCTGAAATAGAATCTCTTAACCCAGCTGACACAAATTCAACATGCTTGAACCCTTTAGGATAATCGAATATATGAATATCTTTCCATCTCCTATCCTTCTTGATGAGAGGAGCATAAGTTGTAGACAATCCCTAATCTTCTCTTTTGTTTTATGCCATAGCTCTCTCTTCGATTTTAAAACTCTCTGCAAATATTCCTTGCATGCTTGATCAGCTTTCCTCCCATCAACCTTTTCTTTTTCATCAACCTCTGAAGTATGAGGAGTGACTACTGGAGTAAGGGATGAATCATTTAATGCTTTGATCACCTTTTCATCAGAGTCAAAATCAGTTATCAGGTTCATAGCATCAGGATCTGCTTTTACCTCAGGATTTGTGTCTGCATCAGAAGTTACATTCTGATTTGCTGTATCAACTTGATCAATGTCAGTGGCTGATCTTTTCTTCCTTGGTATAATCAACTCTTTTGGCTTTTGAACTTCTTCATTTTCTTCATGTCCTTCATGTCCTTGTACAGGAACATACCCTTCTCTGGATAGAAAATTCAGAAAAGTAGAATTAAATGCAGTCACTTGACTTGGTTTAGAAGTTCTTCCTCCTCTTCCTCTTACTCTTGCAGATCTACCACCTCTTTTTCCTCTTCCCTTAGAAGTGTTAGCTTCAGCTTCAATTTGAGCCAAAAGCTCCTTTTGTTGCATAACCGCTTCTTTAGGTGTTAGATCAGGAAATTCTTCAGTTTATACCCAAGAGCACTCCTAGCATTCTTTTGCTCAAACTTCTGGTCTTTGTAATACAAGACAATCTCTTCACCTATTTCCTTATGCCTATAAAGAAAGAACAATCCTTTACCATCTGCTAAATTAGAGATTGTAATATCATCATCCTCAGGAGCACCAGCAGTAGCCTTGTGTTTTTTGTAGACTTCCTTTGTCCTGAAGGATTATTCTTCTTGGAATGTTGAGGTTGTTGAGCAGTAGAAGCAATTTGAACATCTGTAACTGGATTATTCTTATCACCATCATTATCAGTATCTTTATCCTTTGTCTGAATAGAATCTGGTGTATATTTTGTAGCAACTATCTTCTCCCCCTTTTTGGCATCAGTATTTGTAAGAAGAGAAAATAGAGCATCCAGTTTGTCACTTATAGAAGAGACCTTTTCTTCTAAAGAGGAAATTCTAGAAGCCATGCTGTGTTGAGATTCAACAACATCTATGATAGTATTTTTCACACTTTTGAATTCAGCTGAGGTAGGTGTGTGAAGCAAAAATCCATCAATTTTCTCCTTGACAGCAGATGAGACTTCTTCATTTCATCAAGATCAGAGTGAATTCCTTTAACAGAAATGGTTGAGGCCTTAAGATGCAACTTCAGATCAGGAGTTTGAATTTCATCATTGGCACGATGAATATGTTGCAGGCCAACAGCAGACGAGATAGAAGAATTTGCAAGTCTCCATTTTTATTCCCATTCCGCCTGTCTAAAATGCTCAGCATCAGCATTGTAATTAGAAGGATTTTTATTGAATTGCGAAGAAGAACCAACATTGGACTTTTTAGATGCATCAATTGCAGACTTAAGCTGAGCTGAATCAGAATCATCTTCATCACTGTCATTATCAGAATGAGACAAGCCATCAGAAGAATTTGCAGAGTCAGGCATAATTGCCTTGCCTTTATCCAGAATCTTTGCAAGAGATGCATGTGGCTGATGAGATCCTGAATTAAAAATAAGGTAACATCTAAATCTCTCTGTTCTTTTCAAGTGATCTCATCACTTCTCACACAATGTATCACTTTTAAGAGTAATATTATTCTCACAGAAGAAACTTTATAAGTAAAGAAAAACTTATAAGATTCTTGTCTCAAAGCTACCTCTCCTTTTGCCAGTACAGGAGACTGCCACTAAAAAAATTATTTTTTTTAATCTGATATTTTCACACAGTCTAAAGGCTTAATCACACATTTAAAAAAGAAATAAGAGATGGCTGAGAAGAGTTGTATGCTTGTCATATAAATAGAGGTAACCTCAAAGAAGAGAGTATTTATAATCATACAAACATGAGAATAATGAGAAGTTAGCAATACCTGAAGGTGAGTCCTCAAGTGGAAGTGATGAAAGTGGAGGAACAAACAACACATCAGGATACTTTTGTAAACTAGCAATCAGTAAGGGATCATCAATTTTAGCTAGTGCAGTTGAAGGATGATTCTCAGTAGGAGCTGTTGTAATATCAGGATTTGACCTGTCAGGAAAAGGTGAAAGACTAGCATCAGTACTTTGAACTGATGGTTCTTGTGGAGTCTGAGACATGTGAGCTGCTTCAGCAATGCTTGGTGAAGGTTCTTGTGTGCTCTTCGCAAAAATAGGATTGTTTATTATTGCATCCACCTTTGACAGTATCTCCTAATGAGTTTGCTTTTCCTGTAGTAGTTGAACAGGGTCAGCAAGAAGATCACCCTGAGCAATATTAACAATAATCTGTGCAGTCTCATTGTCTGCATCTTCCCTTTGAGAAGATGGTTCTTGTGTGACTGGATGTGTTGCAGTTGCTAAATCCCTTTGAGACTTAGGTTCCTGTGTACTGACATCCTTGGCAAGAGGCAGAGTCTTCTTCTTCTTTCTGATGTATCCAACTACTTCTTCACTTTTTCTTTTCAACTGACTCTGTAACACCCCCAAATCCGGGGCCGGGGATCCGGGTTGTCACGAGTTCCATTTCCCTTAATAACACAAAATTTTAATAAACAACCAACTACTGCGTACGGTGACCCCACAATATACACACACACCACAAGTTATAGTCTCAGAGATGAATACAAAAATAACACAAGTCATTTTATTCCACAATTATAAGTCATTACACCTTAAAAAAGGTTTCTGAATAAATTTACATTTCTTTTTCATTATTACAATTCATAAATATACATAAGTCTGGTACACCAAAAGTTGAAAGCCTGGCCTATTGGTAGTTCCTACCTCAGCTACAACGGCATCAATGCCTATAGGAAACTGCGGAACATTTCCTATCTGTTCGCGAATTGGGAGCTTGGTCCTTATCATCTTGTCTATCTGTTGTTGTGTGATGAAAGAAGAAAGCAAGGGTGAGCAACAAGCCCACCGAAATAATATGTATAATAAATAACAATATATTAGCATTCTCATAGTACTCATGAAAGTTTTGGTCAAGAAGAAATGAACCAAGTTGATATCTTAACGCGACGAAGTCACAAAATTCAATATATATACATATATACTTTTTAAAATCTTTGAAGTCCTCTGACATGTATAATATACACAGAGTTCCAGTTTATAACTGTATAAAAATATCGTTGCAAGGTGATCTCATATATCTAACCTTGTCTCAATATTTTTCTGAAAATCTTTGTCATGCATAAGATAATCATTTACTAGATATAAGTTGAAAAGATGACGTTACAAGACACTCCAATATACTTATATGTTTTTCGAATACTACTTGAACTACCACCGTTAAAGGTATAAATAGTTCATCCCATAGATGAAATTACAAGACCAAACTTGTATAGAATCAATCTTTGAAATATCATTAAAATGAAATGAAGTTACGAGATACTTTATTTGATGAAAACATCATTTTGAAAACTCGACCCTGCCAACACTCAACAATCGCCCAACCGTAGCCTTTCTATCGAAGTGCTCTGGGTAGTGTTGCAGAAATATCCAACTGGATGATGAACTCATTACGGGAGTTTGCCGCGCCAGGAAGACCACTCACGATGATCAGTCGCAGTAGTGCAACCCCACCATTTTCTACATGTAGAGGAGAACCGTCGGATTTACTTGTCAACCAAACACTGGACTCCTAAGGAATGGACCGTCTTAACGGAACTTCTAGGCCATTTGGGCCAATATAATAAGGCTGGCCCGACGCCACTCGACCACTTACGCCACTCCTAGTTCAGATGAAATCCATGACTCTGAAACGTAAAGCTCGTCCCCCCTTTCCCCAAGTAGAAACTTGTTAATACGGCTCCACCAAGAAGTCATATCCAGTTGGAAAAGAAAACTCACCGATATTTCCCAGGCGATGCCTGTTAACGGATTAACTTATTCCAAGAATTTTACTTCCCGAGTGTTGGGTAAGTAATCAAAAACTCTTTTATCAAAACAACAACCTTGTTGCGAATATAAAAAAAATACATCACGGAGCCGGATCCCTCAGATTTTTGAGCGAGTATTTAAATCCCCTTCGAAAGAAAGATCTTAAATTTGAAAATGAGTTTTGGGATCCGCTCTAGCCTTCAAAAATAGTTTTGATAAAGTTTAAAAATAATCTCTGAAAATATTTAAAGTAAGAATAATTTGATAGTATCAATCATTTTCCGAATACTTGGCAAATTTTGAAACATTATTCTTTAAGAAAATAAAGAATATTATTTAATAAAATGAGCGGAGTCATAAGTCCTCGAATGAATATTCAGACTAATCTTTAATTATTAATAGAAATAAAATAAGTTTCATAAGTAGACTAGTCTTTGATCGTAATAGGAATCTTAAAATGAATATTCAAAAAAAATAATATTCACTTATAATATAAAACTATCGAATAAACATTATTCGATTAATAGTTTCGAAAACTATATATATATATATTATACTCGGGAACATAGCCTCCCGGTTTAGAAAAAATGTTCACCCTTGGGTCCCCTATATTAAGGGTATACGCAACTACTGCTTATCTCTAGCATAGGTATTATACAGTTTATAAGCATTTGAATTGATAATAGAATATCAAGATTTCACAACATGCATATATATACCATATCAACATGCTCCAATATATCGCAAGATTTTCTAATAACAGTCATGCACTTATCTCAAATAATGTATCAATATATTTACATCACAACAATTGTATAACGGGTAGAAAACTTGCCACAATATTTTAAGAAACTAGTCAAAACTCACTCATACCCTAACGGTCGCTTATGGTCGTTTATACGCTTGACGATTTGCGTTAATCGCTCGCGTACCCCTGGCTCCACTAATTTTAATAAATTAACCGTTATGAATCTTAAGGAGACTCTTTCTCGAATACTCTACCAACTGACCAATTAATCTTACATAATTGTTTCGTACTCCAATTAGTCATTTAAGGACCTTAATCAGGGTTTCAAAGTTAGGCGAGGGGTAAAGGTTCGCTCGCGAAACACCGTAACTTAAAATGGTCGTTTCTCCTAAACCGTAAATCGGATCTAAACGAACGACATATCAAAACGAAGCTTGAATCATAAACTTTCTAAGAATGGTAATGGTCAGTTCATGGCAGGGAGTGTTAGGGTGCAAAAGTCATGCACAAAACAGTATAAGGAAAATTGGGCATTACGACGGCTATAACTTAGCGATTCCCAAATTTTACCAAATCAGTTCAATACCAAACCACCACCAATCAACATCATTCCACCATAATTCAACCAAAATACAAGATCATTAAACCACCAAGTTAAACATTCAAGATTCATATCTTTAATCATTAAGCATTAACTTGACTAACTAATGGCAAAAACCAAGAATAACTCATCCAAATCATATCATAATCATACCAATTCTTAGCATACTCCCACAACTACATAATATGCTTAAAACCACATTAAACCAACTGATTTCTAAGATTTCAAGGGCTTTATACCTTCCTTGGAGAGTGGGGATTCACTTAGAAGCTTCAAGGAGTGCTTATATGGCCCTAGGAAGCTTGGATCTCACAAGCAATCAAGAAAACACAAATTTAATTTCTTGAAGATACTATTCATCAAGGAATTTGATTAATTGATTAGTTTAGATAAACATGGAATCTTGAGCTCAAACTTATGGCTCATCTAAGTTATGAATTATAGAAGCTAAAGAAATAAACCTCTTGAATTATGATTAAGTGGAGCTTGGGTTTGGAAATTTTTCTTCCTTGCTTTTCTTCAAAAGCTGAGAGCAAAGAGATGGGGGGAAGAAGAATGTGTTTGCTTGGTTGCTTTTGATCTTGGTTATTGTAAAGATGAATACTTGGTGGATATTAATTCTTGCTAAATATCTAGATTTGCTTTAATAAAGTGATGACATCACTTGGATGACCTCACCTCCAAGCCACATGTCTTTCCCTTATGGTTTAATGATGTCATCCTCCTCTAATCTCTTTGATTAGTGCTTAATTATTTGGTTAATCCTTTGGTTACTTGTAGAAGCTTGAACCTTGGTCGCTTATTCATTTTATGGTTCGCTTAACTCTCGTTCTCGTTAATCGGTTGAGGGATCATATCCGGGATCTTATTACTTGGGCTTCCTTGAACCTTTATCAATATTTTATATTCCTTTTATGATCCTCTCTTATTATCCTTGAATTTAAATCATTTTAATCATGTTACCTTATACTTAATTCTTTCGGTATCTGATGGATTTTTGAGAAAAATCAAAATGTCCGGATTCGAATTCTATAATGACCTTTACATACACTCATTTACTTTATGGAATACTAATACGATTTTAGAATTTCCATAATAGTACTCTTATATAGTGTGGCCTGATAATTTTCCTTAATCAACATCATCAGCAAAAAGTTACTATTAATCACTGTTTCAAAAATTTCCAAAGATTGGGATTATTACAGACTCCTTGAATTTTTCTCGTGTTCAGCAGTTGCTTCAATTACTGAAAGCTTGTCAAGCAGAGCACTAGCATTAGTAGTTGGCTCCTTGGTTCCAGTAGTGTCAATCAAGTCATCAGGATGTTGATCAATGGACTTCTTCATTTTTGATAAGGACCCTATTGACATCTGATCATCTGAGTCAGAATTATTTTGTATGATCAATCTTCTTTTCCTGATTGGAAAGCAGTCTTCTTTCTTCTCACTCTCACTTAGTGAGGCTTGTTTAGCTTTCTGTCCAGATGTGACAGATTTCTTAAACAACCTTTTTTTTGTTACAACTGATATCTTTTGAGAGACAGCAGAGGAGGCTAATTTAGAGGCTTGGTGTGTTTGCTGTTTGGAAGATGAAATTCTTGGGTTAGAAACAAGATGGGTGATTTCTTGATTCTCTGCATCAGGAATTCTGACAAAGGTTCTAGCATCGGGATTTACAGGCACTTGTATAGGAGTAGGTCTATTTCTTAACATAAATTTCCTGACCTCTCTAGGAAGAAAGGGTGGTCCTGAAAATTTGTTCTTTTCATCCCTATTAATATGATCAGTGATTGCTTTTTCAGAAATTTGAAAAACAGGGAGTAATTCATCATCATCAAACATAACATTAGGGCATAGAAAATTGAAAATCAGTTGTAAAAATCTAGTATACCCTATTACTCCCAAAGCATCTGCTCTCCTAGCAATTATGAACTGTAATATAGTATTACCATAATCAAAATTACCAGAGTAAAGAAGAGAGTACCCAATTCTCAGAGAAGTGGATGGAAGAGCATCAAAGTTTGTTGTCTTATTCAAGAAACACCTACTGATGCAGTCAAAGAAAAAGTTCCACTCTCTTTTCAGTTTAGTCCTGGCCAGTTTTCCAATGGTTGTGATTTCTCCTTGATACCCTAAAGCCCTTAGCATAACAAACAGCTACTCAGTGGTATGAGTATCAGGAGCACCATCCAGGGCAGGCAATCTCAAGGCTTGAAGCAGAATATCAACATCAACCTCATATCTTTGGCCCTTATATTCAAAGAAGAAGCCAGTGTTTGTTTAATTTACCACAGCTGTATTCCAGACCTGCATGACAGCCCTGTATGACACCTTAACATGATTCATAAGCGCATACCCAATTGGACATTAAAGTAGAAAATCCTGAATATCATGAAAAGATGATGGTAGCTGCTGATGTGTAAGCAGAGCTAGGTAATTGTTAGTGCCAAATGTATTTCCATGAATGATTGTGGTTTGACTGAAGAGTGGTGAAGCTTCAAATGTTATCATGATGGGAATAGCTTGTGTGAGAGAGTAACGTGAGATGTGCTCAGTGAAATTATGTGTATGATGAATTGTGTCACAAAATTTCTTCTGGTTTTATAGCTTCACTATTCAGAAATAGGTATAACACAATCGTGTGAAGAAGGTAACTTAGTGAATTTGACTTCGAACATGGAACAATTACCGAGTAATAGAATTCGACGATGGAGTAAATTGTGGAAGTAAAGACAAAATACATACAAATATATCAAGACACAACTGTAGAAATTTGTTTATTAGATAATCCACCATTAATCATTAATTAAATGAGATCCTTAATTGTAGCAATAAAACTTACTCAGAGATTAATTAACACTAATAATCTGAATTAGAACAAGCTGACATTTCGTTAGTATTTGAAACCTTTCTTCTGTCAGGATTTGATAATCTCAGGATATGTCGATTCGAATTCAACAGTTCATTATCAAGATATCACAAATTATTAGCAAACCACAATTTTAATAAAAATAATCATCAAGAAATATAATTTAAGTAGATGATATGAAGATTAATAGGCTTCAAGAAGAACATTCATTCTGAGTTGCACTTCTTGTCTTTACACCATCATCAGGATTTCCAATGATCAGATCAGGAGTATGATCCTTAGTCCATTTTCTGACACTGGGAAGTGTCCTTCTGGAGCTAGATGATCCCCCTGAATTGTATACCTCATCAAATGCATTTGAGGCTTCCCCTGAATTTGTTGTGTTATCTCCTGATGAAATATTGGGACTTGAATCATGTTCATCTGATGTTGAATCAGCATTATATTCTGAGAGATTAGATTTAGAAGAATCTTGAGATGATTCTTCAGTGTTAGTACCATCAGTTGACCCTTGCTGTTGCTCCCCCTTAACATGTGTAGGTTCGTTGGCATAGTGATTATCTTCAGATCTGAAGGAGTGTCAGGATTTGGATCATTAGGGTTTGACAGTTCATTAGAGTTTGATCCAGATTCCAACAATGCATTTTCATTTGCAAAGATTAAGCTTTCATGAGTGTCTTCTTCAAAACCAGGAATCTTCTTATCATCGCAAGATACATTTATGGAGACTACTACAGTGTATGTTCTCAGATTGAACACTCTGTATACTTTTGATGGTGAGTATCCAACAAAGATTCCTTCAGCAGCATTTGATTCAAACTTTCCAAGCTGATCAGTATGAGTTCTCAAAACAAAGCACTTACATCCAAATACAAGAAGATGTTTGAGACTGGGCTTCTTTTCTTTTAGCATTTGATAAGGAGAAAGACCATGTCTTTTTATCAGAGTGATATTCTGAGTATAATATGCTGTGTTTACTACTTCAGCCCAAAAGTGGGTAGTTTTGCTTCTTCTAGCAGAGTTCTGCCAGCTTCAATCAAGGTTCTATTCTTCCTCTCAACAACACCATTTTGCTGAGGTGTATCAGGACCTGAGAATTGTTGTTCTATGGCTTTGTACTTGCAAAACTCCTCCATTTTTGAGTTCTTGAATTCAGTGCCATTATCACTTCTCAGAATTTTCACTTTATGAGTAGATCCATTTTCAATTTTCCTTATATGGTCCAAAAGAATTTCTGGAGTTTCATCCTTCATGTGTAGAAAATAAACCCATGTATATCTAGTGAAATCATCAACAATTACAAGTGTGTACCTTTTCTTATTGATGGACATTATGTTCACTGGTCTAAAGAGGTCCAGATGTAACATGTGATATGGCTCAGAAATGGAGAATTCAGTTTTGCTTTTGAAAGATACTCTTCTTTGTTTGGACTTTTGGCAAGCATCACAAAGACTATCAGATGAGTATAGCATGTTACAAGCTCCTTCTTGGCAAGTTCATTGATTGAATTGAAGTTGAGATGTGAGAGCTTCATGTTCCAGTTTTAGCTCTCATCTACTGATGCCTTAGAGATAAGGCAAGTAGCTTCCTTTTCAAGACTTTCATGTAGCCTTGCTTCTTATATATTGCCATGTCTGTATCCCATCAAGATAATTTTCTTTGACTTGTTATGAACAACTTCACAGTGTGAGTCATAGAATACAACATGATAACCTCTGTCAGTGATTTGACTGATGCTCAGAAGATTATGCTTCAGTCCATCCACCAGAACTACATTCTCTATTGCTACCTTTCCAATTATCAAGTTGCCATATCCCAGAGGGTGTCCTACATTTCCATCTCCGTAAGATACATCTGGGCCAACCTTCTTCTCAAATTCTGACAGCAGGTATTTATTTCCAGTCATGTATCCTGAACATCCACTATCCAAGACAACTGTATTTTTCTTGTTACCCTGTAATCAGAAGAATAATTAATTAGAAGAATTTTTAAGGACCCACACTTGTTGGGCCCTCTTTTTGGACAACTTAAGCCTTTGTGTGTCAGGAGTACTTTTGATGGTTTTTCCTTTGTCAGGATTTATCTTGTTAGAAGCAGATTTAGTAAAACCAACAGAATTAAGTACACAAGGAACTTTATTAAACTTAGGCAAAGGTTCATAATAATTGTGATACAACTTGTGATAAGAACTATAAGTATAAATGGAATGCCAGCTACTACAACAATGAAAACAAGGATATTTTGGTTTATAAAATACTGATCTATCCCTAATATCAGACTCAAGAATAGCAGTTTTCATTTTCTTATTCCTCCTGCAATCAATAACAAGATGATTAGTATTTCCACAGTTAAAACAAGTTTTTCTAGGAGCATTGGGAACAACCTTGTAATTTGAATCCTTAGAAATACCTTGCTTACCATTCCTGTTTCTTTTAGGACTTTTTACTTGAGGTTTATCAGTAACCTCAGATAATTTCTTTTTCAATTGTTTTGCTGACAAAAGTCCTATGTTCTTTTCTTTCTTAACAGACTTAATGGTTTCCTTGCTTTCCATTCTTTAAGTTTTATCACTTACCTGTTTTTCTTGTGATACTGATGTTGAACCCTTTTCAAAAGTGGATTTGGGTTCATCAGCTTCTGAAGAGATAAACTTAACATGATTTTTAAGGGTAATTTTATTTTCAGTGTCAACATCCTTAACTCCATCTTTATAGCCTAGGAATTCTTTCCAGTTTTCTTTGAGATTATCTCATGAACCTTTTTGTCTGAATCAGTCCAGGCTTTAAAGATTTTTCTCTCATTTTCTAGATCTTTTTCTAAAATACTGTATCTAGCCTCAAGAATTTTTACTATATGTTTAGCTCTCTCAAATTCTTTCTTCAAATATATCTGATTTATTAAGTCAGACTCTAACTGTTCATTCCTAAATTTCAAGATCTCAATTTCAGTTATAAGTCTATCATTTTTTAGAGTCTTATTCTTAAAATTACCATGCAAAAATTTAAGAATAGATTTCAACTCAGATATATTCTCAGTATCAAAAGAGAAGAAATGAGTTTGTACCTTAGACTCAGAGGAAGCAAGATCATCAAAGCCAGCCATTAGTGCATAGCATGTGTCATCATTTTCAGAATCAGACGAGTCCATCCAATTCTTGCTTGAAGTGATCAGGGCTTTGTTCTTTCCTTTATCATGCTTTGTTTTCTTGCACTCTGAGGCAAAGTGACCAGGTTTGTCACAGTTGTAACACTGGATCTTTGTCCTGTCTACCTTCCCAGCTTTAGAGTCCTTTCCATCTTTTCTCCCAGTTGACCTCCTTTCACCTCCAGTGAACTTCTTCCTGTAGCTTCTGTTGTTCTTACACTTCCTGAATTGCATCCTCCTGAATCCCTTTACCAGCAAAGCGTCCATTTGCATGACATCAGAATCGGTCATGTTCTCATCAGTTTTAGAATCAGTATCATCATCAGGATTTGATGAAGAATCATCAGTATCTGATTCTAGCAAATTGTTCTTCTTTCGTACATCTCCAATAGACTTTTTTTTGAAGCTTTATCATTTACTTTAAAAGCAACAGATTTCCCTTTGTTGCTTTTCCTCTCCCTCCTTTGCTAAACCTCCAAATCATGAGTTCTCAGCATGCCATAGACTTCATCCAGAGTAATTACTTCCAGATCATATTGATGTCGTATGATTGAAGTCTGAGCCTCCTATTCTTCACTCAAAGCTCTCAAAAACTTGGTGTTTGAATCCTCTCGATCATACACCTTTCCCACCAAAGACAGATCGTTAAGCAGGGTCATAAATCTGTTATAAATGTTAGTGAGACTTTCATCAGGCTTGGCCTCAAAGTGTTCATATTCTTGAATCAGAACAGCCCTTCTGTTCTTCTTGATGGCCATGGTTCCTTGACATTGAGTTTCAAGAGCATCCCAGATCTCTTTAGCAGTCTTGTACGCTATAACCCTGTTTGACATCACAGAATCAAGACTGTTATGCAAAATGTTTCTTACCTTTGCATCTTTCAGCACAACTACTTTCTCTTCTGGTGTCCACTCAGTCTTCTCCTTCAGCTGATAATGTTCAACAACAGTGGGAGTTGCAGGCACCAGTTTTGTTGGCATGAAGGGTCCATCATTGATTACGTCGAGATAATCTGGATCCGTAGCTTCCAGGTGCATGAGCATCTTCACCTTTCATGTTGGATATTCAGTCTTTTTCAGAATGGGAATTTTAATGCTTTCATACTTGTTCAGAGACATGTTTAGATCGTTTCTGATTGTAAATTTATCGGTGGGCTCTGATACCAATTGTTGCCCAGTGAAGATACAATTGTTTAAGGGGGGTTGGATACAATTTTATAAATGTTTTGAAAAAGTAATAAAATATAACAGCTTTTTATATTTCTGATAAAAACTGTTACAAAATCCTCTCAAGAAATACTGATGTTCTTGAGAGCTGCTAGGTCGAATGATACTCGAGATCGATACACTAAGTGATGACCTAAACTATGTTTATATACTACACATCTACAACAAATCAATCTAAGATATGCATTATCAAAAGCTAACTGAAACTGATACATATCTTTAACTGAATAGATAAAGTCCTATAACTCAGACGTAAAAGATATCTGCTCCATATTACAAGGAACAGAAAAAATCCTTTAAGCAGACTGGCTTCAAATACTGATGACATCCAAATGCTGATGATATATCAAATCCTGACGATACATCAGATACTGATGCCACCCGAACAACCAGATCCTAAGCTTCTTCCGATCATTGAGAATTCAATATATAACAACAATAATCTCCCCCAATTTGTGAGAAGATTGCTTATCACAAATTCATGTCTGGTAACAAGACTAACCCCATGTTACAATGAAATAATAAAAAATTACATAAAATTGACATAACACAAATACAGCTTTTATACACTGAGTGATTACATGAGTTTAATAAATACATTCATCACATGAAATTTTTATAGTCTGATTCCTTTCTAATGAGGTCCTTTAGATTTACAAGTCCTCGAAGTTCCTCTATAATTTCAGTCCCTCTTAGAGCTTCCACAAGATTGAGCCAATCATCCAATGAATAACCATTCAAGTAACCAACTCTGAATCTTGAAAATTTGCCAACTTTTATTTTCAGAAAGTGTCCATCCTTAGAAATTCTGCTCACCCCCTTTATCTTGAGCTCATTTGATCTTTGTTTAAACATGACAATTTCTGCTGCATATTTCCTATCCCTTTCTTCTTTTTCACCCTTTGCTTTTGCTCTTCTTTCATCTCTTACTTTCAGCCATACACATATTACAGCCCTCCATGCCCTTGTACTTGGGTCCTTATCTTTCATTAAGCTAATCACCCTCTTAATTTATATGGTTGAAACTGTGTCCATTAAATCCCTGCCAAGTAGAGTGAAGGAACCATCCTGATAGTTGATTCTGACTTCTCTTAATGATACAACCCAAACTTTGACTATTTCTTCAACTAATTGTTGAAAGTAGTCATCATCTGTGATGTACCAGTTTAATGGTAGAAAGTCAGTCTAATTAAAGCAATTCCAGATAGCCCTCTCTTCAACTTGCAGTTTCTTCGGTTTTCTATTGTGCAAGACATGCTTGTACCTTAAAAAAACTAAGACAATTTGTCAACCCTAAGTAAGTTGTATTATTATCTAAATTTGTATTTTGTACTTGTAACACTTAAAGTCTGTAAAAATGTCAAAGGAGCAGACTTGAGTCTTTTTCTATAAACAGTGTCAAGCCTAAGAATTCTATCTGGAAGAAGATCAGGAAGATCATGCCTCAGAAGAATTATGAAGAAGTTTGGAGTTGAATAAATCTGTTTTAGGAAAAATATTCTAAGTCAAGATCTCTACAAGTCACAGATTTAGTGTTATAGAGAAGTCATTCGAGAACTCAAAATGACTTATCAAGAAGTCAGGAAAGGCACTAGAGAACTCACAGAGATATCGACAAGCCAAATTGAAGACACGGAGATTGGATATATCGACAAGTCATTTCTTCACTAGAGAACTCAGAGTTATAGACAAGTCAACATTCATTAGAGAACTCTGAGTTATCGATAAGTTAAATTCTACTAGAGAACTCAGAGATATCGAGAAGTCAAAATTCACTAGAGAACTCTAAGATATCGACAAGTCAAATTTGACTAGAGAACTTTGAGATATCGATAAGTCAAGAAGCCACTAGAGAACTCAGAATTATCGATAAGTCAAAGTGAAGATATGAAGACTAGAGATCTCTACAAGCTAAATTCTCTTATAGAGAACTCAGAGACCTTTACAAGTCAAATTTACTATGGAGTATTAGAGATCTCGATAAGCCAATATAATTATCGAGATATCAAGTTCTCTATAGACCAAATGGAGTTCTTGATGTAAAATATTAAAGTACAAAATTGCATATCAGTTCAATATCCAAGATTAACAATCAACAAACAATACAAACAGCTGGATTAACAAGTCTACAAAAAGCAGCTTGAAGGATGAGCAAGATCAATGGTGAAGATTAACTGACAAAAGAAGATCAAGATAATCACAGGATGCTAAAGATATGCTAAGCCAGAAATAGAAGATATACTTTTCTATAAATGGAAATGACAAGTGACTGTTTACAAAAGCTAACATCATGTCTTATTGTACACTGTGTAAACCAGTAGTTAACTGAATTATAAAGTTAACACTGGTCCTTTAGTCAGTTATAAAAATTTAGATAGAAAATCTTGTAACACTCTCAAGGAAGAGATAAGCTCTTTATCAATAAAGAGCCTAGAAATTTTGTAGGAAAATATTCTTAATTTTAATATAAAATTAAGTGAGTTTTGAAGATTTGTGTTCTTTTTTTCTGCAAGATTAATTTCTGCATGAACACATTTTGACTACAAGATTTAATTTACTTTGTTCAACCATAAAAGATTCAAGAAAAGCTCAAAAATAGAAAAACACATTCACCCCCCTCTGTGTGTTATTCATTTCTCAACAAGTGGTACCAGAGCCAAATCTGAAAGTAAACAGATTCAAGATCTTAGAAGAATGAATACACAAAAAATCAGTAGCATCAAAATTCCTACCTTTGACAAAGCTAACTACACTCTTTGGAAAAAGAAAATGTTGCTGTTTGTCAGGATGGCCAATGCACTCTATATTCAGATTCTCAAAAATGGGCCATTCACTCCTATGGTTAGAGTTGAAGAATCAACTGATGGTGATATTGTCATTCCAGCTCATTATGCTCCAAAGGACCCTTCTGAGTATACTGAGCCTGAAAAAGAAAAATTTTCCCTGGATAGTGGCTTGCAATTGATATTGATTGAGTCACTTGACAATGTGATGTACAACAACATTGTCAACTGTGACACTGCCAAGCAAATATGGGAAAAGATTGATATACTCTGTGAGGAAACTGAGGAAGTTAGATCAAATCAGAGAAGGATACTAATTTCACAGTATGAGGGCTTCATGGCTAAGCCAAACGAAAGTATAACAGATATGTTTGAAAGGTTCAACAAGCTGATAAATGACTTGCAGCTCCATGACAAATACTATGAAGCTGAAGAAGTAAACTTGAAGTTCTTGCTCACTCTCCCTGATCATTTGGAACAGAAAATCTCAGCTATCAGGGAAGGGAGAGATCTGAGCAGAATAATACTGGAAGTTCTATATGGAATTCTCACAACATATGAACTAGTAATGATTGAAAGGAAATCATTGAGATCTGGTCAGGGATATGTTTTAGATGGCTCAAGTGCTTTAATTATCAATGAAAGCTAAACATCTATTGATGAGCCAAGAACTCAAACTCCAGTTGCCTCAACAAGTGAGCAAAGAACAAATGATTCACTGGAACAAGTCATTCTGGAATTGGAAGAAGATGAGTTCTACACTTTTGATGAACTGGATAAGCTAGATCAGTTAATGGCTTATTTGGCTAGAAAATTCTCTAACATTAGAGTAAAGAAGCCAAGATTTTTCAAGGGTAAAGGACAGTCTTTCAACAAAGACAACAACTGGAAAGAAAAAGGGAAGTACACTCCTGTTAGCAAGAATGGTTACAAAACTGGATCTATTGACAGATCTAAGATAAGGTGCTACAACTGTGATGAGTTGGGCCATTTTGCTACAGAATGCAGGAAACCCAAGAAAGCAAAGAAGGATAAAGCATATCTTGAATTGGAAGCAAAGTATGAAGCTCTTCTGAAGAAACAACAAAGCAAAACTTATATTGCAGAGGGTAAAAGTTGGGATGACACTGAAAATGATGAAGATGAAGAATTTGGAAATTATACACTCATGGCCTTGGAGCAAGGAGAATCATCCTCATCTAAATCACCGGTACCAACTCTTACTACCATTGATTTAAATGTGAGTCAATATAAGGAAACTATAGAGAAGATGAGCACATAAATGTTTCACATTCACACAAGCATGGATGTTGCTAATGAAGAAGTTAGCTAATTAACAAAGATAAATAAGAAGCTTGAAATTGAGAAGCAAGAAACTGAATTGTTGTTGGTGGAGCTTGAAGCTGTAAAGCAAGAGAATGCTTATCTCAAGAACAAGCTCAAGTGTGCAAATGAAATTGAAGCAGTGCTAAGGGAGAAGCTGGAAAAGAATGAGGTGAAGTTAGTTGGACAATACCATGAGAAGAACAAACCATGTGCAAATATTGCTATTAGTCTTGACTATGATGCCTTGAACAACAACAAGAAAGAGATATGTGACAAAGGAAAAGCAACAATTAATGAAAATGTTCCAGCTATGCTGAAAAAGGTTGTATCACCTATGTTCAAGGCATGTGAAGTCAACTTTAGTGAAAAAGAATTGATTATCAAGCAAGAAATTGCTGATGAGGACAAAGAGAAGAGAAATGCAGAATCAACTCAGTCTTTCGATACTGAAGAGAAGCTCATGAACAAACAAAGTCCCAAGACACCTGTTAAAGAAACCAAAATTGAAGATGCAAGAAAGAAAAAGAAAATAGAAATGGGAAAATTGGGATAAACAAAAGCAACAATTTTGCTTATGTTGCAGATGCTCCAAGAAAGAAATGTGAAAAATGTGGCTCTGTGAATCACCTAACTCACCTTTGTAAAAAGGCAGTTAGCAAGCCAACTGAAGGAGCCTGCAAATACAATGAAGCAACAAATGATCCCAACTCCTTCCGTGACAAGTTTAACTGCATTCCTTGCAACTTAAAAGTGATGAAAAGTTGTCACAAACTGAGAGTAGACCTCAAAGAAATGAAAATTGGGTCTACAATAGAAAGGGAAAATGCTCAATAGTCAATGGACTCTATTTTATTTGAAACTACTCATTCTACTTCTGCTAAATCAGTTAACAAGAAGAAAGTACCCAACACTGCTTGGGTTGCTAAACACACTTAAAACTCATTGTGTGCAGGGCAAAGTGAAGAAAGTCATCTGGATCATAGATAGTGGATGTTCCAGGCATATGACAGGTGATAAAGCCCTACTATCATAGTTTGAGGAGAAAGTTGGCCCTTTGGTGACCTTTGGAGACAACATCAAAGGATTCACAATGGGATATGGCAAGATTGTTTCTGAAAATATTGTCATTGATGATGTAGCACTGGTAGCTGGTCTTGAAGTGAATCTTCTCAGTATTAGCCAATTTGCAGACAAAGGCTTTGAAGTTTTATTCAACAAAGAAGAGTGCACTTTTATTAGCAAGAAAAATGGTGAATTTGCTCTGAAAGGAGCAAGGAAAGAAAGCTTGTTTGTTGCAGACTTAGACTTAACAAATAAGGATGGAATTTGTTGCTTCTATACTAAGGCATCAGAAGAATAAAGCAAGCTATGGCATAAGAAGCTGTCTCACTTGAATTTCAAGGCAATTAACACCTCGGTTAAAAAGGAGTTAGTAAGAGACATGCCTAAACTAGAGTTTGCTCAAGTTGAAGTTTGTGAAGCTTGTCAGAATGGAAAACTGGAGAGATCAAGTCACAAGTCAAAAACTGTGAATTCTATAAGTGCACCATTGCAACTTATTCACATGGACTTGTTTGGGCCAGTAAATGTCTTATCAATTTTAAGGAACAAATATGCACTTATGATGGTGGATGATTTCTCAAGATATACTTGGGTAGAGTTCATACACTCTAAAGACGAAACTCCACACATCATAATTGAGCACACCAAGAAGATAGAAAAACAGGCTGAAGATTGTAATTGTGTAAAAAAAATGAGAAGTGATAATGGAACATAATTCAGAAATACAACATTGAGTGAATTCTGCAAAGGCAAAGACATTGTTCAAGAATTCTCAGCTGCTAGAACACCTCAGAAAAATGGAGTAGTTGAAAGATAGAAAAAAACATTAGTTGAAGCTGCTAGAACAATGCTGCAAGATGCCAAGTTACCAACAAATTTCTGGGAAGAAGATATTAACACTGCATGTTACACTCAGAACATATATCTCATTAACAAGGCACACGGAAAATCACCATACTCAATCATGTCTAAAAGAAAGCCTATTGTAAAGCATCTTCATGTGTTTGGAAACAAGTGTTACATTTTGAAAGACAACTCTGAATATGTGGGAAAATTTGACTCAAAAGTCTTTGAAGCAATTTTTCTGGGATATTCATTGGAAAGAACAGCCTACAAAGTTTATGTGATTGATCAAAAGAAGATTATGGAGAGCACAGATGTGACTTTTGATGATGATAAGTGTCCAGGCTTGGAATGTCTTGATGATAATGAAGTTGAAGCACTTGCATTTGAAAACCTCAACATTGATAGTGATTCTTATGGGGAAGATGAAGTTGATGCACAACAGATGATAAATAAAGAGACTACTCAACAGGAAAATCATGGAAGTGGAAGCTCATCTCAAACACCTGAATTTGATAGCACAAACTCAGGGGGAGAAAGAGAAGAATGATCTAGCAGTCATACCAATAATGAAGAAAATGATGAAGGCACAAGTCAATAAACTCATAGAAGAAAGTGGGATAGAAGTCACACTAGAGAAGCAATTATTGATGATCCTACTGCTGGTGTGAGGACTAGAAGTGCAACTGCTAATGAGTGCCTACATGCATGTTTTCTGTCTCAAGTAGAGCCTAAGAAAATTGATGAAGCTCTACTGGATCCTGGTTGGATATCTTCCATGCAGGAAGAACTGAATCAGTTTGAAAGAAACAAAATTTGGGAATTGGTTCCTGCACCAAAGAATAGAAGCATAATTAGAACAAAATGGGTGTTCATGAAGAAGATGGATGAAAATGGTATAGTTACCAGAAACAAAGCAAGGTTGGTTGCAAAAGGCTACTCACAAGAAGAAGGAATTGATTATGATGAAACTTTTGCTCCAGTTGCAATACTTTAAGTAATAAGGATTTTTATAGCATTTGCTGCACATTCAAATTTCAATGTGTATCAAATGGATGTCAAGAGTGCCTTCCTGAGTGGTGAGCTAGAAGAAGAAGTTTATGTGCAACAACCACCTGGCTTAGAAGATCCAGAATTTCCAAATTTTGTGTACAAGTTACTCAAGGCTCTATATGGACTAAAACAGGCACCTAGAGCTTGGTATGACACACTGTCAGAATTCCTATTGAAGCATGGTTTTACTAGAGGTACCATAGACAAGACTCTCTTCTACAAGAAACATGGTGAGAATATGATCCTAGTTCAGATCTATGTGGATGATATCATCTTTGGTTCTACTAATGAGAAGCTTTGCCAAAGATTCTCTAAGCTTATGCAAAGTGGATATGAAATGAGTATGATGGGGGAACTGAGTTACTTTCTTGGACTTCAAGTTAGTCAAAGAAGTGATGGTATCTTCATCATCCAAACTAAGTATGTCAATGATTTATTGAAAAAGTTTGGTATGGTTGATTGTTCACCTGCATCTACACCTATGTCTACTACAACAAAGTTAGATGAAGATAAAAAGGGCAAGAGTGTAGATATCTCAAGCTATAGAGGAATGATTGGTTCATTACTTTACTTAACAACAAGTAGACCAGACATCATGTTTGCTACATGTCTATGTGCAAGATTTCAAGCCAATCCAAAAGAATCACATTTGATGGTTATAAAGAGGATTTTCAGATATTTGAAGGGAACTCCAAACTTGGGATTATGGTATCCTAAGGGAACTGGTTTTGAAGCTGTTGGTTACACAGATGCAGCTTTTGCTGGATGCAGGGTTGATAGGAAAAGTACTAGTGGAAGCTGTCAATTTTTTGGACAAAGACTTGTATCTTGGTATAGCAAGAAAAAATAATATGTATCAACTTCTACAGCTGAGGCTGAATTTATAGCTGTAGGAAGTTGTTGTACTCAAGTGCTTTGGATTAGAAATCAGCTAATGGGTTATGGCCTAGTGTTACACAAAATTCCTATTATGTGTGACAATACTAGTGTTATATCTATAATGGCTAATCCAGTTAATCATTCTAGAACAAAGTACATTGATGTAAGGTACCATTTTATTAGAGAACATGCTACAAATGGTACCATTGAGCTCATTTTTGTTCCAACTAGAAAAACAATTTGCTGACATTTTTACTAAATCTTTGGATGAAGCAACTTTCACTAGACTTGTAGGGACAATTGGAATGCTTAATTCTTCATCCTAAGGCAAGAACTCAGCTAATGTTTTGTAGTAGATTAATTTCCGGTAAATCAAATTTAATTTGATTTAATTGGAAATTAACTGAAATATGAATTATAAATATTTTAGAAATCTCTGCATATTTATTTTTCAAAAATCGAAATTCAACTTGGAATTTTTCAAATTCTAAGTAAACTGCTCAGTTGTTAATTTACATCCTTAATATGTAAAATTAAGACAAGGCGGAATTATAATGGTCAAATGTATATAAAGAATTGAGTTCTTGATAAGTCTAACTAACTTATCGACAAGTCATTTTAAGACTTCTCGAGTGAGTTCTCGAAAAGTAAATTTACTGACTTCTCGATAAACTTAGTTATGACTTATCAATAAGTCCTTGTAGAGTTCTCTAGTAGTGTTAATTCATAGAGTTCTTTACAAGTATAATTTTTGACTTATCAATAACTCAGAACTGAAATAATTTAATAAATTATTTTGGTAAAATACTTTTGGAAAATTTATTCTAATTGTATTTTGAATTTATTCAAATAAAGTTGGAATTAATTCAGTCCATTTTTGGACAAACTGTGTATTTATTTGACATCCCGATAAGTCAAGTTTTAGTTCTCTATAAGAGCAATTTAAAAATGACTTCTCGATATGTTCTTCATTTCTTAAAATGACTTCTCGATATACAAATTCCAAACGTCTATTTTTGAGTTCTCGACAAGTCATTTGCTTTTACTATAAATACCCAGACTTCTCGATACATATACATACTTACAATTTTCGAGATCTCAAGTGACCTAGCCTTTCAAGCAAAAATCGATTTTCTCTCAGTTTTTCTCCTTTCTCAAAAAAATTTCTTACCCACTCATTCTCATCAATAAACAATGGCTCAAAATGTTGCAAGAGTTTCTATTTCAGAGAAAGGAACCAACTATCTCGCTTTTACTGATGCCAACCAAGCTCTTGACAGTTTCAAGGGGTTTGTGAAACTTTTGGATGAGTCTTATCTTGCAGGAGAATTGAATGCAAATCCGATCCTGTACCTAGATGTGCTGCATGAATTCTGGACTACAAAAGTAGTGAGAACTGATATGAATGACAACTCTCTTTCTATGGTGGTGACATACACAATTGGAGGCCAACTGATAGAATTTAATGAACAAGATGTGAATAGATCTTTGGGGTTGCCAACTGAGAATCTGGTGGAGGTGCCAACTCCTGATGAGCTGACTGAGTTTATGGACTTCATCAATTATGGTGAAAGAATCAATCTGTCAAGCTTAAACAGGACCAATCTAAGGAAGGAGTGGTCTTTCATCTTTGATTCAGTGGTGAGGGCATTTACATGCAGGAAGACAGGATATGACAATATTTCAAGTGTTGTGCAAAAGTTGGTGTATTCAATTGCCCCCAACAGACACTTAAATGTTGGTCTGTTGATCCTGGAAGAACTTGCAACCAGGCTGACAATGCCCCTGACAGCTAGAGGTAAGGAAATTTTCTTTCCTAGATTTATTATGTCCACTTTAAATTATAAAGTAGCAGACATACACCTATTGAATGGTATAGATAGCACAAAAATAGGCAATTGTAAGCAAGTGTCCAAAATAATATTTGGCTCACTTACTACAAAGAATAAGGTAAATATAAGTCTGAAAATCACTCCACTTATGTTGGAGAGGTTTAGGACTTACCCTTAACCTATGCCTGACATGAGATCTAACATATAATCTACACAACTATGATCCCTGAACCGGTGGAAGTACAAGCACGGGAACACCAACATGGATTTTCCCAAGCTGCAACCATTCTTTCAAAACCTTTAGAAGCTAGGGAACCAACCACCTCATCTTCTCAAAAGGATGAGGTGAGTAAAAAGAAGAGAAAGGGGAAACCTTAACTGTTTTAACTAAGAGTGGTGAGGACTAAGCTGAAATATAGTCACCTTTGGTGAAGAGATCTATGTTAGGCCTCAATGATACTATAGAAGGGGGTTGAATATAGTATCTACAATCAATTCGATTATGAACACAAGTATGTAACAGAAAACAAGTTTATTCAATATATCAAACTCTGTTATAGTAGGTTTAATCTACTCTCTCAGTGATGTATGATATCACTAAGAGCTGCTAGGGTTATAATGGATAATATTCTCGTTAATGATAACATATATAGTGTAAACCCTAAGCTGTGTTTATATAGTACACAGTTACAAGATATCTTCTAATTGATATGAAATATATCTCTTCCTAAATTATATCAATCAGATATTATCTTCTGTAGTCCTTTAGCTGTCCACCTCTCAAAGCATATCTTCTTTTATTTAATCCAGATCCTCTCCTGTAAATCAGCCGTTTTTCATTCCTGAAGTGTATCCACACTTAAGTTCTGATATAAGTTATGACGCCTTAAGTTCTGATACCTTCCTGTCTTCAGTAAGTTCTGATTTCCAGTTAAAATCTGATATTCTGATAATAAGTTCTGAAACTAAACAAATCAGATTAGACATGACATCACAAATATATCTAACAATCTCCCCCAACTTGTAAATTATGAAAAAATATACAAGTTAATAGATTTGATGATGTCAAAAACATTTAAGTACAAATACAATGAGATACTATTTTAAACAGCTAAATACAACTTACAGTACATGTAGCTTTACCAATATCACTGGATCAATCTGAATCCAAAGTGATTCCTTGTAAAGTTTATTACCAGCTTGTCCTCAGCATTTCTCAGAACTTCAACTAACTGTGCTTTGACTTGCATCAATTCTTTATCTTCATTATCACCAATCTGATAAATGGTTTCTCTGAGTACAGGAATTGATGTTCTTTCAAGCCCATCTTCAAGTCTGATAACTCTGGGATGTGAAGAGTCTTCATTGTAACATAATCATCTTCCTTTCAGAATTACTTCTACCTTAGCAGAATTCTTCCTCATAGGAATTTCTCTTCCATCATCTTCAACTATCTTTGGAATAAATTCTACAACCCTTGATCTAGAGATTCTGGCTTTATTCCTTATGGTCTTCATCAATAAATTTGACCATCTTCTGGTAACCTCAGACTTTATCTCCAAAAGATAATGAATGAATTGAAGTTCTTTAAGAGATTTTTTTAGCACATCTGATTCTGAAATTCTGTATGTTCTTCCATCTTTAAGAAATAGAATCAGTTTTTCCTTGACTTTACTCTTATCATGAGTATCCAGTTCCACTTAAGCAGATATAACCTTGTCAAGGTGTTTCTGTATAACTTCCTCAAGTGGTTTGTCAGTTAATAAAAATGGATCTTTGATAGTTACTTTAACTCTTGTTTTGATCTTGGCTTCGCTTGATCCTAACCCAGATCTGTCTCTTGCTTCTCTGGCATTCAATCCAACACTCATGAAATCAGATAGCAGTTGACTTTTCTTAGGATCTGATGGTTTAACATTTTTCCATAGGAGTTTCTTCTTATTAGCAATTGTCATCTTGTTCAAATCAAGTTGAGCTCTGTCAGAGGTTGATGTCTTGATGACTTGTTCAGGATTTGCAGATTCTTCTATAGCTTGCTACTCTGAAATATCTTTACTCTGAACAACTTGAGCTATGTTAGAGGTTGTCTTAGATTATCCTGTCATCTTCTTTCTCTTTAGAGTTTCAACAGTTTCATTTTCAGCAGCTGTATCATCAAAGACTTGAACCATCTTGCACACATGATCCATCAAAATTTGAGGAATCTTCATTTTTTGCTTCTTGACTGTCTCCCCAACTTTTCCTTTTCCCTTGTCTTTGGGATCAGTAGTAGTTTGAGATCTAGTCCTTGATGTAGGAATCTCTATGACACGTCTTTATTTTGTCACAATCCCCTTTTATTTTGGCCTTGGTGGCTTTTTAGCATCAGAAGCTTTTGACTTTGGTTTGCTCTTCTCAGCAGTAATTTTAGCTTCTTCTTCTCTTAATTCCTCTAAATCCACTCCTGGATTATCCTTAAGGAATAGTCTCTTGGCCAATTCTTCATCAATAGTTTGAAGTTTGGGATCCTTGTAAAAGAATGTTGCTTTCTTTCCCTTATCTTTGGGATCGGTAGTATTTGAGATCTAGTCCTTGATGTAGGAATCTCTGTGGAAGATCTTTCTTTTATCACAATCCCCTTTTATTTTAGCCTTGGTGGCTTTTTAGCATCAGAAGCTTTTGACTTTGGTTTGCTCTTCTCAGCAGCACATTTAGCTTCTTCTTCTCTTAATTCCTCTAAATCCACTCCTGGATTATCCTTAAGGAATAGTCTCTTGGCCAATTCTTCATCAATAGTTTGAAGTTTGGGATCCTTGTAAAAGAATGTTGCTTTCTTTCCCTTGAATTTCAGAGTCTGCAAAAACTTCTGTGAATCTTGGCTTCCAGCTTGAATCATTACATCAGAAGTAGTTGTCAGAACTTGATCATCAGAATTTGTAGGCTTCTTTCCTTCCTTATCCCTTCTTTGAGTAGAACCAAACAATCTCTGATGAGAACTTGTCTGTTAAGAAGGAATCCTGCTCAATTGCTCTCCTTGACTGTGACCTCTACTCTTATCAGAGTTTCCCTGGTCATCACCATGATCATCCTTTTTCTTTAGTGTCTTGATTGGTGAGAATTTGGACTTAACTACCTTCTCCCCCTTTTTGGTATCATCTATCAGGAGTAGTGAAAGAAGGAGTTCCGTTGAAGATTAGATTTCATTGAGCTCTGTTTGTTGAGAGGCTTGATTCTGCATGACCTCATCCAGTTGGGCCTGCTGCTTGATTTGAACTTGCTCAATAGCCTCCACTTTTTCTTGAATTGGTCTGATAAATATATTCTTGTCTAGTTTGATCATCAGGTCTAGCTTATCAGCTGCTTCCTGAAGTTTATTAACCTTTTCATGAGTCTTGGAGTGTAGACCTTTAAGAGATTTAGTACTGAGAGCAGTGACTTTAAGTTGAGTTTTGAAGTCAGAATTTATCAGCAACTCATCACCTTTTGAAACATATTCTGTCAGAACATGTGGGCTGGGAATGAAGTCAGGTTCATTCCACTTCTTTGTCCACTCAACTCCTCTGAAAGTTTCCTCCCATGGAACAGGAGCATCTTCTTCAACAAATTTAAGCAATGCCTCCTTGCCAAGAATTTAGCATTAAATGGAGCACTTGCCGGAGCACTGTCTCCAGAATTTGATAAAATCTCATCATCTTCTGATAACACCAGAGTGTGTGTAACTGAAGGAGATTCTGGAGCAACTTCATCTAAATTCTGATCTTCAGTGCCAAGATCAAGAATTGGTGTTGTTGGTATCTTAGCCTGTAGAATTGGTGAAACATGAGATGTTGGCTGTTTTGCTGGTGGAGGTTCCAGATAGAGAACAGAAGGAATATTCAACCTGTGAATATCAATTTCAGGACTTAACCCTGAATCTCCAACTGAGGCAGTTTCTTTGAATGGAGAGATAGGAGGTGTGATCACTGTGTCATGAACAGTGTCTTCAGGTTGAGGTGGAGCTGTCAAAGCTTCAATGACTGTAGGTTCTGATGAGATCAGAGATTCCTGATCCCCTTCCTCAGCATCTTCAGTATCCTCATATTGAATTTGTGCAATATGCACACTTGCTTTAGTCTTCCTTGATCTTCTAGATGGAGGAGTGACTTTATCTATATCAGAACTTGAAGGTCTTTCCTTTTCAAAATTCCAGAACCCTCAGCTTCATTCTCTTTCTAAAGAGTTGACTCTTCAGCTTCTACTGTCACAGGTTCTGATGCAGGAACCTGGACTTGTTCTTCCTCATCAGATTCATCTCTCAGAATCATCCTTCTTCTTCTCCATGGTGGAGATTTAGGCACAGAGATAGTTCTTTTGGTGTTGGGCCTAGAGGATGTATCAGATATTACAACTGGCACCTTTTGAGAAGTACCAGAGGTTGATTTGGTTTTGGATTTGAGAGCCGAGGTTCTGATAGTAGGTGATAATGGTTGTGGTTGAGAGGATTGTGCTGGTTGATAGTAGGTTCTGATAGTAGGCTGTGGTTGAGTATTGGAAGGCTGGGTTGGTGGGGGTTGAGAAGTAGTAGGTTGTGTAGGTACAACATAAGGATATATGGTTGTGTATGTGTGAGGATCAGAGTTTACTAAAAACTGTTTTATAGAATGAGGAATTGGAAGGGGTCTAAGTATATCTTTCTTATTATCAGCAGATAATAAGTCTGTGAAAGCCCTTTTATGAAGTTTAAAAGGTTAAATCAAGTCACTAAAGGCTTGGGGCTTATCAGAACAACAAAACTGTAAATAAGCTAACAAAACCTAGCAAAGTAAACAATATTTGGGTCCTCCTTCAACCTATCCCCAATAAAACCCAAAATAGCAGTAGCATAATCAAAATGAGTTTGATTAAGAAGTGCATACCCTATTTGTTGACTCAGAATTGGAATAGCTTCAAAATTGGAGCATTTGTTGGCAAAGGCTCTGGTGATGCAATCGAAAAAGAAGCTCCATTCCCTTCTGATGTAGGGCCTCTTCAGTTGTCCCAGCTTGGACAAACTTTTCTCATAGCTGTAATAACCCCAAAAAATTTGGACTTTTTGTAACCTTTATGAATAGTGATTATGCTGAATAAGAAAAATTTTCATGCCTCACTATGTAGCAGTTCTTTTATTGATATTCTGAGATCTTATTAGTACTCTATATGGTATATAAGTGTATGTAAAGATCGTCAGAATCCAAATTCGAACACTTTGATTTTCCCGAAAATTCACCAGATACCGAAGGAATTGAGTATAGGGTAACGTGATTAAAAGGATTTAAATTCAAGGATTATACGAGAGGATCATAAAAGGAATATAAAATATTGAGAAAGTTTTAAGGGAACCCAAGTAATAAGATCCCGAGTATGATCCCTCAAACGATAAACGAGAATGAAAGTTAACCGAACCGTATAACAAATAAGCAGTCATTAACCAAGTAATTAAGGGTTAATTAAAGAGGTTAGTGGATGATGATGTCATCACACCAACAAGGAGATGACATGTGTTAACAAGATGACTTAAGCATGGTGACATAAGCATGACAAATGGAAGGATTGGTTGGTTGATTGTGAGCCATGCATTTTTCACCATGGTAAAAATTAATTAACAACAAAAGGGTATCAACCAAGCCAAGGAAAATCATAACACAAAATTGAAGTTGACTTTTCATTTCAAGAAGAGAAGCTTTCGGCTTCTTCATCTTTTCAAGGAGAGAAAAATCAAAAACCAAGATCCAAGCCTTGTTAATTTGTAAGGTAATTATCCAAGGTCCCTTATACTTAGATATGGCTATCCTAGGAATCTAATGAAGGGTTTTAGCACATAAACACAACGAAAACGTAAATTTAAATCTTAAAAAAAAAACGAAACCCTCCGCAGGATCCATGCGAAAAATAATATTTAATTCGTAGTTCAGTATGTTTACCTTAAGAAGCTTTACGTTAATGGAAAGATGGAGGTCTTTAATAGCGATCCAAGAACGATGAACGGAAATTCCTAGCAGCTGCTCCTCAAGTGTGAAGCACTCCACCGGTATCCACCAAGAGTACAATATGATGGAGGAGGAAGAGGTGGAGAGAATTAGTTTCCTCCCTCTTGTTCTACTTTATAATTAGGGTTAATTATTTGGGTTGAGGCAAATAGGGTTTATAATAGTATATTTATAGACAAAATTTTCAGCTGAAAATTTTCCATAAAATATTATTATTATTAACCCTTTAATTGATTATTCTTATTAACCAATTAACTAATAATTAAAACACCTTTTAATCATTATTCCATATCTAAAAACTTTAGAAAAATAATTCTCTCACTTGATTTAATTTCCAAAATTAAATTCTTAATTAATAATATTAAGAATTAATTAAATCTCATTTAATCAATTATTAAATCTGCTAATTAATTATTTATTTCATAAATAAATAATTACCAGTCATTATTAATTAATTCCTCCACCATTAAATCATTCTCTTTTATGGTGTGACCCTGTAGGTTCAATATTAAGCCGGTAGTAGAAATAAATAATAATAAAACTATTTTATCATTATTTATATAAATTCTCTAATTCATTAAATATGATTAATTAATAAATTAATCATATTTATTATACATCGTGAGGGATACTTCTCAGCATATCGCGACTATCCGGATAATACGAATTCATTGCTTAGAATACCAAGAACCTATTCAGTGAGTAGTTACTGTACAATCAATTCCTTCTACCCTGTAATGTCATGATTAAATACAAGGCATGGAACTTGTGTCAAGACTATCTTATTTAATCATTTGCTTTCCCATTCACTATGCTTAGTTCTATTTAATGTAAATTAGAAACTCCTTTCTAATTTCATTCACTCTGGCCAGAGATTCCTGAACTAGCATAAGTGGATCAGCATTAAACATTCTCTACCTTCACTGGAAGGGGTAGATCTTTTATTGATCATACACTATCTTCGTGTACAAATTCCTATACCCAGTAGAGCCCTTATAATTGTCCCTGGAGACTAATAACTAAACCAAAGCATAGCTCAGTGTACACAAGATGACTATGATGACCTCAAGTCTAAGGATACTTGTACAACTATCACTATGTGAACAACTGCTGACACGTGAGTGAACTCCATCAGTTGTTCAGCTGTGTGAGTCATGTTCAGTGAACTTATTCTATAATAAGCACCTACATACTAGCTATAGTGTCACCATATAAATGTCTATGAGAACAGACATCCTTCATAATGAAGCAAATATAGTATGTATCGATCTTTGCGGATTACTAATTACCAGTTAGTAATCCTACGACCAGGAAATATTTAAGTTTAGAGTTATCAACTTTTAGGTCTAATTATTATGATCTCATCATAATCCATAAAAAGCTTTACTCTAAACTATGGTATATCTTATTTAAACACTTAAATAGATAAAGCCCGTAATAAAACCAAAATAAGTCTTTTATTAATATCAATGAAATCAAAACAGATTACATAAAAATTATTCCTAAATCATCATACATGATTGGACTTAGGACACATCTCTTTCAATCTCCCACTTGTACTAAAGCCAATCACTCTGGTATCTAATACCATCTTGTCTTTATGACGATCAAAGTGACTTTGAGAAAGTGGCTTTGTGAGTGGGTCTGCTACGTTGTTATGTGTGTCAACTCTCTTGACGTCTCCTCTTTCAATACAATACAAGAAATGTTACTGCACTCCCACTAACCCTTTTGTAGATACATGGTTCATCTATGTTTTTGATAAAAACAAACTTTTTGATTGTCTCATCAAAACGGATGTTCCATCTACGAGAAGCTTGCTTTAAACCATATATGGTTCGCAGAAGCTTACACACCAGGTGTTCATTTCCCTTGGAAAGAAAACCCTCTGGCTGTCTCATATACACTTCCTCTTCAAGTTTCCCATTAAGGAAGGCCATTTTCACGTCCATTTGCCAGATCTCATAGTCGTAGTAAGCAGCAATCGCAAGTAAAATCCGAATTGATTTTAACAGGGCTACAGGGAAAAAAGTTTCATCAAAGTCAATCCCTTGCCTTTGTCTGAATCCTTTTGCCATGAGCCTGGCCTTATAGGTCTCCACCTGCCCATCTACTCCAATCTTTCTTTTGTATACCCACTTGTACCCAATAGGCTTAACACATTCAGGCGCCTCAACCAGAGTCCATACTTGGTTGGTATACACAGATTCCATTTCGGATTTCATGGCACTATGCCATTTCTCTGAGTCAACACTACTCATAGCCTCATTATAGGTCACAGGGTCGTCATCATCAATGATTGACAACTCATTGTTATTCTCAATGACAAGGCCATAATACCTCTCAGGTTGGCGAGACACTCTCCCTGACCTACGAATGGGCTATTCCACAGAAAGTTATTCAGTCTGAACAGGTGTTCCCACTTGATCCGTAGACATTGGTCCACATACATCTGTGTGTACCAATCCTAGCATATCTGCAGCCCTCTCTCCATGTCCACTAAATGGAGATTTGGTCATTTTACCCAATAGACAAGACTCGCATGTAGGATATGATTCAAAATCAAAGGGGTCAAGTAACCCTTCCTTATACAATGTCCGCAGTCTATTTTCACTAATATGACCAAGTCCGTAGTGTCACAAGAAAGTGAGATTTTCATCATCCCTTTTTCTTTTATTAGTATGTTCAATTTGTAGTAAATTATGCTCTACGTCACATACATACAAACCATTGTTTAAAATACCACTTCCATAAAGAACGTTATCTCTAAGAATTAAACATTTATTATTCTGAATAACAAACAAAAATCCGGCCAAGTCTAACATGGAATAGAAATAATATTCCTCACAATTGAGGGAACAAAATAACAATTATTTAGAACAATAGTCTTGCCCGTAGGCATATGTAAATGAAATGATCCTACAGCTTCAGCAGCAACTCTTGCTCCATTTCCCATCCGTAGAATCACCTCCTCTTCTTCAAGAGTCCTACTTCTCCTTAGTCCTTGCAACGAATTGCAAATATGAGAACCACAGGCGGTATCTAATACCCAAGTAGAAATTTGACTTAGTGACATTAACTTCAATTATGAACATACCTGAATCAGAAGCGGTAGTCTCACTACCCTTCTTCTTCTTCAATTCTGCAAGGTAAACCTTGCAGTTCCTCTTCCAGTGCCCCACCTTATTACAGTGAAAGCAAACAACTTTGCTCTTGGGGTCTTCAGCTTTTGGTGGAACCGGCTATTTCTCACCTACTTTCTTCTTCTTGGAAGGGTTCTTATTCCTTTTCTTAGGATTGGAACCTTCACCAATTAGAAGAACAGAACTCTTCTTAGGAGGAAAATTCGATTCCGCAGTCTTCAACATGTTGTGGAGTTCAGGCAGGCTGACATCCAGCTTATTCATGTGAAAGTTCACAATAAACTGCGAGAACGAACTCGGAAGTGATTGCAAGACCAAGTCTTGGCTCAGCTCCCCATCCATGGCAAAACCACGTTGTCAAAGACGTTCAATAAAATTGATCATCTTAAGTACATGGTCATTCACAGATGATCCCTCAGACATCCTACAACCGAACAGTTCCTTCGATATCTCATATCGAGCTGTCCTCCCTGCCACATCATACAACTCTTGTAGATGCATAAGGATAGTGTGAGCATCCATATGCTCATGTTGCTAATGTAGCTCAATGTTCATGGAAGCTAGCATGATGTATTGAGCAACATTTGCATCATCTATCCACTTACGATACACAACATGTTCATCATTATGTGCATCGCTAGCAGGTTCAGTAGGCTTAGGTGAGTCAAGCACATATTCCAGTTTCTCAACCCTGAGAACAATTCTCAAGTTTTGAAGCCAGTCAGCAAAATTAGGACCAGGTAACTTGTGAGCATCTAGTATACTCCAGAGTGATAGTGTAGAAGAAATAACGAATATAGTAAATCTGTAAATGATGAACACATAACAAATATTCAATTTCATTTCAAGACACTATATGAATCGGGTCTTTATTCATAAGTGGCTCCCACTAGTTTATCTAATTTATACAACCCTTAAGTGAAAATTAAGCATTCATAATGCTAGTGGGAATAGGGATCCTACATTCCATCACACAATCTCGACTATAGCACAAAACGTCATGTGATGTGCAATAGGCAGAAAACTCTTGTCAATTACATCTTATGTTATTCCCTAATAAAACTTTAGCCTCTTGAATAATTGAGTCACGGTTGTAGCACGACAAACTCAATATTCTAAGTCAAGTCTAACCCAACATTTCATACAATTGAATCAGTCTCCAACGGCCCACGGCTGTAGCACGTAACGACCTTTAGATTCTAATTCAATGTACACATCTCTATGTAATAGACAAGTATTTCTTATTTCGAAATCAAAGCCCTTGGCTGTAGCACGAAACGACAATGATTTAAAAATAAGAACCACTTTCTACCATGTTGGAAGACTATGACCGACACAAGCCCGTTGTGTCATTGGCCAATTACTACTTGATATTATTTAATTTTAGAGGGATTATATTATGTTACAATCATAATCATATTATAAAGAGATTCTTCCTTTTAAATTAAATATTTTAAATCAATAATCGATAATCAGATGATTCCTAGATCGGGGGAGCATTGTCAAGAGGCGTCACTTAATACCCCTTTCTTATAGGTAGAAATCTGCTTTTGACAGAATCATCCTTTCTCTTAATATTGAAAATTCATATTTAATTACCTATTTCATAAACACAAGAATCTCATGATTGTATTCGTAATATTATTGTTAAGGCAAGAAACGATTCCTATTCTAGATTTTCTCGAGCACGCCTTATATTGATTTAAGTTCACCTAAATCTATCATCGCATGGTAAACATAGGCATATATCTCATATATAAAATTAAATAAACAAGTAAATGTAAAGTGCAATAAAGTAAATGTGTTTGGTTATGGCCCCATCCTATGTGATCTTTATCAAGCTCATGATAAAGATCAAGGTCAATCTTATATGGTGATGGAAATAAATACAACTACTTATTACATAAGTCTTCTTCTTTGTTTAGACTTCTTGTATGCCTCGTCTTCTTCTTTGTATCACCTCCATTGGATAGCATTCTTGAGTCTTCAATTACATTACATAGATTGAAAGTAAAACTAATCTAATGAACTTACAAGAATAACTCGAGTTACATTCGAGATTTATGATTACAAAGATTGACGACATGCAAGTCGTATTTAAAACCAAAATCAAAACCATTACACTAAGGTCGAAAGGCCATAACCATCCACCATGCTCATACAACACATAAAATCATGTTAAAATACATAATCTGATCTTAACATATCATATTATCCATGATCTAATCATAAAAAAAATGACAAAAATCAGAAAAATCAGAATCAAATCAGAAAAACAAGAATCACTGTTTACGGGTAGTAAACCACGTCAAACGCCTTACAGACGAGTCGTAGATAGCTTAAGCTATCATTTTTGTTCATACGCTCGTTTACCTATGGAATAGGGTATCCGTTTGAGTAAATCGGACACCAGACCCAAATTTCAGCAAATCTGCAGCAGTCAATTCAGAATCCGTATCTAATATGATTCTCATAATTAGAACAAATATAAATCATGTATATATCAGTATATATACAGATTACACAATCATCTTATGATTATACAACTCACATAAATATCATATATTCAAAACCATACATATATAAGCATATTATATCAACATCAAATCATGGCGAATCACGTACATGCTCGTATATCGAAAACAGTTAAACACATAAACGAATTAAAAAATTTTCGCAAGTAGCTCTGATGCCATTGAAGGGTTTTAGCACATAAACGCAACGAAAACGTAAATTTAAATCTTAAAAAAAAAACAAAACCCTCTGCATGATCCATGCGAAAAATAATATTTAATTCGTAGTTCAGTATGTTTACCTTAAGAAGCTTTACGTTAATGGAAAAATGGAGGTCTTTAATAGCGATCCAAGAACGATGAACGGAAATCCCTAGCAGCTGCTCCTCAAGTGTGAAGCACTCCACCGGTATCCACCAAGAGTACAATGTGATGGAGGAGGAAGAGGTTGAGAGAATTAGTTGCCTCCCTCTTGTTCTACTTTAGAATTAGGGTTAATTATTTGGGTTGAGGCAAATAGGGTTTATAATAGTTTATTTATGGGCAAAATTTTTAGATGAAAATTTTCCATAAAATATTATTATTATTAACCCTTTAATTGATTAATCTTATTAACCAATTAACTAATAATTAAAACACCTTTTAATCATTAATCCCTTTTCTAAACACTTTTGAAAAATAATTCTCTCACTTGATTTAATTTCCAATATTAAATTCTTAATTAATAATATTAAGAATTAATTAAATCTCATTAAATCAATTATTAAATCTGCTAATTAATTATTTATTTCACAAATAAATAATTACCAACCATTATTAATTAATTCCTCCACCATTAAATTATTCTCTTTTATGGTGTGACCCTGTAGGTTCAATATTAAGCTGATAGTAGAAATAAATAATAATAAAACTATTTTATCATTATCTATATAAATTTTCTAATTCATTAAATATGATTAATTAATAAATTAATCATATTTATTATACATCGTGAGGGATACTTCTCAGTATATCGCGACTATCCGGATAATACGAATTCACTGCTTAGAATACCAAGAACCTATTCAGTGAGTAGTTACCGTACAATCAATTCCTTCAACCCTACAATGTCACGATTAAATACAAGGCATGGAACTTGTGTCAAGCCTATCTTATTTAATCATTTGTTTCCCATTCACTATGCTTAGTTCTATTTAATGTAAATTAGAAACTCCTTTCTAATTTCATTCACTCTGGCCAGAGATTCCCGAACTAGCAAAAGTGGATCAGCATTGAACATTCTCTTCCTTCACTGGAAGGGGTAGATCCTTTATTGATCATACACTATCTTCGTGTAGAAATTCCTGTACCCAGTAGAGCCCTTATAATTGTCCCTGGAGACTAAGAACTAAACCAAAGCATAGTTCAGTGTACACAAGATGACTATGATGACCTCAAGTCTAAGGATACTTGTACAACTATCACTATGTGAACAACTGCTGACACGTGAGTGAACTCCATCAGTTGTTCAGCTGTGTGAGTCATGTTCAGTGAACTTATTCTATAATAAGCACCTACATACTAGCTATAGTGTCACCACACAAATGTCTATGAGAACAGACATCCTTCATAATGAAGCAAGCATAGTATGTACCGATCTTTGTGAATTACTAATTACCAGTTAGTAATCCTATGACCAGGAAATATTTAATTTTAGAGGTATCATCTTTTAGGTCTCATTATTATGATCTCATCATAATCCATAAAAAGCTTTACTCTAAACTATGGTATATCTTATTCAAACACTTAAATAGATAAAGCCCACAATAAAACCAAAACAAGTCTTTTATTAGTATCAATGAAATCAAAATAGATTACATAAAAGTTATTCCTAAATCATTATACATGATTGGACTTAGGACACATCTTTTTCATCTAAGCTTCCATTTCCTTCACAATCTCTTTCAGTAAATCATTGAAGAAGAGAGTGAATAGTGTTTTCAAGAACTTAAAATTTTTGATCTTGTGTTTTTGTTTAGATATAGCTTTTGTAAGGATTTTCAAAGGTGGTTTCAAGCTCCTTACTTACTTCTACTCACAAAGGAAGGTATAATCTCTTACCCTAGCCTTATTATTGAATATTTAGAGCTTGTTATGATTGGTATAGTTTATGGGAAGCATGATTCATGTATATTTAGAGTTTGGTTGAATTTGTAGTGAGTTTGAGTTATAAATCTTGGTTATTGATTAATGAACTTAAGTATAGATTGTAGTTCATGTTTGGGGTAGTATAAATTGGAAAATCTTGAGATGCTAGGACTGATGTAGTGAGGTTTGGATGGAGTTTGGTTGTAATGTTGGTTGTGAGTTGGTTTGTGATTGATTTGAAGTGGTTAAAACTTGGTGATCGCGTAAACATAGCCGTCGTAATGCCCATTTTTATACAACTGCTTGTTCTTAGTATTCGGGACAGAAAGCTAACTGTTGAATCTGTGAATTTGCCATGTTTAGATATTTTGTGTCGTAAGCTTCATTTTGATATGTGGTTCACTTGAATCCGATGTAAGGTTTAGGAGAATCGACCGTTTTAAGTAACGGCATTTCGCGAACGAACCATTTCCCCTCGCCTTACTTTGAAACCTTGGTTAAGGTCCTTAAATGACTATTTGGAGTATGAAATAATTATGTAAGGTTAAAGGGTCAGTTGGTAGGGTATTCGCGAAAGCAACGACTTGAAATTCATAACAATTAATTTATTAAAAATGGTGGAGCCGAGGGTACTCGAGCGGCTTATGTGAATCGTTTAGCGCAAAAGCGAACGTTAGAATCTAATTGGTTAAAGTCTAGTTTCTTAAGCGACCGTGGTTTAATTCCAACTTATATGTTGTTTATAGGTTAGCAGACTCGTCCCAGGCCTTTTACCACCCCCAGTCGCTCAGGCAAGTTTTCTACCCGTTATACTGTTGTTGTGATGTAATTTATTGATGCATTATCTTGAGATAAGTACATGGTTATTATTAGCAAAGTCTTGCGATATATTGCAGCATGTGATATGATATTTATATGTATGCATGTATCGTAATCTTGATATTTTATTGACAATTCAAATGCTTATAAGTTGCATAATACCTATGCTAGAGATAAGCAGTAGTTTCGTATATCCTTAGTATAGGGGACCCAAAGGTGAACATTTTTCTAAACCGGGAGTCAATGTTCCCGAGTATAATATATATATATATATATATATTTTCTATAACTATTAATCGAATAAGGTATATTCGATAGTTTTGAATAATAATCAAACTTATTTTCGATTATTTAAATAAAGATCGTACTTTCGTATACGTATATCTTTGGTTATTTATTATACATTTCAAGTAGGAGTTTAAAAATTCTACTTCAATTATTTTTATAAAGATTATCCTTATGAGAATATTATTTAAATAATAATAGTCAGATATTTTCTAATATATCGGGATTGATTTATTTTATTAAATCATCATTACTCTAAACATTCTTTAAAATATTTTCAAGTCTTCAAAATGATTTTAAAAGTGAGAGTGGATCCCAAAACTCATTTTTAGATTTAAGATCTTCCTTTCGAAGGGGATTTAAATACTTGCTAAAAACCTGAGGGATCCGACTCTGTGGTGTATTTTATATTCGCAACGAGGTTGCGGTTTTGATAAAACATTTTGATTACTTGCCCAACGTTCGGGAAGTAAGTCCATCTATTTGAGTCGGCATAAGCAACATGGGCTCAGTGGGCGTCCATGAAAGTGTAAGTGGCTCAGTGGGAGTCCATCAATGCGTAAGTGGCTGAGTGGCAGTCCAACATAGGTCCTAATGCGGCCAGGGTGATGACCAGTGGGGAATTCATCCATCTACTAGTAGAAAAGGTTACTTATTGGTATCTTTGCCTGATCAACAAGATATCAGGTTTATGCTAAAATTCTCTTATTTCCAAATTCATTGGATATGACAACTCTGTTTATACTTTTCATGGCAGAGGTTTTCAGGGAATGTATGAGCGATGTATATAGGTATATATATATCGGGACTTAATGAAGTATCTCGTAACTTCATTTCTTTTTAAATAAATAATTCAAGGATTGAATCTATTCAGGTCTTAAGTTGAGGTCCCATCTATGTGATGAACCTTTGGAAACTTATTATACTTTGAACAATGGTAGTTCAAGTAGTTTTCTAAAATGATATAAGTATAGTGAAGTAATTGGTAACTTCATCTCCCTTTAAGCTTATATCCAGTAAGTAATTATCTTACACTTAATAAGAATTTCCAGTAAGTTATCTAGTTAGATACTTGCATTATTGATTACACTATATATTATCTTGAGAGCTATAATGCTCACTCTTGCTTCATTTCTTTATCAGACAACAACAGTTAGGAAGGATGGCCAAACTCAAGCAGACCCAGCGCAAGAGCGTGGGAAGCGTCCCGCGTCTTCCCGTTGATATCGTAGCTGCTATAGCTGCAGAGGTAGATCTATTTGTAGATCAGGCATTCTACTTTTTGGGAATCAATTATGTATAATTATAACTTGTGGCAGATAATGGCAGTTAACTGTAAACTTATCAAGTAATCATTTTGGGTTGTAATAACTTTTAAATTGTGGATTCAAGGACTTGTACTTATTTCAATTTCGTCTCTGAGACTATAACGTGTTGTGGTGTGTGTTAGTGTGGGGTCACAGTATGAGGTTATTTATTATTAATTATGTTAAGTGATATTATGGAAAGAAAGACCGTGACGACCCGGATCCCCGACCCCGGATCTGGGGGTGTTACAATAGCCAAGATTGGCCATCATGCTCTGTAGAAGTGGATCCCCAATCTGATCATTGAAAGTACAATTTTCTGGAAAATGCAGAGCTTGTCGAACAGTAGACAGTGTAGCAGGTGCTCATCTTTCCCAGTTGTGAAAATGATGCTTGGAGACCCATCTTCACCACCATCATCATAGACTCCAGACCTCCAAAACTCCAGTATTTGTGTTCCTGAGAGTGCTTGTGGTTGGGTCAAAATATACCCAATCTCGCTGCGAGTAAGAAAATCTTGAATGAAGTGAAGATCTGAAGGAGCATCGTCCTTGCTGAGAATAGCCATATAGTTGTTGGGGACGAACTTGGCTCCATTAAAGATAACGTCCTTTGGTGCCATTTCTGTGAGAAATTAGGTGAAATAATGTGTGTGTAGAAAGTGTTTGATAAAATGCCTATAAGAAAGTCCGTCAGAAAATAGAGAGAAAAAGAGAGAGAGTAAAAGAAATAAGAGATAAAGTAAGAGAGAAGGTAAAAGATTTGTATAATCTTTTATCTCTACTATTTATACTCTTTCCACTCAATGGCTCTTTTTGGAAGTAAAACCGGCATAGTTACACCTGTCACGTAGTAAATAGTCAAGGCAGTAATTAGTGGGCACGGGAAATGTGCAGTAATTATTGCACACATGCATATGCAAAAACCAACACGTAACCCATTAATCCAATGATTATTACTGTTCTTTTGCACTTAATTATTTTCTGATGAAATATGACCGTTACAGTAAATATCAAAAATAAGTCAAGTAAATAAATAATGCCACGTAAGCATCAGGATTTGTATCAGAACTTGACTATTATCAGAATTTAACGGTCATTTGAACATGGCTTCTGTACTCAAAAAGTGAATGACTGTTTCTGTGGTTCTTCACACAAATACTGACTGGTTTCTTCAGAGTTTAATCATCAGAACATAATCGGAACTTATCCTCGAAATTTATGCAAAAAATACTTAACTGTTTATCGGAAATAACTTAATCGCCACAATAATTTTCATCATTCATATGGAGTGATAGTGTGTGTATGTGCAAATGATTAGATAAAGATTAAAGTCTGATAAACTTCAGTATATCTTAGAAATAAGGCATAACTAAGAAAAATGCTAAAAATAAGTCTTGAATTGGGAAGTCTACTATAGAATAAAGTTATGCAAGAATCCACCTCAACTGTTTGTGCTTATTTTATGCATCTTTTGAAATTCTTTTGACAATGGCTTCTCAGTGTAAATGAGTTACAACTGCCATCAGAATTTATGGTGTTATCAGAATATTTCTCCAGTAATCAAAGAATGTGAAAAGTCACCAAGAAAAATTAATTTGCTTTTCTAATGCATATAACTTAATACCAGCAATGCACTTGGATCTTCCCTTTCACATATTTACTCTAGATCTCAAAGGAGTACCTGATTTCAATTTTTTTTTCTATTTTCTTCAGATAAGTGAGGCTTATCAAGCATGTAGTTCATCCTTAAGATTTACTGACATCAGAATTTGACAGATAAGAAGCAATAATCTAGTTTGTGACTTAGTAATAAGATACAGAAAGTAAATTTGACTAAGATCAAAATCAGAATTTGCTTGTGTTATTGATTTCCACATAAATAACTAATTCAAACATGGGATACCTAGTTTGTTAAAGACTACTAAGTCAACATCTAACAAGATAATCCGGATTGAATAGTCACAGAACATTCAAAACACTTTCAGAGTTTATAGAATCATATTAGATAATAAGCAGTGTTTAATATGTTACAATTTAAGCATAGATTACATTGAGATAAGAAAATCTGTAAATACTGATCATAAAGTCTGATGTATGAGAATAAAAACTAAACAAATTTTGAGAAAGAACCTGAAACCATTCCAAGTTCATTTACCAGTCTTGTAAAAGTAGCTTCACATAGTGGTTTTATGAAGATATCTGCTAGTTGTTGATCTGTTGGAACAAAATGCAATTCCACAGTACCTTCCATCACATGTTCCCTTATGAAATGGTACCTAATGCTGATGTACTTTGTCATTGAGTGTTGAACTGGATTTCCTGTCATAGCAATAACACTTTGATTATCATAGTAAGTAGGTATTTTAGAAAATTCTAACCCATAGTCCAGTAACTGATTCTTCATCCAAAGAATATGTGCACAGCAGCTTCCTGCAGCAATATATTCTACTTTTGCAGTTGATGTGGAAATTGATTTATATTTCTTGCTAAACCAAGAAACCAATCTGCCTCTAAGAAATTGGCAGCTTCCACTCGTGCTTTTCCTGTCTATTTTGCATCCTGCAAAATCTGCATCTGAGTAACCTATTAGCTTAAAATCTGATTCCCTAGAATACCAAAATCCTAGATCAGTTGTACCCTTGAGGTATTTGAAAGTTCTTTTCATAGCTATTAAATGAGGTTCTCTTGGATCATCCTAAAATCTTGCACAAAGACAGGTAGCATACATGATATCTGGTCTACTTGCAGTTAAATAAAGTAAAGAGCCAATCATAACTCTGTAGTTAGTAATATCTACTGATGCTCCAGTATCTTTATCTAACTTTGTGGCTGTGGCCATGGGAGTGGATGCAGTTGAACTATCTTGCATTCCAAATTTTTTGAGTAAATTTTTGGTGTACTTGGATTGATTTATAAAAGTACCTTCTTCAGTTTGCTTGACTTGAAGTACCAGAAAATAGCTAAGTTCTCCCATTATACTCATTTGATATCTTGACTGCATTAGGTTTGAAAATCTCTCATAAAGTTTTGTATTTGTAGAGTCAACGATGATATCATCAACATATATCTGTATTAAAAGTAAGTCCTTTCCATGGTTGAAGTAGAATAAAGTTTTGTCAATTGTGCCTCTGTGAAATCCACTTTCCAGAAGGAATTGAGTCAGAGTCTCATACCATGCTCTAGGAGCTTGTTTAAGGCCATAAAGTGCTTTGTCAAGCCTGTAGACATGATTTGGAAATTTTGGATCTACAAAGCTTAGAGGTTGTTCAACATATACCTCTTCTTCCAATTCTCCATTGAGAAAAGCACTTTTCACGTCCATTTGAAAGATTTTAAACTTCTTGTGAGCAGCATAAGACAAAAAGATTCTTATGGCTTCCAATCTAGCAACTGGAGAAAATGTTTCATCATAGTCAATACCCTCTCGTTGAGAGTAACCTTTAGCAACCAGCCTTGCTTTGTTTCTTGTAATTATGCCATTACTGTCAGTTTTATCTCTGAACACCCATTTTGTACCAACAATTGATCTGTCCTTTGGTCTTGGTACTAAGGTCCAGACTTTATTTCTTTCAAATTCATTTAACTCTTCCTGCATTGCTTGCATCCAATCAGCATCTTGAAGAGTTTCTTCCACTTTCTTTGGTTCAGTCTGAGATCAAAAGGAATGATAGAGACATTCATTTGTTATTGATGTTCTAGTTCTGACACCTGCTTCAGGATCTCCAATTATTAAGTCAGGTGTGTGTGATTTAGTCCACTTCCTTGCAGATGGAAGTTGATCTCTAGAACTGGATCCTCCCCCATGATCCATGCTGTCTCCATCTGCATTTTCTGATGCTCCCCCTAAATTTATGCTCTCGAAGATTCCAGAATTTGAGTTGGATCCTTCAGGAATTGAAGAATTAGAGTTTCCAGAATTGTCAGAATTTGGCTCATCAGAACTTGATGAATCAGAACTTGAAGAGCCAGTGACTGGTTCAGATGCTTCTTGAGAGTCTTGAGATGTGGTATGATCATCAGCTTGCTCCCCCTGAACATGTGCATTTTCCTTTAGAGCAGTTACCACAGTTTCAATAACATCAGAATTTAACCCATCAGAACTTACAGGATCAGGATTTAGGTCATCAGAATTTACAGAATTAGAATTTACATCTTCATTTTCAAATCTCAGCAGATCATGATCATTGAAATCTTCAAGTCCAGTAATCTTTTTATCATCAAAAGATACATTGATAGATTCCATGACTACCCTTGTTCTTAAATTCTAGACTCTGAAGGCTTTTGTGGAAAGTGGATATCCAACAAAAATTCCTTCATCAGCTTTTATATCAAATTTTGACAGCCGTTCTGGATGAGTCTTAAGAACAAAACACTTGCATCCAAATACATGAAAATATTTCAGATTTGGCTTCTTTTCCTTCACCATTTCATATGGTGTTTTTCCATGCTTGTTTATTAGTGTAACATTCTGTGTAAAACAAGCAGTCTGCACAACTTCAGCCCAAAAATAGGTTGGTAGCTTTGCTTCATCAAGCATAGTTCGTGCAGCTTCAATAAGAGTCCTGTTCTTTCTTTCTACAACTCCATTCTGCTGTGGAGTTCCAGGTGCAGAAAATTCCTGCTTTATTCCTTGCTCTTTGCAGAACTCTTCAATGACTGAATTCTTGAACTCAGTGCCATTATCACTTCTTATTATTTTAACAGAATCTTTGACTAACTTATCCAACTGTCTGGCATGATTATTTAGGTAGATGCAGTTTCATTCTTCTTGTGCAAGAAATACACCCAAGTGTATCTTGTGAACTCATCCACTATAACCATATCATATTTTTTTCTTTGCAATAGACATGACATTGACTAGACCAAATAGATCAACATGCAGTAAGTGATAAGGCTCAAGAATTGAGGATTCGGTTTTGCTCTTGAATGCAGATTTTCTTTGATTTGCCTTTTGACATGAGTCACAAAGACCATTAGGAGCAAATATTGATTTTGGCAGTCCCCTCACAAGATCTTTCTTTACTAGCTCATTTATGTTGTTGAAATTTAAATGAGGGAGTTTCTTGTGCCAATTCCAGCTTTCTTCAATTGATGCTCTGCTTAACAGACAGATTGCAGAACCATCAGAATTTGTTGAAAGTCTGGCTTCATATGTGTTACCATGTCTGTAACCTTTCAGAACCACTTTGCCTGTAGAATTACTTACAACTTCACAGTGTTCTTCAAAGAAATCCACATGATAACCTCTGTCACAGATTTGACTCACACTTAGCAGATTGTGTTTAAGTCCTGAAACAAGAGCTATTATTTCAATTATGACATTTCCAAGATTGATATTGCCATATCCCAGAGTCTTTCCCATATTGCCATATCCATAAGAAACTCCTGGGCCATCTTTCTTCATAAAGTTTGATAGCAGGGTTTTATTTCCATTAATATGTCCTGAACATCCACTATACAGAACCAGAATGTTTTTCCTGTTGCCCTGCAATCACAAAGACCACTATTGATTAGTTTTAAGGATCCAGACTTGCTTGGATCCTTTGTCCTTATTAAGTTTGTTAGCATTTACAGCGGATTTAGTTTCAGAGTTTATGCTAACATGCTTTTTATCAGACTTTATATCAGACTTTGCATCAGAATTTACACTAGAAGGAATTACACTAACTTTCTTTAAAGAAGGTTTTATTTCATAATAATCATTGTACAAACTATGATATTCCTTACAAGTATAAATAAAATGCCATAAACTACCATAATGAAAACAAGAATTTTTTGGTTTAACCTAACAGACTGACTCTTAACTCCTGATTTAAGAGGTAAAGAGTTTATATCTTTATTTTTCCTGCAAAAAGAAGCAAGATGGTTAGAGTTTCTACAATTATAACATTTCTTTCTAGGAGCATTGAGAACAGGAATATAATTATTACTTTTATTCACACCTTCCTTTCCATTCCTATTTTTCCTAGCTTCCTTTACTTTGTTTACATTTCTAATCTCTTTCAGCTTATACTTAAGCTACTTTTTTTCATTAAGCCAATGTTTACAAAAGCTGGTTTATCCTGTTTTAATTTGTCAGAATTTGACTTTTCTTTGACTTCTGTTTTAGAGTCTTTCATATCTTCAGAATCAGACACAACAGTTTTTACAACAAATTTAACAGGATTTACCTTTGGCTTAATTGGAAAAGTCCATTTCTCACTTTTACCATCTTTATAACCTAACCCCTCTTTCCAGTTTCCACTACTTAGAATATTCTAAGTTGTTTTGCCTGAGTTAGTCCAAGTCCTGATGATTTCTCTTTCCTTTTTTATTCCAGTTTTTAGATAATCATTCTGTTTAAGCACTTCATTCTTAACATACACAACATTATCTCTCTCTGTCTGAATAGCGTTCTGGTGGACTAACTCTTCTTCAAGATAGCTATTTCTATTTTTGTACTTTAGATTTTCAGATTTTAATCTTTCATTCTCTAAAGTCTGATCTCTATAGCTAATATAAATGTTTTTCAGAAATAATCTCAACTCAGTAATATCTTCTGTATTAAAAGCAAGAGTTGATAGAGGTACCTCTAGTTTAGCAGCATCAGAACTGCTATCAGCATTTGCCATTAAGGCATAATTCACCTCTTCTTCAGATTCTGAAGTGTCTGCCCAGTTTTTCTTCTTTGTGATAAGTGCCTGGCCTTTATCACCTTTTCCTTTCTTGCAATCAGTAGAGATGTGGCCTCTTTCACCATAATTGTAGCATTTGACATTTGAGTTGTCTCCTCTGTCAGACTTTCCTCCTTTGCCTTCAGACTTTCTGAACCCTTTCTTGTCAGAACTCCCACCTTTCCTGGAAAACTTCTTACCCTTTCTGAATTTCTTGTAGGCTATCTTTGTGATAACCTTCATCCTAAGAGCACACAGTTGCATCATCTGTACATCAACATCTACTTCAGATAAATTTTCAGGTTCTGAATCATCATCAGCAGAATCTGATGACTCTGAATCAGACTGTATGATGAGAGCCTTTCCTTTTGCCTTCTTAGAGACAATTGGCTTTTCTTCAGCCTTTAAAGCAACTGTCTTAGACTTCCCTCCATGCCTCTTCTTTCTTTGCTCCATCTCAAGTTCATGAGTCTTGAGCATCCCATAGATTTCATCAAGAGACATATCAGCAAGTTCATAGTTGTCTCTTATTGTAGTAGCTTTCAAATCCCACTTTTTAGGAAGAGCTAGTAGGAATTTCAGATTTGAATCTTCTGTATCATATTCCTTATCCACTAGTGATAGGTCATTCAACAGCTTTGTAAATCTGTCATATGTCTCAGTTAGCGACTCATCAGATTTTAAGTCAAAGTGCTCATACTCCTGTGTGAGTATTGTCTTCCTGTTCTTTTTGAGAGCATTGGTTCTTGACATCTCACTTCTAATGCATCCCAGATTTCTTTGGCAGTCTTGCATGCAATCTCCCTGTTTAACATGACATTGTCAAGTGCACTATGAAGCAAGTGTCTTACTTTTGCATCCTTGCCTAGTGAAGAGATGTCTTCAATGGTGTATTCTCTCTTTTCTTTGGGAATCATCCTCTGTGGCTCATTCCCAACTATAATAGAAAGCTTTGTGGGCTTGTGTGGACCATCATAAATTCTGTCTAAATATTTTGGATCTGTAGCTTCCAGAAACAAGGCCATCTTCACACTCCATACAGGGTACTCAGACACCCTGAGCAAAGGAACCCTGATCTGGTGTTTTGAATGGGTTGAACCTTTGCAGGTTCTTGAGGGTCTGGTATTTTTCATTGTTCAGACATGATTGATTGTTTCTTTGGATCTTAACTATTTTTAAGCTTAACAAATTGGCTCTGATACCACTTGTTAGGCCTCAATGATACTATAGAAGGGGGTTGAATATAGTATCTACAATCAATTCGATTATGAACACAAGTATGTAACAGAAAACAATTTTATTCAATATATCAAACTCTGTTACAATAGGTTTAATCTACTTTCTCAGTGATGTATGATATCACTAAGAGCTGCTAGGGTTACAATGAATAATATTCTCGTTAATGATAACACATATAGTGTAAACCCTAAGCTGTGTTTATATAGTACACAATTACAAGATATCTTCTAATTGATATGAAATATATCTCTTCCTAAAATATATCAATCAGATATTATCTTCTGTAGTCCTTTAGCTGTCCACCTCTCAAAGCATATCTTCTTTTGTTTAATCCAGATCCTCTCCTGTAAATCAACCGCTTTTCATCCCTGAAGTGTATCTGCACTTAAGTTCTGAAATAAGTTCTAATAACTTCCTGTCTTCAGTAAGTTCTGATTTCCAGTTAAGTTCTGATATTCTGATAATAAGTTCTGAAACTAAACAAATCAGATTAGACATGATATCACAAATATATCTAACAATCTAAAAGGAGTAAAAAAACTGAGCTGATCACTCAAGCCACCTCTGGATCCTCCCAACAGGATGCAGTTGTAAAAGCACCCAAGAGTGAGTCTGCACAGCCTGCACAAGAAGCAATTCAAGTGTATGGTAGGAGATATAAGGAAGGCACACACTGTGAGGACACATCTCTTTAAGCTCCCTCATCTATTCAGGGGGAGCTGCCAACACTTACAACTGAGCAACAATTTCTTATATCTAAAATTTCTTCTCTTCCAATTGCACTTAAATCCGCTTTTCAAGTGCAACAAAAATCAAGTGACTTGGTTCTAGAAACCTTTCTCACCACCCAGAAACCTCATTTAGATGGTGAGAGGCTACTAGCTGGGGTAGACCTTGATGACACAATCACAAACATGGGAGATTCATCAGTTTTCACTGAAGACCCCATGGAAACTCAAAATGCACCTTCATATGCCAATCAGTCTTCATAGACTGTAAGGTTTGAGGGTAGTACTCCTGAAGGGGAGCTACCTAAATCCTCTCCAATTCAATTGGAGGTTCCTCAGGTAGGGACAACTCCCCTCAAAACCCTAGCAGAAATTGCCTTGGCAGTTGATGCTAGGAGTACAATTGCCAATGATCCTGTCATAGGGGAGGCAAGTTTAGCACATTCAGGTGCCAGTGTGTTGCAAGACACACAAGAGTTTAAGACTGGTGCACATGAAAGTAACCCAGTCAAATCCCCTCGAATTCAATTGGAGGTTCCCACACCTAGTGAGGAACAACAACTCGCCATAACCACAGAGCAATCTGTGAGTAAAACTGTGACTTTAGTCACAGGTGTTTCTGAACCATCAACCTCACAACCTTCAACTTCCCAACCTCAACAACCATATATTCTATCTCAGTGGCTGCAAGAATCTGGCTCTCAACCAACTTATGTAGATGATCTACTAGTGGAGCAGATTTCTGGACTAGCCAACATCTTACAGCATCTTTTGACTTCAAATATGAGCAACCAGGACTATCAAGCTATCATGCTTACTTACAATGAAGAGGTTGAGGAGCAAAAGGAGAAGAGTGTCAATGATGCTGAGCAAGATGGTAACGTGGATGCATGGCTGTCTGATGATTTTGTCTTAGAAATGGATCAAGTTTTGGCCAGATTCAGAGAAGAACACATTACTATTCTGGGCAGTAATATAAAAGACTTGAGTCCACAAGCTGTCTATGATGCCATTACAGATGTATACAAGGCTCAGCTCAAAGCATTTTATCTGTTTGGTAAGGCTCTTAAAATCAAGCTTACTGGTCATGAAGACAGAATCAGAAAACTAGTGAATGAGAAGATGGACAAGATTATACCATCTAAAGAACAGATCTCTACTAAATTCAAGCATTTTACTAAGAAAATGGCTAGGATGGATCTTGCCTCTATTGAGAAAGAAGTCAAAAATCTCAAACTATTTTTTGTGACGCCCTCCAAACGCGGGGTCTAGATTTGGGGTCACCAGCTAATAAACCATAATAAAATAATCACAGTGGAATAATATAATAAATATAACCCATTGCATGCAACTTGATCGATCACAGGTTATAGTATGGAACAGGCACTCTACAAACCAATTGTTATTACAACCCATAAGTCTAATTAGTTTTACAGATTATTCCAATTTTTATTACAAACCTCTAGACAATTCAAGCGTCCTAAAATAGCCTACCTGGAAAACACAACAAACTATCTACAAGCACTTGACCTCTAATCAATCCTGGAACTCAAGCCTGCTCCGATTTAGCTGAAAGATTAGATTAATAAATAAGTATGAGCGAAGAGATGTTCATCAAACAGTATAAAATGTGCTTGAAATGATAAACCACATTTTGATAATAACTGAACAACCGGATAAAATCAATAATATTTGATCAATATTAAAAGCTTCACAAGCTATCAGCAATAAACGATAACTTTTAGATTGGAATCTAACTCTGACGGACGTACTATCACATGCTGATCAACCCTTGTGATAGCACAAGGTCATGATTCATAGAAACATGTCCCCAAAACACGAGTACTCAAATAAAAAGGCAATATATCTGCCTGTGGCACAAATTGTGTCATAATATTTCATATAACACATTGGAATAGCCCTCCGCTAGACTGTCCGTCCGGGTTACTTACGCATTCATCCAATCCATAAAACATTTTGATCAAAGGAGCCGAATCAATGGACATCCTTAACTGTATAACTCCCCATTTCTCATGGTCCAGAGCTATCTCAACAATCGATGGCGAAATAACTTAGAACAATTAGTTATTCGCTAATTTCAATTCAACATTCCACTATATAGAGTGATTTATAGCGAAATATAAAATGTTTAACTATTCTGAACTTAGAATAGTATGGAAATTGAAAGATTAAAGTTCAGAGTCAATATCACTTGAGTGATAAGTGAAGATATAAATATTTGCATAATATGATTCGAAATAAACGTCTCTTGAACGATAAGTGAAGTTAGGGGTACTTGCCTGGTATGCTTGATAACTTCTTACTATAACTCTGCTTATAGCTGCTGGCTACTATCTCCGTTTAACATTCGATCGCACTCCTTGCTACTCGATTCTATAAACAAAAAAACTATCTTAATTGACGAAACTCACTCAATCGACGTAACTACGCGTCTTGACATCTACCCGATCGTTTATAACTAAGCATGGTATTTTAAAACTGTAAACACATAGCATGCATATCACGTAACACGTAATCATGTCATTTATATATCATGTAATCACATATTTCATGTAACACATAAGTCAGATTGTTAAAAGATATGTCTCAGGGCGTTCTGAATGAAAATCAGGTCATTAATAATACTTACCGATCAGATACCGACTCAAACTGATACACAAATCAAATTTCATTGAAATACAAAAGAAATTAGGTCTCAAAAGTATTTTTATTGAAAGCGTAATAATTTTCTGAGTCTATACGCGTTCGTTTCGTATTAAACGGACGAACGGTTTAATTATTATGAATAAAATAAGAATTAATAGAATTAAATCAATTAATAATATTATTAGTCGACTATTAAAAACCAAAGTATAATTTTTAAAAGCTTAAAAATAAATTTTAGGAATTATTTGAATTAATTATAAATAATTTATATTTATTTAACTATTTATAAATGAAATTAATTGATTAAATAATTTTAATCAATTAATTAAATTCATAAATAATTAACTAAAATGAATTATAAATAATTAAATCAAATTATATTTTTGAAAATAATAAAAGAAAATAATTTTAGGAATCTAAAATAGTTAAGAAAATAATTTTTAGAATTATAAATAATAAGTAACTGATTTTTGAAATTAGATAAATGATTTTTAGAAATTAGAAAATGAATTTTGAAAATAAAAAAAAAAGAAAATTATGCAAACAGGTTTTAAGGTTCAGTTTTGGGGAATAAAAGATCAAAGGCGGGTTAGTTTTCGGGTTTGAAAACGGGTCAGCCGGATTAATCGGGTCCCCAAGAACACTCGCCGGATTTCTGGGAAACCCAGAAACCGGTGAGTTCTCCGGCGACCACGGCGAAAGTCCAGTGAAGCCCAGAATGATCCAAACGAGCTTGTTTTAATCGGTTTTAACAGCAAAATCACTCCATACAACCTCAGCTATCTGTTTCTGCAGTCAACTACCATCCCAGGTTCCTCAATCGCCATCTCCGGCCAAGAACAATCCCACGTCCGGCAACTCAATCGGAAAATTCTGATTTCACACAAATCGGTACCAAAACTCAAGTTCTCGGTATCAAAAGAAAGCCCAGAACAATTAAAAACTAACCCAATCATCAAACATAACCAAGAACATCACTATAATCAAGAAAATCAATTTGAAAAATCCACAAAAACTTAGAACTCGACTTTTACATTCCGGGAATCAAACAACATAAATATATAATCAAATCGACCGGAAATCATCATCTAAAGCTATTGGTAATATCAAAATCAATCAAAAATCAATACAACTAAAAAATGAAACTCTAGAACATGAACCCAGAATCGATTTTGTAAAATACTCACCCTCGATTCGTGATTTTAATATCAATAGAACGGGCTCGTTATGGGGATCAATTTGATATGTAGAACGTCCAATTTGGTTTTCTGGTTAGCTCAAAATCATCAATTCTTTGTGATGAACAAAAGCATGCCCCCAAAATGTTCTTAGTAATTCTGAATTTCTGAAATTTTAATAATAAAAAATGAATAAAAATCAGTTTCCCCCTATTTATATTATCTGAAAAATCAATGCTCTAAAATTATTTAAGGGTATTTTTATCCCAAATTACAATAATTAAGCCCCAAAATAATAATTACGGGGAATAATTTTATAAGCGATAAAATACAAAATTAATGTCAAAATTCCCCACAAATTTCGAATAATTCGAAAATACAAAAATAAAGGTTATTTGAAATACGAATAATTTTATAAAAATAAAAACACAGATTTTGTGGGGTTTGACGTCCCGGTGGGGTCCCGGTCCGTTGATTTTTGAAAAACGGAAATGATCCCTAAATTACCAGAAAATCCCGAAAACACCTAGAATACATTCAAATGCGCATAAAATGAAATAAAACGAGTACCTTAATAAATATGCTAATAAATACGCGTCCCGATTGCAGAAAGATTCATATAATTGCAGTTTTAACACATATATTAATCAATCAAAAAATTTTCTGGCCCGCACAGAAACACACCTAACAACGGTAATATCTAATATCATGGAAATAATCACTTTAAATTTATAAAACATATAATATTTACTCATTTAACATATAATATTAAAAAAAATTCCCGGATATTACATCCTCCCCCCTTAATAGGATTCTGTCCTCAGAATCAGCCTAGGAAAATAAGTGAGGATACTTGGATCGCATTTCGCTTTCCAACTCCCAAGTCGACTCTTCAACCTTGGGATTCCTCCACAAAACTCACACTAAAGATACAGACTTATTCCTAAGCACTCTTTCTTTCTTATATAAAATCTGCACTGGTTGCCCGACAAAAGATAAATCTGGCTGAATCTCGATTGGCTCATATTCTATCACATGACTCGAATTAGGCAAATAATGCTTCAACATCGATACATGGAACACGTTATGAATATGCTGCATGTGAGTTGGTAATGCCAACTCATAAGCAACCTTTCCCACACGCCTCAAAATCTCAAAAGGGCCAACATAGCGTGGACTCAGCTTTCCTTTCTTTCCAAATCTTGATAAACCCTTCCAAGGTGAAATCTTCAATAGCACTGCATCCCCAACTTTAAATTCCCTATCTTTTCTGGTAGGATCATCATATTTGGGTTGACGATCTTGAGCTGCCACTAATCGTTTCTGAATGAGTTCTATTTTCTCTTTTGTCTGCTGGATTAATTCTGGACCTAAAATCTTTCTGTCACCCACTTCTTCCCAACATATTGGAGATCTGCATCTTCTCCCGTACAAAGCTTCGTAAGGTGGCATTCCAATACTAGATTGATAACTGTTGTTGTAGGAGAATTCAACCAAGGGCAAATGTTCGTCCCAGCTTCCTTCAAAAATCTAGCGCACATACCCTTAACATATCTTCTATAGTCTAAATCGTTCTTTCACTTTGACCGTCTGGCTGCGGATGATACACGGTACTCATATTCAGCTCCGTTCCGAGACAATCTTGAAAACTTCTCCAAAATATTGAATTAAATCGAGGATCTCTGTCTGAAATTATGGATACTGGAACTCCATGTCGGGTCACAATTTCCTTAAGATATAACCATACCAATTTATCCATTAAAAATCTCTCGTTGATAGGAAGAGAATGTGCTGACTTCGTCAATCTATCGATAATAACCCAAATAGTATCATGATTTTCCATGGTCCTCGATAATCCAACAACAAAATCCATCGCGGTATGTTCCCACTTCCATTCTGGAATGACCAATGGCTGTATCAGTCCACTGGGCCTTTGATGTTCTGCTTTGACTCGTTGGCAAGTATAACACTTACTCACCAATTCCGCAATTTCCTTCTTCATACTTGGCCACCAAAAGTTTTCTCTTAAATCTCTGTACATCTTTGTACTTCCGGGATGAATTGAATATCTGGAGTTGTGAGCGTCTCGAAGAATTTCATCTTTCAGCTCGGCTACGTTGGGTATCCATATTCTAGAAGAAAATCTTAATATCCCTTTATCATCCTTTTGACTCCCTATCTCTTCTCCTGTCAAACTGTCTCGTTCATGACTCATTACTTTTTCCTGACATCTTCTTATCTTCTCTAATAGTTCTGGTTGCAAAGACATTGCACACAATATATCGTAAACATACTTGGGATACTGACCTCTATTTCAAGCTTCTCAAACTCCTTGATCAATTCCTCAGATGAAATGATCATGTTTAACCTTTCTTTTCTGCTCAGAGCGTCTGCCACCATATTTGCTTTACCTGGGTGATAGTTGATGGTACAGTTGTAGTCCTTGATTAGTTCTATCCATCTTCTCTACCTCATGTTCAATTCTTTCTGGGTGAAGATATACTTCAAACTCTTGTGGTCCGTGTAGATCTCGCACTTTTCCCCATACAAATAATGCCTCCATATCTTCAATATAAATACTATAGCTAGCAATTCAAGATCATGCGTCAGATACTTCTCTTCATGTGGTTTCAACTGTCTTGAAGCGTAGGCTATCACCTTATCATGCTACATCAAAACACATCCCAATCCCTTGTACGACGCGTCACTGTAGATCACAAAATTGCCTTGATCATCTAGTAAGACTAGCACCGGAGAAGATACTAATCTATTCTTTAATTCTTGGAAACTCTCCTTGCATTCTCGTCCCATTCAAACTTCTAGTTCTTCCTGGTGAGCTTTGTCAACGGCGTAGATATCTTTGCAAAATCTTGCACGAATCTTCTGTAGTAACCTGCCAGTCCATGAAACTTCTTACTTCCGTTGGTGTCTTTAGTCTCTCCCAGTTGATTATGGCTTCAATCTTTGCTGGATCCACTTCCACTCCTTTATTGCTAATCACATCTCCAAGAAATCGTACTTCTTTTAACCAAAATTCACACTTGGAAAACTTTGCGTAAAATTTCTCTTGTTGCAGTATCTCAAGAACTATCCTTAAATGTTCTGCATGCTCTTCTTCTGTTTTGGAATAGATCAAAATGTCGTCTATAAACACGATCACGAACTTATCCAAATACTTCTTGAATACTCGATTCATCAGATCCATGAAAGCTGCTGGTACGTTGGTTAATCCAAATGCCATCACTAAAAACTCATAATGCCCATATCTGGTTCAGAATGCGGTCTTCAGAATATCTTCTGGCTTGATCTTCAGTTAATGATATTCGGATCTTAAATCAATTTTAGAAAACCATACAGCGCCTCTCAGCTGGTCAAATAAATCATCGATCCTTGGCAACGGATACTTGTTCTTAATGGTCAGCTTATTCAACTCTCGATAGTCAATACACAGTCGCATACTTCCATCTTTCGTCTTGACAAATAGTACTGGTGCGCCCCACGGGGATACGCTGGGTCTTATAACTCCTTTCTCCAAAAGATCTTGCATCTGAGTTGCCAATTCCTTCATCTCCACTGGTGCCATCCGGTACGGAGCTTTAGAAACTGGTTCTATTCCGGGTGCTAAGTCAATCGCAAATTCAATTTGTCTATCGGGAGGTAATCCTGGAAGATCGTCTGGAAAGACATCTGGAAACTCATTGATGACTGGAATTGCTTCTAGTGCTGGAACTTCCTTGCTGGTGTCTATCACATGGCCCAAATACGCCTCGCAATTCTGACGCAATAACTTCTTCACCTGAGCTATCATTAAGAACTTCTTCTCTTGCTTATTTCATCACAATACCACCTTCTTTTTACTACCCAAGGTCTGAAGTCTTACTTTCTAATTCTTACAATCAATCTGAGCATTATTTTCTGACAACCAATCCATTCCTAAGATAACATCAAATTCCCCCAACTTAAAAGGTATTAAGTTAGCAAAGAAATGATGTCCTTCCATCTCAATATCACACCTCGTGCACACTTGGTTGACGGGAACTTGGTTCTTAATAGCTAGCTCTATCATTAATGCTTGTCCTAACAACTTAACTTCACAATACAGTTTATCAACAAAATCTTGAGAAATAAATGACCTTGTAGCTCCAGAATAAAATAAAACTTTAGCATCTATGGAGTTTACTGGAAGCGTACCTGCAACCACGACAGAGCTTTGAACAGCATCCTGTATAGTCATGTTGAATGTCCTGGCCTTTGGCTGGTTCTTTGGTGGTGGTCCTTCAATCCTTGGCATATTCTGAGATGGAGCACATGTAGGCCTTGGTGTGTTACTCGTCGTACCTTATGTTGGGTAATTCCTGGCAATATGTCCTGGCTTCCCATACTTATAACAACTAGTTCCCAAATTCTGACCTTGAGTCAGATTCTGACACATATTAGCAAAGTGTCCTTTCCTGCCACACTTGAAACACGTCCCATTGGCATTACAATTCCCAAAGTGCTTCCTGCCACAAAACTGACAATCTGGTACCGGCGGACGATTAGGCCTCTGCTGATTTGAATTCTGAAAATGGTTGCCTTGTCCTCCATTTCCTGATTGTGGTCTTCTGAATCCCGTATTCGTATTACCCTGAAACTCTGGCCTTTTATCAAAACAGCCCTGAAAGTTACCTTGTTGCTGACCTCCCCCTGAGGATTCAATTTTCCTCTTCTTCCCATCCTTTCTTTTCTGAGACATGTCACTTTTACTTTCGATCACCATTGCTTTCTGAACCACTGCCACATATGAAGTCAACTGAAACATGGACACTCTGTTCTGAATCCAAAACTTTAATCCTTGTTCAAACCTTCTTGCTTTCTTTTCATCTGTATCAACCTGGTCTGGCATGAACCTTGCTAACTCAGTAAACTTAGCCTCGTACTCAGCCACAGTAAGATCTCCCTGGGTTAAGTTCAAAAACTTGATCTCCATTTGATTCTTCATATACCTCGGGAAATACTTCTCCGGAAAAAGCTCTGTAAACCTTTCCCAATTTTTAAACTCACCTCCTTCCAATGTTCGCGTGAATTCCCACCAATAGTTCGCCTCGCCCTTCAGAAAGTAGCTTGCAAACTTGGTCTTTTGTTCAGTTCCTGCTCCGACTAATTCAAAGGCCTTTTCCATCTCCTTGAGCCATGCATTGGCTTCCACAGGATTAACAGTTCCCTTGAACTCAGGTGGCTTCACAGCTTGAAACTGCTTAAAAGTCACTGCAGATGGTGCTGCTGCTTGCTGTTGATGTTGCTGCTGCGTAAGATGTAACATCTGTTGCTGCATCAGTCCCAACATCTGGACAATCGCTGGATCCGTACGGCTCTCGGTACGATCCTCTCCTGAATTATTCCTTCTCTTTGGTGCCATTATTCTGGTAAGAAAACAAGCAACATTTATAATAATCTGTCAAGCATTGTGTCAAATATGTAGCAATTCTTTAGCATATCAAAATTCTCTAACATTATCTCTTCTCAAAATATCATAAACTTGCTACCATATTAACACAAGCAACATGATTATCATATAATCCTGCTTATCATCTCGAGAATAATAACACAAAGAAAATTGATGAAGAATTATCCAAACCTTTTAACCTTTACTCAAAATCTCAAATAATCCAACAAACGGTGGATAGGGTTGCAACACAACCTTCCAACCACTTTCTCAACACTTCTTACCATCCTCAAAACCAACAAAATGACAAAGCAATAACACAAAGGCCTAAGGCTAAACGCAAAACAGGAATCCTAAACAACTTAACTATAACCCAGCCCAATAACCTAAATTTAACCCTGTAAGAGCTAAACTACATGCGCCTATTTTATGTGATCTTCCTCTAACTCACCTATGACAATCCTAAGCCTGTTTCAGTGACCATAACCTGTAGCTCTGATACCAACCTATGACGCCCTCCAAACCCGGGGTCTAGATTTGGGGGTCACTAGCTAATAAACCATAATAAAATAATCACAGCGGAATAATATAATAAATATGACCCCTTGCATGCAACTGGATCAATCACAGGTTATAGTATGGAACAGACACTACTAAAAACCAACTTTTATGACAACCCATAAGTCTAATTAGTGTTACCGATTATTCCAATTTTTATTAAAAACCTCTAGACTATTCAAGCGTCCCAAAACAGCCTACCTGGAAAACACACCAAACTATCTACAAGCACTTGACCTATAAACAAGTATGAGCGAAGAGATGCTCAGCAAGCAGTATAAAATGTGCTTGAAATGATAAACCACATTTTGATAATAACTAAACAAAAGGATAAAATCAATAATATTTGATCAATAATAAAAGCTTCACAAATTATCAGCAATAAACGATAACTTTTAGATTGGAATCTAACTCCGAAGGACGTACTATCACATGCTGATCAGCCCGTGTGATAGCACAAGGTCATGATTCATAGAAACATGTCCCCAAAACACGAGTACTCAAATAAAAAGGCAATATATCTGCCTGTGGCACAAATTGTGTCATAATATTTCATATAACACATGTGAATAGCCCTCCGCTAGACCGTCCGTCCCGGTCACTTACGCATTTATCCAATCCATAAAACATTTTGATCAAAGGAGCTGAATCAAAGGACATCTGTAACTGTATAACTCCCCATTTCTCATGGTCCAGAGCTATCTCAACAATCGATGGCGAAATAACTTAGAACAATTAGTTATTCGCTAATTTCAATTCAAAGTTCCACTGTATAGAGTGATTTATAGCGAATATAAAACGTTTAACTATTCTGAACTTAGAATAATATGAAAATTGAAAGAATAAAGATCATAGTCAATATCACTTGAATGATAAGTGAAGATATAAATATTTGCATAATATGATTCGAAATAAACGTCACTTGAACGATAAGTGAAGTTAGGGGTACTTGCCTGGTATGCTTGATAACCTCTTACTATAACTCCGCTTATAGCTGCTGGCTACTATCTCCATTTAACACTTGACCGCACTCCTTGCTACTCGATTCTATAAACAAAAGAACTATCTTAATTGACAGAACCCACTCAATCGACGAAACTACACGTCTTGACATCTACCCGATCGTTTATAACTAAGCAGGGCATTTTAAAACTATAAACACATAGCATGCATATCACGTAACACGTAATCATGTCATTTATATATCATGTAATCACATATTTCATGTAACACATAAGTCAGATTGTTAAAAGATATGTCTCAGTGCGTTTTGAATAAAAATCAGGTCATTAATAATATTTATCGATCATATACCGACTCAAACTGATACACAAATCAAATTTCATTGCAATACAAAAGAAATTAGGTCTCAAAATTATTTTTATTGAAAGCTTAATAATTTTCTGAGTCTAGACCCGTTCGTTTCGTATTAAACGGACGAACGGTTTAATTATTATGAATAAAATAAGATTTAATGGAATTATATCAATTAATAATAATATTAATTGACTATTAAAAACCAAAGTATAATTTTAAAAGCTTAAAAATAATTTTTAGGAATTATTTGAATTAATTATAAATAATTTACATTTATTTAACTATTTATAAATGAAATTAATTGATTAAATGATTTTAATCAATTAATTAAATTTCATAAATAATTAACTAAAATGAATTATAAATAATTAAATCAAATTATATTTTTGAAAATAATAAAGAAAATAATTTTAGGAATTTAAAATAATTAAGAAAATAATTTTTAGAATTATAAATAATAAGTAATTGATTTTTGAAATTAGGTAAATGATTTTTAGAAATTAGAAAATGAATTTTGAAAATAAAATAAAAAAAGAAAATTATGCAAACAGGTTTTAAGGTTCAGTTTTGGGGAATAAAAGATTAAAGGCGGTTCAGTTTTCGGGTTTGAAAACGGGTCAGCCGGATTAATCTGTGTCCCCAAGAACACTCGCCAGATTTCTGGGAAACCCAGAAACCGGTGAGTTCCTCGGCGGCCGCGGCAGAAGTTCGGCGAAGCCCAGAACGATCCAAACGAGCTCGTTTTATTCGATTTTAGCAGCAAAATCACTCCGTACAACCTCAGCTATCCGTTTCTGCAGTCAACTACCGTCCCAGGTTCCTCAATCGGCATCTCCGGCCAAGAACAATCCCACGTCCGGCAACCCAATCGGAAAATTCCGATTTCACACAAATCGCTACCAAAACTCAAGTTCTCGGTATCAAAACAAAGCCCAGAACAATTAAAAACTAACCCATTCATCAAACATAACCAAGAATTTCACTATAATCAAGAAAATCAATTTGAAAAATCTACAAAAATTAGAACTCGACTTTTACATTCCGGGAATCAAACAACACAAATTTATAATCAAATCGACTGGAAATCATCATCTAAAGCTATTGGTAATATCAAAATCAGTCAAAAATCAACATAACTCAAAAATGAAAATCTAAAACATGAACCCAGAATCGATTTTGAAAAATACTCACCCTTGATTCGTGATTTTAATATCAATAGAACGGGCTCGTTATGGGGATCAATTTTATATGTAGAACGTCCGATTTGGTTTCCTGGTTAGCTCAAAATCATCAATTCTTTGTGATGAACAAAATCATTCCCCCAAAATATTCTTAGTAATTCTGAATTTCTAAAATTTTAATAATAAAAAAAATGAATAAAAATTAGTTTCCCCTATTTATATTATATGAAAAATCAATACTCTAAAATTATTTAAGGGTGTTTTTATCCCTAAATTACAATAATTAAGCCCCAAAATAATAATTACGGGGAATAATTTTAAAAGCGATAAAATACAAAATTAATGTCAAAATTCCCCAAAAATTTTCAATAATTCGAAAATACAAAAATAAAAGTTATTTGAAATATGAATAATTTTATAAAAATAAAAACACGGATTTTGTGGGGTTTGACGTCCCGGTGGGGTCCCGGTCCGTTGATTTTTGAAAAACGGAAACGATCCCTAAATTACCAGAATATCCCGAAAACACCTAGAATACATTCAAATGCGCATAAAATGAAATAAAACGAGTACCTTAATAAAGATGCTAATAAATACGCGTTCCGATTACAGATAGATTCATATAATTGCAGTTTTAACACATATATTAATCAATCGAAAAATTTTATGGCCCGCACAGAAACACACCTAACAACTGTAACATCTAATATCATGGCAATAATCACTTTAAATTTATAAAACACATAATATTTACTCATTTAACATATAATATTAAAAAAAATTCCCGGATATTACATTTTTCATCAATCTCAACACACTGATCCAGCAACAAATTACTCACTCAAATGACACCAAGGTCAAGCTGGATCAACTTCACCAGAGCAGATATGAGCCATCATCTTTGCTTATGGAAGGCATCAAACAGGCTGTAGATGAAACATTTGGTACATCTACAAGCTTTTTTTAGCCTGGCTCCATCTCCACAAACCTACAAATCCAAACTCAGCAAGGCCAAGTCTCAGCACTGCAAGACTCCAACTCTTCTCTCATTGCACAAGTTCAAGCCTTGACATCCCTAGTCAAGAGCCAAAAAACAGATATCCAGACCCTAGTGGACTCCCATAAGCATCTTCAAATGCATAATTCTATAGGTTTGGGAGCCATCATGGGCAAACTCAACATACCACTCCCTTCTCTGCCTGAATAGGTAAGGCCTGAAATCCTTACTCCCCTTATCATGCCTGCCAACAAGACTAAGGGGGAGATAGAGGCTAGGTTGGCACAATCAAGGTCATCTCAACAACAAATCCAGGGTTCTAAAAAGAAATTAACTAAAGAAGTTGATCTTGACATGGAGAGACTTATTAGGGCTGCTAAAGGACCTAGTCTGAGCAGAGAGTTTGATGAACTACTCAAAGCCTTAAAAGCTTCTCTCAACAACAATCACTTCATATACAAAAAGGCCCTGGACAAGACAATTAATTTCGTAAGAGTGATCATGGTCAATCAGGACAACCTTTTGAAAAAGAAGATAATGATCAATGCAAATGACTCAGGGACAGACAAATGTATGCAAGTGTCCCTCAATTACCTTGTCTCAAGGAGGGCATCTGAGTTGGTTATCTTAATCAACAAAGTCAAAGTTATAACTCATGAAGATACATTGGTATTAACTGAATTGAGAAATGCTCAAGTGGCTGCTTTTCCTGAAGCATATCTACAACCAAGCAAGGGTATAACATACATCTGTCCAAATACCAAACAATTCAACATTTTAAGATCCCCAAACAGTGTGTTATGAGTAACAAGAAGCTTATCATGATCCTAGAAACTGGTTTAAAAACCAAGAAGAACAAGAACAATGATGATATGGAAATGATAAAGCTACTGAGGAGATATCTGGATAATGCAGAAGCCAACTTGCCCAAAACACAAATCAACAAGGATGATTTGGATGATGATGAGCAGAAGAAAGATGATCAAAATCCTTTTGGCTCAAATCCAAGTCAATCCAGTAAGCCATCTAGCAGCAAGGGTGGAGAGAAGAAGAAGGAGGATGACAAGAAAGATGAAGAAAAGAAGCGAAGTGGTGAGAGGAGGATCAAGAAGCTTCACGATGGCTCAGAACCACACCAATCCCTAAAAATCCAAACACAACTAGCTCAAACCTCATCTCAACCTACAACATCAACTATCTCAAACATCAAACCACCTCCAACCTCAAAGCCAAAATTTCTGTACAAACAAACATCCAACTTTTTCTTAAAAATTCCAATCACCACAAGCCAGAAAAATCTAAAGAAAATGACAACCCTGCCTTTAGCCAAACCCTCACTAAAAATCAAGGATAAATCTGTTGGGAGAAAGCCTAAGAAATTTAAGCCTACAAAGAAAGAAGAAGTTACTGGAAGGGCAATCTGGAACTGTTTTAAGGAGTCTGACTTTCTACCTCTAAATTGGTGCACCTAAGATGAAGATTATTTCCAACATCTAGCTGAAGAAATAGTTAGAGTCTGGGTTCTATCCCTAAGAGAAATTAGAATTTAATTTGAAGATGGGTCCTTCACTTTTCTTGGCAATGACTTAATGGATTCTCTATCTCCCACAAAAATAAAGAGAGTGATAAGTTTGCTAAAGAATAAGGATACTGCTACAAGGGCATGGAGATCAGTTCTAGCTGAATGGATGATTGAAAGGGAGGAAACAAAGAAAAGAAATGAGGCTGAAGAGAGAAGGAGGAAGTATGATGAAGAAATAGAGATGTATATAAAAAGATCAGAAGAGCTAAAGGCCAAAGGAATGAGCAGAATCTCTAAAGATGGGAAATTTTTAAACATCAAAGCTGGTGGATTCTCAAGGCTTAGAATAGATTTGCTAGACAATGGTTATCCCAAGGTAGAAAGACAAAAACTTGTAGAAGCTCTAAGTGGAACACCCATAATAGAAGAACTTGAAATTCTAGATCACTTGAAGGATGTTCTTAGGGAAGAAGCAGATACAAAAATTGTCTTTACCTGATACTTGTAACCATTGAACCTTGTACATCTTATGTTGTACAAAAGTTGTAATTCTATCAAGCTTTGTGTATTAATTTTATTTTCCATCATTTTAAACTTGGGGTTAGTCTTGTTAACAAGCATGAATTTATGTTAAGCAATCTTCCCACAAATTGGGGGAGATTGTTGTGCAAGACATGCCTGTACCTTAACAAGACTAAGACAATTTGTCAACCCTAAGTAAGTTGTATTGTTATCTAAATTTGTATTTTGTACTTGTAACACTTAAAGTCTGTAAAAATGTCAAAGGAGCAGACTGGAGTCTTTTTCTATAAACAGCGTCAAACCTAAGAATTCTATCTAGAAGAAGATCAAGAAGATCATGCCTCAGAAGAATTATGAAGAAGCTTGGAGTTAAATAATCTGTTTTAGGAAAAATATTCTAAGTCAAGATATCTACAAGTCACAGATTTAGTGTTATAGAGAAGTCATTCGAGAACTTAAAATGACTTATCGAGAAGTTAGGAAAGGCACCAGAGAACTCACAGAGATATCGACAAGCCAAATTGAAGACATGGAGATTGGAGATATCGTGTTGCCCAATGAAGATACAATTATTTAAGGGGGGTTGGATACAATTGTATAAATGTTTCGAACAAGTAATGAAATATAACAGCTTTTTATATTTCTGATAAAAACTATTACAAAATCCTCTCAAGAAATACTGATGTTCTTGAGAGCTGCTAGGTCGAATGATACTCGAGATCGATACACTAAGTGAGGACCTAAACTGTGTTTATATACTACACAACTACAACAAATCAATCTAAGTTATACATTATCAAAAGCTAACTAAAAATGATACATATCTTTAACTGAATAGATAAAGTCCTATAACTCAGACGTAAATGATATCTGCTCCACATTACAAGGAACAGAACAAATCCTTTAAGCAGACTAGCTTCAAATACTGATGATATTCAAATGCTGATGATGTATCAAATCCTGACAATACATCAAATATTGATGCTACCCGAACAGCCAGATCCTGAGCTTCTTCCGATCATTGAGAATTCAATATATAACAATCTTCCCCAATTTATGCTTAATGTAATGAAGCACAAATTCCATTCTCAATGATGCCTAAACCAATCTACAAAATGTACAAGGAGTAAAGCTTACTTCAGTATCTTCAGATAACTAACAGTTGTTCCCAGCAAGTTTTTCAATCTTTCTTCCTCTTTGTCTCGTATGACTTTAACAAGCTTTTTCTTCAACTCTCTCTTCTCTTTAGTGTCTTCTACAAGCTGATAGATAGCTGATCTCAACTTAGAAATTGAGCTTTTGCTTATCCCAAGATCACCAATCAGCATGTCGCTTAAACTGACATCTTCATGATCAGGACTGAAGGATAATTGAGGACTGTTGAGAAAAACTTGTAGCACTGCAGCTCCCTTTTTCATCTGCATTTCTTGACCAGTATAAGTTCTGTACTCAGAAACATAATCACCATTGTATTTATCATCTTTTGTCATGACTCTTCTTCTGATGACTTCAAGTATCATAGAAGACCAGTTTCTGGTGACACTGTTCTCAATTCTAAAAAGATAGTGAATGTATTTCAATTCTGTCACAGTCTTCATTAAGAGTTGTTGTAATGTAAAGCTCTTTACTTTACCATCCCTGAAAAAGTATAGAATCTCTTCTCTGACATCATTATCATTTATCTTTCTATGAACAATCTTCACAGCTTCAAATTTCTCAAGATGTGAAGGAGAAATTCTTTCACCAAGATTCTCTGTAAGAATATTTGTATCCAGCAGATCAGATCTTAAAATCTCCATATTAGAATGACCAATGCCTCCTCTGGTTCGAGATTTGATAAGTTTCAGTTTCTCATTGTATTCCACCCGAGAAAGTTTCTTGATGGATTTATCAAACTTCTTCCTGTTCTGAAATATAATCTCTTAACCCAGCTGACACAAATTCAACATGCTTAAACCCTTTAGGATAATCGAATGTATAAATATCTTTCCATCTTCTATCCTTCTTGCTGAAAGGAGCATAACTTGTAGAAAGATCACTAATATTCCCTTTTGTTTTATGCCATAGCTCTCTCTTTGATTTTAAAACTCTTTGCAAATATTCCTTGCATGCTTGATCAGCTTTCCTCCTATCAACCTTTTCTTTTTCATCAACCTCTGAAGTATGAGGAGTGACTACTGGAGTAAGGGCTAAATCATTTAATGGTTTGATCACCTTTTCATCAGAGTCAAAATCAGTTATCAGGTTCATAGCATCAGGATCTGCTTTTACCTCAAGATTTATGTTTGCATCAGGAGTTACATTCTGATTTGCTATATCAGCTTGATCAATGTCAGTGGCTGATCTTTTCTTCCTTGGTATAATCAACTCTTCTGGCTTCTGAACTTCATCATTTTCTTCATGTCCTTGTACCGGAACATACCCTTCTCTGGATAGAAAATTCAGAAAAGTAGAATTAAATGCAGTCATTTGACTTGGTTTAAAAGTTCTTCCTCCTCTTCCTCTTCCTCTTTCTCTTGCTCTTGTAAACCTACCACCTCTTTTTCCTCTTCCCTTAGAAGTTTTAGCTTTAGCTTCAATTTGAACCAAAAGCTTCTTTTGTTGCATAACCGCTTCTTCAGGTGTTAGATCAGGAAATTCTTCAGTTATATACCCAAGAGCACTCCTAGCATTCTTTTGCTCAAACTTCTTATCTTTGTAATACAAGACAATCTCTTCACCTGTTTCCTTATGCCTATAAGGAAAGAACAACCCTTTAGCATCTCCTAAATTAGAGATTGTAATATTATCATCCTCAGGAGCACCAGCAGTAGCCTTGTGCTTGGCTTTATAAGCACTAGTAGACTTTCTTTGTCCCGAAGGATCATTCTTCTTAGAATGTTGAGGTTGTTGAGCAGTAGAAGCAATTTGAACATATGTAACTGGATTATTCTTATCACCATCATCATCAGTATCTTTATCCTTTGTCTAAATATAATATGTTGTACATTTTGTAGCAACTATCTTCTCCCCCTTTTTGGCATCAGTATTTGTAAGAAGAGAAAACAGAGCATCTAGTTTGTCACCTATAGAAGAGACCTTTTATTTTAAAGAGAAAATTCTAAAAGCGTTGTTGTATTGAGATTCAACAACATCTATGATAGTATTTTTCACACTTTTGAATTTAGCTGAGGTAGGTGTGTGAAGCAAAAATCCATCAATTTTCTCCTTGACAGCAGCATGAGACTTCTTTATTTCATCAAGATCAGAGTGAATTCCTTTAACAGAAATGGTTGAGGCCTTAAGATTCAACTTCAGATCAGGAGTTTGAATTTTATCATAGGCACGATGAATATGTTGCAAGCCAACAACAGACGAGATAGAAGAATTTGCAAGTCTCCATTTATAATCCCATTCCGTCTATCTAAAATGTTCAGCATCAGAATTATAATAAGAAGGATTTTCATTGAATTGCGAAGAAGAACCAACATTGGACTTTTTAGATGCATCAATTGCAGACTTAAGCTGAGCTGAATCAGAATCATCTTCATCACTGTCATTATCAGAATCAGACAAGCCATCAGAAGAATTTGCAGAGTCAGGCAGAATTGCCTTGCCTTTATCCAGATTATTTGCAAGAGATGCCTGTGGCTGATGAGATCCTGAAACAGAAACAAGGTAACACCTAAATCTCTCTGTTCTTTTTAAGTGATCTCATCACTTCTCACACAATATATTACTTTTAAGGGTAATATTATTCTCACAGAAGAAACTTTATAAGTAAAGAAAAACTTATAAGATTCTTGTCTCAAAGCTACCTCTCCTTTTACCAGTACATGAGACTGCCACTCAAAAAAAAATTATTTTTTTTAATCTGATATTTTCGCACAGTCTCACAGAAAGGCTCAATCACACATTTAACAAAGAAATAAGAGATGGTTGAGAAGATTTGTATGCTTGTCATATAAATAGAGGTAACCTCAAAGGAGAGACTATTTATAATCATACAAACATGAGAATTTATGAGAAGTTAGCAATACCTGAAGGTGAGTCCTCAAATGGAAGTGATGAAAGTGGAGGAACAAACAACACATCAGGATGCTTTTGCAAACTAGCAATCAGTAAGGGATCATCAATTTTAGCTAGTGCAGTTGAAGGATGATTCTAGGTAGAAGCTGTTGTGACATCAGGATTTGATCTATCAGGAGAAGGGGAAAGACCAACATCAGTACTTTAAACTGATGGTTCTTATGGAGTCTGAGACATGTGAGCTGCTTCAGCAATGTTTGGTGAAGGTTCTTGTGTGCTCTTCTCAAAAATAGGATCATTTATGATTGCATCCACCTTTGACAGTATCTCCTAATGAGTTTGCTTTTCCTGTAGTAGTTGAACAGAGTTAGCAAGAAGATCACTCTGAGCAATATTAACAATAATCTGTGCAGCCTCATTGTCTACATCTTCCTTTTGAGAAGATGGTTCTTGTGTGACTGGATGTGTTGCAGTTGCTAAATCCCTTTGAGACTTAGGTTCTTGTGTACTGACATCCTTGGCAAGAGGCTGAGTCTTCTTCTTCTTTCTGATGTATCCAACTACTTCTTCACTTTTTCTTTTCAACTGACTCCTTGAATTTTTCTTGTGTTCAGCAGTTGCTTCAATTACTGGAAGCTTGTCAAGCAGAACACTAGCATCAGTAGTTGGCTCATTGGTTCCATTAGTTTCAATCAAGTCATCAGGATGGTGATCAATGGACTTCTTCATTTTTGATAAGGATCTATTGACATCTGATCATCTGAGTCAGAATTATTTTGTATGATCAGTCTTCTTTTCCTGATTGGAAAGTAGTCTTCTTTCTTCTCAATCTCACTCAATGAGTCTTGTTTAGCTTTCTGTCCAGATGTGACAGATTTCTTAAACAACCTTTTCTTTGTTACAACTGATGTCTTTTGAGAGACAGCAGATGAGGCTAATTTACAGGCTTGGTGTGTTTGCTGTTTGGAAGAAGAAATGCTTGGGTTAGAAACAAGATGGGTGATTTATTGATTCTCAGCATCAGGAATTGTGATAGAGGTGCCAACATCAGGATTTGCAGGCACTTGTATAGGAGTAGGTCTATTTCTTAACAGAAATTTCCTGACCTCTCTAGGAAGAAAGGGTGGTCCTGAAAATTTGTTCTTTTCATCCCTTTTAATATGATTAGTGATTGTTTATTCAGAAATTTGAAAAACAGGGAGTAATTCATCATCATCAAACATAGCATTAGGGCATAGAAAATTGAAAATTAGTTGTAAAAATCTAGTATACCCTATTACTCCCGAAACATTTGCTCTCCTAGCAATTATGAACTGTAATATAGTATTACCATAATTAAAATTACTAGAATAAAGAAGAGAGTACCCAATTCTTAGAGAAGTGGATGGAAGAGTATCAAAGTTTGTTGTCTTATTCAAGAAACACCTACTGATGCAGTCAAAGAAAAAGTTCCACTCTCTTTTCAGTGTAGTCTTGGCCAGTTTTCCAATGGTTGTGATTTCTCCTTGATACCCTAAAGTCCTTAGCATATCAAACAACTGCTCAATGGTATGAGTATCAGGAGCACCATCTAGGGCAGGCAATCTCAAGGCTTAAAGCAGAATATCAACATCAACTTCATATCTTTAGCCCTTATATTCAAAGAAGAAGCCAGTGTTTGTTGAATTTACCAGAGCTGTATTCCAAACCTGCATGACAACCCTGTATGACACCTTAACAAGATTCGTAAATGCATACCCAATTGGACATTAAAGTAGAAAATCCTGAATATCATGAAAAGATGATGGTAGCTGCTGATGTGTAAGCAGAGCTAGGTAATTGTTAGTGCCAAATGTATTTCCATGAATGATTATGGTTTGACTGAAAATTGGTGAAACTTTAGACGTTGTCATGATGTGAATAGCTTGTGAGAGAGAGTAACGGGAGATGTGCACAGTGAAACTATGTGTATGATGAATTGTGTTACAGAATTTCTTTTGGTTTTATAGCTTCACTATTCAGAAATAGGTATAATACACTCGTATGAAGAAGGTAATTTAGTGAATTTGACTTCGAACATGGAACAATTACTGAGTAATAGAATTCGACGGTGGAGTAAATTATGGAAGTAAAGACAAAATACATACAGATATGTCAAGACACAACTGTAGAAATTTATTTATTAGATAATCCACCATTAATCATTAATTAAGTGAGACACTTAATTGTAGCAGTAAAACTTAATCAGAGATTAATTAACATTAATAATGTGAATTATAACATGTTGACCTGTCGTCAGTATTTGAAACCTTTCTTCTGTCAGGATTTGATAATCTCAGGATATGTCGATCCGAATTCAATAGTTGATTATCAAGATAGCACAAATTATTAGCAAACCATAATTTTAATCAAAATAATCATCAAGAAATATAATTTAAGTAGATGATGTGAAGATTAACAGGCTTCAAGAAGAACATTCACATGCATACAATACGAGATAAGCATAGACTAAATCTTGCAATCAAAAGAAATTTTATTAATATATCAGAAGAGTACATTTCATGAAATTTGTAGATTACATGCAAAAAGATTACAAGATAATCCTAGTCTAAGATGGTGAACATCAACAGCCTTGGTCTAAGAAGCCTGACAAAGCTGATGGTGAAGAAAAACGGATGGAGGATGTTTAATTCTTCTTCCTACTTTCAACAAAGAGAACAACAAGACGAATTATTTTCTCCTGCTGTTTAAGATTGTGGAGATAAAATTCTCTTTGGAAAAATAGAAGATCATTTTTGAAGACGTCTGGAAGTTGAATCCAGATGTTGTGTGGAATGTTGTTAGTGGGATATTGAGTTTGGATTCCATTTCGAAAAATTGTTACACTACTTGTGCCGTAGCAGTAAAACCAGCTTGAATTCGCCATTATATGTGAGAAGCACAAATGAAGAGATGTGTTTGAGTATGAGAGGTGGTAAAATAACTTAAGGATGAGAGGTCATTTAAATAACCAAGAGAGATAGTGAAGGAATACCAAGAGACTAAAAGATTGACCAATTATTAAGTGAAGAGTTAACTTAATGAATTAACCAAAAGATGTCTTTTGAAGACGCGTCTCCCTAGACTGATGTGTAATGATGACAATGATATATTTAATCATAAATGTACATTTAGCAAATAAATTCACTTAATTTATCATGCATATAAAAATGAAATACATCAAATATTTCTGGCTTAATATCGAAAAACATAGCATTTAGGACATATCAGAATTTGATCAGTATACATCAGGATTTGATCAAATATAAATTGAAATAAATTTACTTGTCCCAATTCACCATACCAAGTTCATTCACAAGCTTTGTAAATATTGCTTCAGGTAATGGCTTTGTGAAGATATCAGCCAGCTGCTGATCAGTAGGAATAAAATGAAGTTATATGGTTCCTTCCATGATATGCTCCCTTATGAAGTGATATCTGAGACTGATGTGTTTTGTAAGAGAGTGTTGTACCGGATTCCCTGTCATGGCAATAGCACTTTGATTATCACAATAGATAGGAATTTTTGAAAATGATAATCCATAGTTCATGAGCTGATTCCTCATCCATAACAACTGAGCACAGCAACTTCCAGCTGTAATATATTCAGTCTCAGTAGTTGAGGTAGAAATAGATTTTTGCTTCTTGCTGAACCATGAGACTAATCTGCCTCCCAAGAACTGATAGCTTCCTGATGTACTCTTCCTTTCTATTTTGCATCCAGTAAAATCAGCATCTGAATAACCACATAATGCAAAATCAGCTTCTCTTGCATACCAAAGTCCAAGTGAGACAGTACCCTTGAGGTATCTGAAAATTCTCTTTACTGGAATTAGATGTGGCTCCCTTGGATTTGCCTGAAATCTTATACACAAACAAGTGGCAAACATAATGTCTGGCCTGCTAGCAGTTAGGTATAACAGAGAACCAATCATATCTCTATAAATTATGACATCAACTGATGTACCTTCATTGTGATCAAGTTTTGTAGCAGTTGCCATAGAAGTACTTGCAATTGCACTTTCTTGCATATTAAACCTCTTCAGTAGATTTCTTGTGTATTTGGACTGATTGATATAGATGCCATTATCAGTCTATTTAATCTGCAAGCCTAAGAAGTAGCTCATCTCTCCCATTATACTCATTTGATATCTTGATAGCATCAACTTTGAAAACTTATCACACAGTGTTTGATTAGTTGATCCAAAAATGATATCATCCACATAAATTTGGACTAAAAGCAAATCTTTACCTTTATTCAGATAAAATAAAGTTTTATCTATTGTACCTCTTTTGAATCCACTTTCAAGTAGAAATTGAGATAGGGTTTCATACCATGCTCTAGGTGCTTGCTTCAGTCCATAGAGTGCTTTATCAAGTTTGTAAACATAGTTAGGATGTTTAGGATCCACAAATCCTGGTGGTTGTTCAACATAGACTTCCTCTTCAAGTTCTCCATTGAGAAATGCACTCTTGACATCTATCTGGAAGACTTTGAACTTCTTGTGAGCAGCATATTCCAAGAAGATTCTGATGGCTTCCAGCCTAGCAACAGGAGCAAATGTCTCATCATAGTCAATACCTTCATGTTGGGAATATCCTTTAGCCACCAACCTTGCCTTGTTTCTGATGATTGTTCCATCAGAATCAGTCTTGTTTCTAAAGACCCACTTTGTGCCTACAATTGACCTATTCTTAGGTCTAGGCACCAGCTTCCGTACTTCATTTCTTTCGAACTCATTTAATTCTTCTTGCATAGCCATGCCCCAATCTGCATCCTTAGGTGCATCTTCTACTTTCTTTGGTTCTTCTTTTGAAATTAGATTATGATATAAACATTTATTCTGAGTTGCACTTCTTTTCTTTAAACCATCATCAGGATTTCCAATGATCAGATCAGGAGTATGATCCTTAGTCCATTTTATGGCACTGGGAAGTGTCCTTCTGGAGCTAGATGCTCCCCCTGAATTGTATGCCTCATCAAATGCATTTGAGGCTCCCCCTAAATCTGTTGTGTTATCTCCTGATAAAATATTAGGACTTGAATCATGTTCATCTGATGTTGAATCAACATTAGATTATGAGAGATTAGATTGAGAAGAATCTTGAGATAAATTCTTTAGTGTTAGTACGATCAGTTGACCCTTGCTGTTGCTCCCCCTCAACATGTGCAGGTTCGTTGGTACAGTGATTATCTTCAGAATCTAAAGGAGTGTCAGGATTTGGATAATCAGGATTTGACAGTTCATTAGAGTTTGATCCAGATTCCAACAATGCATTTTCATTTGAAAAGATTAAGCTTTCATGAGTGTCTTCTTCAAAACTAGGAATCTTCTTATCATCGAAAGATACATTTATGGAGACTACTACATTGTATGTTCTCAGATTGAACACTCTGTATGCTTTTGATGGTGAGTATCCAACAAAGATTCCTTTATCAGCCTTTGATTCAAACTTTCCAAGCTGATCAGTATGAGTTCTCAAAATAAAAGCACTTACATCCATATACATGAAGATGTTTGAGATTGGGCATCTTTTCTTTTAGCATTAAATAAGGAGTAACACCATGTCTGTTTATCAGAGTGATATTCTGAGTATAACATGTTGTGTTTACTGCTTCAGCCCAAAAGTAAATGGGTAGTTTTGCTTCTTCTAGCAGAGTTCTGCCAGCTTCAATCAAGGTTTTGTTCTTCCTCTCAATAACAACATTTTGCTGAGGTGTACCAGGAGCTGAGAATTGTTGTTTTATGCCTTTGTACTTGCAGAATTCATCCATTTTTGATTTCTTGAATTCAGTGCCATTAACACTTCTCAGAATTTTCACTTTATGAGTGGATCCATTTTCAAATTGCCTTATGTGTCCAGAAGAATTTCTGGAGTTTCATCCTACCTGTGTAGAAAATAAACCCATGTATATCTAGTAAAATCATCAACAATTACAAGTGTGTACCTTTTCTTGTTGATGGACATTATGTTCACTGGTCCAAAGAGGTCCAGATGTAACATGTGATATGGCTCAGAAATGGAGAATTCAGTTTTTCTTTTGAAAGATACTCTTCCTTGTTTGGACTTTTGGCAAGCATCACAAAGACCATCAGATGAGTATAGCATGTTTGTCAATCCTCTTACAAGCTCCTTCTTGGCAAGCTCATTGATTGAATTGAAGTTAAGATGTGAGAGCTTCTTATGCCACTTTCAGCTCTCATCTACTGATGCCTTAGATACAAGGCAAGTAGCTTCCTTTTCAAGACTTTCATGTAGCCTTGCTTCATAAATATTACCATGTCTGTATCCTATCAAGACAATTTTCTTTGACTTGTTATGAACAACTTCACAGTGTGAGTCATAGAATACAACATGATAACCTCTGTCCGTGTTTTGACTAATGCTCAGAAGATTATGCTTCAGTCCATCCATCAGAGCTACATTCTCTATTGCTACCTTTCCAATTATCAAGTTGCCATATCCCAGAGTGTGTCCTACATTTCCATCTCCATAAGATACATCTAGGCCAACCTTCTTCTCAAATTCAGACAACAGGGATTTATTTCCAGTCATGTGTCATGAACATCCACTATCCAAGACAAGCGTATTTTTCCTGTTATCCTCCAATCAGAAGAATAATTAATTAGAAGAATTTTTAAGGACCCACACTTGTTGGGCCCTCTTTTTGGACAACTTAAGCCTTTGTATGTCAGGAGTACTTTTGACAGTTTTTCCTTTGTCAGGATTTGTTTTGTCAGAAGCAGATTTAATAAAACCAACTGAATTAAGTACACAAGAAACTTTATTAAACTTAGGCAAAGGTTCATAATAATTGTGATACAACTTGTGATAAGAACTACAAGTATAAATCAAATGCCAGCTACTACCACAATGAAAACAAGGATTTTTTGGTTTATAAAATACTGATCTACCCCTAACATCAGACTCAGGAATAGCAGTTTTCATTTTCTTATTCCTCCTGCAATCAATAGCAAGATGATTAGTATTTCCACAGTTAAAACAAAATTTTCTAGGAGCATTAGGAACAACCTTGTAATTTGAATCCTTAGAAATACCTTGCTTACCATTCCTATTTCTTTTAGGACTTTTTACTTGAGGTTTGTCAGTAACCTCAGATAATTTCATTTTCAATTGTCTTGCTAACAAAAGTCCTATGTTCTTTTCTTTCTTAACAGACTTTATGGTTTCCTTGCTTTCCTTTCTTTGAGTTTTATTACTTACCTGTTTTTCTTGTGATACTGATGTTGAACCCTTTTCAAAAGTGGATTTGGGTTCATCAGCTTCTGAAGAGATAAACTTAACAGGATTTTTAAGGGTAATTTTATTTTCAGTGTCAACATCCTTAAATCCATCTTTATAGCCTAGGCATTCTTTCTAGTTTTTTTTTGAGATTATCTCATAAACCTTTTTGCCTGAATCAGTCCAGGCTTTAAGGGTTTTTCTCTCATTTTCTAGATCTTTTTCTAACATATTGTATCTAGCCTCAAGAATTTTTACTATATGTTTAGCTCTCTCAGATTCTTTCTTCAAATTTATCTGATTTATTAAGTCAGACTCTAACTGTTCATTCCTAGATTTCAAGATCTCAATTTCAGTTATAAGTCTATCATTTTCTAGAGTCTTATTCTTAAAATTACCATGCAAAGATTTAAGAATAGATTTCAAATCAGATATATTCTCAGTATCAAAAGAGAAGAAAGGAGTTTGTACCTTAAACTCAGAGGAAGCAGGATCATCAAATCCAGCCATCAATGCATAACATGTGTCATCATTTTTAGAATTAGAAGAGTCCATCCAATTCTTTCTTGAAGTGATCAGGGCTTTGTTCTTTCCTTGATCATGCTTTGTTTTCTTGCACTCTGAGGTAAAGTGACCAGGTTCGTCACAGTTGTAACACTTGATCTTTGTCCTGTTTACCTTCCCAGCTTTAGAGTCCTGTCCATATTTTCTCCCAGTTGACTTCCTTTCACCTCCAGTGAACTTCTTCCTGAAGCTTCTGTTGTTCTTAGACTTCCTGAATTACATCCTCCTGAAGCCCTTAACCAACAATGCGGCCATTTGCATGACATCAGAATCTGTCATGTTCTCATCAGTTTCAGAATCAGTATCATCACCAGGATTTGATGAAGAATCATCAGTATCTGATTATGGAAAATTGTTCTTCTTTCGTACAGCTCCAACAGACTTTTCTTTTGAAGATTTATCATTTACTTTCAAAGCAACATATTTCCCTTTTTTGCTTTTCCTCTCCCTCCTTTGCTGAACCTCCTAATCAAGAGTTCTCAGCATGCCATAGACTTCATCGAGATTAATTACTTCCAGATCATACTGATGTCATATGATTGAAGTCCGAGTCTCCCATTCTTCACTCAAAGCTCTCAAAAACTTGGTGTTTGAATCCTCTCGATCATACACATTTCCCACCAAAGATAGATTATGGAGCACATAAATCTGTCATAGATGTCAGTGAGACTTTCATCAGGCTTGGCCTCAAAGTGTTCATATTCTTGAATCAGAACAACCCTTCTGTTCTTCTTGATGGCCATGGTTCCTTGACATTGAGTTTCAAGAGCATCCCAGATCTCTTTGGTAGTATTGTAGGCTATAACCCTGTTTGACATCACAGAATCAAGACTGTTATGCAAAATGTTTCTTACCTTTGCATCTTTCAGCACAACTACTTTCTCTTCTGGTCTCAACTCAGTCTTCTCCTTCAGCTGATAATGTTCAGCAACAGTGGGAGTTGCAGGCACCAGTTTTGTTGGCCTGAAGGGTCCATTATTAATTATGTCAAGATAATCTAGATCTGTAGCTTTCAGGTGCATAAGCATCTTCACCTTCCATGTTGGATATTCAGTCTTTTTCAGAATGGGAATTTTAATGCTTTCATACTTCTTCAGAGACATGTTTAGATCTTTTCTGATTGTAAATTTATCAGTGAGTTCTGATACCAATTGTTGCCCAGTGAAGATACAATTGTTTAAGGGGGTTGGATACAATTGTATAAATGTTTCGACCAAATAATAAAATATAACAGCTTTTTATATTTCTGATAAAAACTGTTACAAAATCCTCTCAAGAAATACTGATGTTCTTGAGAGCTGCTAGGTCGAATGATACTCGAGATCGATACACTAAGTGATGACCTAAACTGTGTTTATATACTACATAGCTACAACAAATCAATTTAAGATATGCATTATCAAAAGCTAACTGAAACTGATACATATCTTTAACTGAATAGATAAAGTCCTATAATTCAGACGTAATAAAAATCTCTGCTCCACATTACAAGGAACAGAACAAATCTTTTAAGCAGACTGGCTTCAAATACTGATGACATCCAAATGCTGATTATGTATCAAATCTTGACGATACATCAGATACTGATGCCACCCGAACAGCCAGATCCTGAGCTTCTTACGATCATTGAGAATTCAATATGTAACATATCGACAAGTCATTTCTTCACTAGAGAACTCAGAGTTATCGATAAGTCAACATTCATTAGAGAACTCTGAGTTATCGATAAGTCAAATTCCACTAGAGAACTCTGAGATATCGATAAGTCAAAATTCACTAGAGAACTCTGAGATATCGACAAGTTAAATTTGACTAGAGAACTTTAAGATGTCGACAAGTCAAGAAGCCACTAGAGAATTCAGAGTTATTGATAAGTCAAAGTGAAGATATGAAGACTAGAGATCTCTACAAGCTAAATTCTCTTATAGAGAACTCAGAGACCTCTACTAGTCAAATTTACTATGGAGTATTAGAGATCTCGATAAGCCTATATACTTATCGAGATGTCAAGTTCTCTATAGACCAAATGGAGATCTCGATGTAAAATCTCAAAGTACAAAATTGCAGATCAGTTCAATATCCAAGATTAATAATCAACAAACAATCCAAACAGTTGGATTGACAAGTCTACAAAAAGCAGCTTAACGGATGTGCAAGATCAATGGTGAAGATTAATTGACAAAGGAAGATCAAGATAATCACAAGATGCTAAAGATATGCTAAGCCAGAAATAGAAGATATACTTTTCTATAAATGGAAATGACAAGTGACTGTTTACAAAAGCTAACAGCATGTCTTATTGTACACTGTGTAAACCAGTAGTTAACTGAATTATAAAGTTAACACTGGTCCTTTAGTCAGTTGTAATAATTTAGATTGTAAATCTTGTAACACTCTAAAGGAAAAGATAAGCACTTTATCAACAAAGAGCCTAGAAATTTTGTAGCAAAACATTCTTAATTTTAAAAATAAAATTAAGTGAGTTTTGAAGATTTGTGTTCTTTTTTTTATGCAAGCTTAATTTCTGCATGAACACATTTTGACAACAAGATTTAATTTACTTTGTTCAACCATAAAAGATTCAAGAAAAGCTCAAAAATAGAAAAACACATTCACCCCCCTCTGTGTGTTATTCATTTCCTAACAAGTGGTACCCGAGCCAAATATGAAAGGAAACAGATTCAAGATCTTGGAAGAATGAATACACAGAAAATCAGTAGAATTAAAATTCCTTCCTTTGACAAAGCTAACTACACTCTTTGAAAAAAGAAAATGTTGTTGTTTGTCAGGATGGCCAATCCACTCTATATTCAGATTCTCAAAAATGGGGCCTTCACTCCTATGGTTAGAGTTGAAGAATCAGTAGATGGTGATATTGTCATTCCAGCTCATTATACTCCAAAAGACCCTTCTATTGTGTATATGTTGTGTACTTGATGATTTCATGAACAAAACACCATAGTAGATTTTACTTAGTGAAATAATGTAGCACTCGACGGATAAGATTTATAGTCCCGACGGATGACTAATTATAGTCCCGATGAATGATGACTTATTATCCATTGAGTGAGTAGCTTATGTAACAATAAGTCTGTAGCAAATTTCTGCATTCACCATTGTATAGATTCTGTAAGTAGTATTCAAGTCATGTTGACTTTAACTAGATATGCAGAATAGTTTGATTAATTGTACATAGATGATGTCTTGTAATTCTGCATAAATGAAATGAAGTCAAGTGCCAATTTGCTACTCGACGGATAACCTACAATGAAGTCGATGGATCATCAATAACTCGACGGATGATCATGAACCCGACGGATAAAGAATTCAAATATCTGTTGACAGTGACAACACAGTCACATGCGTCGAGTGGATGCAAATGGAATGTGGTAGCCTATTTAACTGGGTTTTCGAGAACAAAGAAGCATTGCCATTTCCATACTATTATGAAGATATTCAAAGATACTGGAATAGAGTAATGGAGTAACATTGTAATAGACTAGATAGTTTTTGTTTTATTATCTTGTCTTATTACTTTGTAATCTTGGTGATATATAAACCAAATAGTAGCAACTAAGACACTATCGATCCAAGCAAAAAAAACAGAGAAACATTTGTAAGCAGGATTCTTAACATTTCTCTGTAGTCTTAGAAGTTTAATTTTTGTAAGCAGCTGTGAGCATTTCTGCACACAGGGTTCTCTCGATATATAATATATATGTCTGGTGGAATCATTCAAATCCACCAGAAAGTTTTTAAAGACTTTTGTTTTTAATTACTTGTGTTTTGATTCACTTAAGTTTTTATTCCGCATTGTGCTAATCAATACACTTATATTTATATCTGAGTTAGAACATTTTATTTCAAGAAAAAGTTTTGAGAATTCCATTCAACCCCCCTTCTGTAATTCTTGTCATATTGTTGAGGGACTAACAGTTGGTATCAAAGCAAGCTCTTAACTTACAAAGAGTTTAAAGATCAAAATAATACAACAAGATGAACAAGAAGGATGTTGGTGTCAAGATTCCTTTTCTGGATAAAGATAATTACCATCATTGGAAGGTAAAAATGCATCTTCATTTGCTTTCTCAAGATGAGGCCTATGTTGATTGCATAGAAAGAGGCCCTCATGTTCCAATGAGAGCAACAACAGGATACGAACCATCAATCCCCAAGCCAAGGTATGAATGGTCTGATCCTGTCATTGAACAAGTCAGGAAGGATAAAAAGGCCATGAACATCCTGTTTAATGGAGTTGATGGAGATATGTTTGACAACATTATCAACTGCAAAAACTGCCAAGGATGTTTGGGATACAATACAGATAATCTGTGATGGCACTGAGCAAGTTAGAGAAAATAAGATGCAGCTCTTGATTCAGCAATATGAGCATTTTCACAATGAAGAAAGTGAGTCTCTCACTGACATTTTTAGTAGGTTTCAAAAACTACTAAATGCTCTAAAGTTGCATGGAAGGGTCTATAAGACAAAAGACTCTAATATGAAATTCCTTAGATCTCTTCCAAATGAATGGAAACCAATGACAGTCTCATTAAGAAACTCACAAGATTATAAGGAGTTTACTTTGGAGAGACTGTATGGCATCCTGAAAACCTATGAGCATGAAATAGAGCAGGATGAAAGGATGGAGAGAGAAAAGAAGAAAGGAAGATCCATTGCACTAGTTGCTGAGTTGGAAAAGGAGAAGGAAGTGAAGATGGAGGCTGTTGAATCAACTTCAAGGGTCTGTGAGAACAAGGGCAAGGGGCTTGCAGTAGAAAGTGAATCTTTGAGCCAAGATGATATGGAAGACATTGATGAACACCTAGCATTTCTTTCCAGGAGATTTGCCAAGCTCAAGTTCAAGAAGAACTTTGGAGCAACCAAGCCAAATAGAAACATGGTGGATAAATCAAAATTTAAATGTTTCAAATGTAGCTTGGCAGGGCATTTTTCCAGTGAGTGTAGGAAGTCAGATTCCACTAAGAAAAAGTTTGAGCCAGTGGATTATAAGCAAAAATACTTTGAGCTGCTCAAACAAAAGGAAAGGGCTTTCATAACACAAGAGAGTGACTTGGCAGCAGATGGTCAGGATGAAGATGAAGATGTCAGCTATGTCAATCTAGCCCTAATGGCCAAGTCTGATGAGACAAAAATAAGTTCTTCAAGCAATCAGGTAATTACTGCAAACCTTGCACATTTATCTAAAGCTGAGTGTAATGATGCCATAAATGACATGTCTAGAGAGTTATATCATTTGCGTGTTACACTTAAGTCTCTTACTAAAGAAAATGCTAAAATCAAAGATAACAATTTGTTTTTGAGTAAGACAAATAATGTGCTAGAGTCTCAGTTTATTGACTTTGAAAAATTAAGAATTGAGTGTAAAATTGCCAAGGAGGAATTAACTGAGTCCTTGAAGAAGAGGAAATTTTAAAGAAGCAGCTCGAGCGTGAAGAAGAGGTGATTAAAGCATGGAAAACATCCAGGGATGTCCATGCTCAAATCACCAAAGTTCAAGGAATTGAGTCTTTCTGTGATGCAGCCTGGAAAAAGAACAAAGAGAAATTAGAACCAAATTTGGTAGATGGAGTGCTTACAGATGTAGTCTCGACGGATCATGAGGATCATCAGGAGAATCGAGTCAAGTTAAGAAAGGAAAAAAGGCTAATGTCGGTCACATGACTGTCAAACAGTTGAGTGACATACTTGAAAAGATTGATGTAAAAATAGAGACTAAAAAGAAAAACAATAGGAATGGTAAAGTAGGGATTAACAAACACAGTAACTACACACCTGATAAATATGCTCCTAGAAAAATTTGTGTCAAGTGTGGCAGTGTAAATCATTTGTCTGTTAACTGCAAATCTGCCATGCCTACTTCCATGTCCGTGCAACCTCAATTTCCTAACATGAATGCCATGCCTCCCATGCCTGTTAGTGCTATGTCTACACAGAACATGAATGCACAGTTTGCTAATATGCCATTTGCACCTAATTCTTATTATGCTGCATATAGTATGCCACAAATGCCATTTAGCATGCCTTACTGGAATAACATGTTTACACATAGCATGCCATTTCCTGTTAGTCATAATATGCATGATAATTCTGTTGCAATGAATGGTTTCAAAGGCCCAACTCAAATGACTAAGGATGAATCTGAAATTCCTAAGTCAAATGAGATAAAGCCTAAGAAACAGAAAAAGAAAGCTAACAAGGCAGGACCCAAGGAAACTTGGGTACTAAAATCAACTTAATTTGATTTTGATGTGTGCAGGGAAACAGAAAGAATCTTTGGTACTTGGATAGTGGTTGTTCAAGACACATGACTGGTGATTCTACCCTGCTCACAGAGTTTAAGGAGAGAGCTGGCCCAAGTATCACTTTTGGAGATGACAGCAAGGGCTATACTGTGGGATATGTCTTGATTTCAAAGGACAATGTCATCATTGAAGAAGTTGCCTTAGTGGATGGTCTCAAACACAACTTGTTGAGTATCCGCCAGCTTTGTGATAAAGGCAACTCAGTAACCTTCAAATCAGAAGCCTGTGTTGTGACTAATAAAAGAAGCAACAAAGTGGTTCTCACTGGTGTGAGAAAAGGAAATGTGTACCTAGCTGATTTCCACTCTTCTAATGCAGAATCTGTAACTTGTCTTCTCAGTAAAGGAAGTCAGGATGAAAGTTGGCTATGACACAAGAAGCTATCCCATTTAAACTTCAAGACCATGAATGAGCTAGTAAAGAAAGAACTGGTTATAGGCATTCCTCTAGTGGAGTTTTCTAAGGATGGACTGTGTGATGCCTGCCAAAAAGGGAAGCAGATTAAAGCATCATTCAGGAAGAAACTTGATTCAACAATTGAAGAGCCTTTGCAACTGCTTCACATGGATTTGTTTGGACCAGTCAATGTATTGTCCATCTCAAGGAAAAGATTTTGCCTAGTAATTGTAGATGATTTCTCAAAGTTCTCTTGGACATATTTCCTAAAGTCTAAAGATGAGGCTAGTGAAATCATCATCAATCACATAAGGCAAGTCAATAATCATCTTGATTTCAAGGTTAGAAGAATCAGGAGTGACAATGGAACTGAGTTCAAGAATTCTGTCATGAGAGCATTTTATGAGGAAAATGGGATTCTGCATGAGTTTTCAGCAGCAAGGACTCCACAACAGAATGGAGTAGTGGAAAGGAAGAACAGATCACTTATTGAGGCTGTAAGGATAATGCTTGGAGAATCAAAATTACCAACATATTTTCAGGCTAAAGCTGTAAATACTGCATGCTACACTCAGAATATTTATCTGGTTAATCAAGCAAGATGTATGACTCCCTATCAATTGTTCAAGAACAAGAAGCCAACTCTAAATTTTCTTCATGTCTTTGGCTGCAAGTGCTATATTCTGAGAAATCAAATTGATCAAAATGGAAAGTTTGATGCTAAAGCAGATGAAGGAATTTTTGTTGGATATGCTGTTGGTAAAGCATATAGAGTCTACAATCTAATAACCAACATTGTTGTGGAATCAATACATGTTGTGTTTGATGATAAAAAGATTGAAGGACTGAAAGATGGAGATTACCATGAGAGCCTCAAATTCGACAATGTGGAGATGGTTAGTGATGACAGTGATGATGAAAGTGATCAAGAAACAGTGTCTAAGGATAATGCAGATAAATCTACTACCAATAAAGCACAAAACTCAACATCTGTCGAGTTGCACAATGCTTCATCTGTCGGAAGGCAATCTGCGTTATCCGTCGGGAGACAACCAGCTTCATCCGTCGGTACTCAAAATTCACCATCCGTCGGGTTATCAAAAGGAGCAGGAAGTCAAGATTGATCACCTATAGAAAGTTCCCCTTTCTCAAATCAAAGTTCCACAAACTCAGGGGGAGTTTCTAACAATCAAAACTTAATCACACATCAAGACAACAATGAGGTTTCTTCATCTAGAGCTAATCTACCTCAATAAAGGAAATGGACAAAAGATCACCCTTTTGAGCTTATCATTGGTGATGTTTCTTCTAGAATTCAAACAAGAAGAGCAACTCAGGAAGAATGTCTATACAGCAGCTTTCTATCCAAGGAAGAACCAAAGAAGGTAGAAGAAGCTTTGTTGGATCCTGATTGGATTTTAGCTATGCAGGAGGAGCTAAACCAATTTGAAAGGAATAATGTATGGAAGCTGGTGCCCAAGCCTAAAGGAAAGAATCCAATAGATACCAAATGGGTATTCAGAAACAAGAGGGATGAAATGGCATAGTAGTCAGGAACAAAGCTAGATTGGTTGCTAAGGGCTATTGTCAGCAAGAAGGAATAGATTTTGATGAAACATTTGCTCCTGTTGCAAGACTTGAAGCCATCAGAATCTTCTTAGCCTATGCAGCCCATGCCAATTTCAAGGTCTATCAAATGGATGTCAAAAGTGCCTTTCTGAATGGAGATTTGGAGGAAGAAGTCTATGTCACTCAACCTCCTGGCTTTGAAGATCCAAATTTTCCAGAATATGTCTATTATCTTTTGAAAGCACTTTATGGACTGAAGCAAACACCTAGAGCCTGGTATGACACTTTATCAAAGTTCCTCTTGGAAAATCACTTCACAAGAGGTACTGTAGATAAAACTTTATTTTTCAAAAATGTTAATGGCTCTAGTATACTTGTTCAAATTTATGTAGATGATATTATTTTTTGCTCTACAGATGAGATACTTTGCAAAAAAGTTTGCCAAATTGATGCAAAGTAAGTATGAAATGAGTATGATGGGAGAACTAACTTACTTTCTTGGCTTACAAGTTAAGCAAGTTAGTGATGGAATATTCATTAGTCAAACTAAATATATTTTTGATCTTTTAAAGAAGTTTGATCTAATGGATTGCACATCTGCAAAAACTCTCATGGCCACTGCAACTAAGCTTGAATTAAACATTACTGAAAAGTTTGTGGATATTTCAAGTTATAGGGGCATGGTTGGCTCACTTCTGTACTTAACAGCTAGTAGGCCGGATATAATATTTGCTACATGTTTATGTGCTAGATTTCAGGCTGATCCTAGAGAATCTCACTCAATATCTATTAAGAGAATTTTAAGATATCTCAAGGGAACACCAAATCTTGGCATTTGGTACCCTAGAGATTCTGGTTTTGATCTAACTGGTTATTCAGATGCAAATTATGCAGGTTGTAGAATTGATAGAAAAAGTACAACAGGAACCTGTCAATTTCTAGGAAACAAGCTTGTGTCCTGGTTCAGTAAAAAATAAAATTCAGTTTCTACTTCTACAGCTGAAGCTGAATATATTGCTGCTGGTAGTTGCTGTGTACAGATCTTATGGATGAAAAATCAATTTCTAGACTATGGTTTGCAAGTTGAAAGGATTCCTATTTTCTGTGATAACACAAGTGCAATTGCCATCACTGAAAATCCAGTACAACATTCAAGGACAAAGCACATAGATATCAAGTACCATTTCATAAGGGAACATGTAATGAATGGTACTGTGGAACTACATTTTGTTCCAAGTGAGAAGCAACATGCAGATATCTATACCAAGCCACTGGATGAATCCTCCTTTTCAAGGTTGATAATTGAGTTAGGTATGCTTAATTACTCTTAAATCTATCTGAGTTAATTTGCAAGTTGAAATGCAGCCATAAATTTAATTAATTTTTCAGTCATAGATGAGATTTTGGCTTAGTCAAAATTTACATCTCGATGGATGATCCTTATCCATCGAGGTTGATCATCCGTCGATATATTATTTGCTAACAAAAATCAATTATGTTTCTGAATTATTTTATGTCTCGACGGATAACAGTTTTTCCTCATCTGTCGAATTGTCTTAATCTCAGCCGTTAATTCCCTGTACATTATCCATCGAGTATACTTACATTTTTTAAGCATAACACGACGGATAATGGGTGGAATTTTTACAGTTTATTTTTAAGCGGCTATTTTAGGCAATTTCTATTGGTTACTTTATCTTACTTTATTATTTTTATCAGTTATTTTTGAGATAGTATAAAAGCTTATTTCATTGCAATTGCTTTTCTTTTATCATTCTCAATTCAACTGCTCTAATTTCATTCTCTCTCAAAGCACTTACTCTCTTTCTCTTCAAGCTTTTATTCTCTAACAATGGCACCTGTTGTAAAGATTATGTCTCAAACTGGGTTCATTTATGAGAAGAACAATTTTGCCGCACTAATGAACAAGGGTATTCAGTAATTTGTAGACTATCACAAGATGATGGACTTTGTGAAGAGTTGTAAGTTCATCTATGCCATGCTGGAATCACCCACAATCTTCTGTGAAGTTCTTGAAGAGATGTAGACCACTGCTACCTACAACTCTACAGATAAGACCATCACTCTAACCATTAAAGGTAAAGAATTCTGTATCAATAGTGATGTGATAAAAGCATGTTTCAAAATTCCTGATAATAATGTGACTTCACCACACACTGACACTCATATAATCAATATGCTTAATTCCATGCACTATGCACTTCCTACTTCTAAACTGAGTGATATTAGGAGAATGGGTCTTAGGAAAGAGTGGATTTTCTTGTGTGATGTGGTTACAAAGGTTTTCTCAGGAAAGATCAGTAATTTTGATTCAGTGAATATTTCCATGCTTAACATGCTCTACATGCTAGTTACAGATAAATTCTACAATTTCAGTGACCTTGTCATGTTTGAGTTAGGTTTTAAATTAGAAGAGTTAAATAAAAGAGGTAAGAATGTGTATTATGCTAGATTTCTTATGTTATTAGCTAACCACCTCTGTGAAGAGATTGTGCTTGAGAACCCTAACAACAAACTAGATTGTTGGGTTCAAGAGAAAAGGCTCATTGCAGATTTGAACAGGGCCAATCATCACAAGGATGTACCAATGTTCTATTTTCCTGTAATGCAAGCACCTCAGGTAAGTGAGGTAAGTTCACCTATCCCTACAACTATTCCAACCTCCACAATTTCTTTGAGTTCAAGTGTGGCTATGGAAACTGTGTCAATGACCAAATAGTTGCCTACCAAAGCTGCCAAACCTACAATTATTTCAAAATCCAAATCAAAGAAAGCCCCCTCTGGTATCTCCCAAAAGATGCCAGTTGAAAAATCCACTAAAGCCAAAGAGGGGAGTGTGAAGGAGGGTAAGTTAGGTGAGGGAAGGGGTAAACATAAAAGAAACCCCAAGAATAAGGTTGGAGAGTTGAGTGAATCCCAACCTAGCCACACTGCAGTTTCCCAACAAACTGCAGTGCTTAAAAAGGACAAAAGCTCATTTCTAGCTGCATCCTCCCAAAAGGATGTAGCTATTGAACAAAGCTCTCAACCAAGAGCACAGGCCAAGAGGGTTAGGGACACAAGCTCACCCCAAACTTATACCAGAAAGAAGAAATTAAAAACCTTTGGGGATGCACAGGGTACACACACTGTGCAAACTGGTGCTAAAGACACAGTCACTGCACCTTCACAAATTCAGTTTGATGTGGCTCCAATAAATGTGGAGTCGCAGCCAAAATATCTAGTTATAGAAGCACCTCTAACACCAAACTTACGAACAAACTCTCTGGATGTGGATATGATAAACACATCAATTCCTGATTCCCCTTCTTTAACTCTGTTGGGGAAGCCAAAATCTAGTGCAAGTGAGCATCATCTTTTAGATGATTTGTTGGCTCACTTGCCAATTCTTTTAGGAACTGTTGTGTCATTTGTGCCTAAAATATCTTCAATCAACACAGAGTCAACAATAGTTTCTATTCCCAGCTCATTCATTTCTACTCTCTCGACGGATATTGCTCATCCGTCGAGTAGTGATTGTATCCCGACGGATAAGCCTAACAGCAGTTATCCGTCGGATAGCAAAATCACTCACTCCATGGATATCACTCATCCGTCGAGTATCTCCGCACAACTTCAAACTTCAATTATTTCAAGTGCAGAAGATTTAGTGGTTGTTCAGTCACTCTTAGGATTGAGACAGAAGAGTGTTTTGAGTGAGAGTCTGGGTTGCTCCCAGGAAAAAGGAGAGGAAATGAATGAAAATCTGCAATCCATTTCTTTAGGATTGGCAAAAGAGAGTGAGAGGAGTCCCACCTTAGTAGGTGAAGGTGAGGGTGTGAGGGTGGGGAGCCAGGGTGAGACCCTGATGCAACAAAAGAGAGAAAATGAGAGAAATGCAGGTACTGGAGCAATAAGGATGTATGTCATTGCTAGTGAGTCAATGAATGTCCAAGATGCAGACAGGGAAGGACTATCTCAACATCCTAAAGCTGTTATAGATTTCACTTCCCTTGATGCTGAGGCATTTACTCACCCTGTTCCAGCTTATCAACTTCTAGCTGAACAGGGCAATGACAATGCAGAAAGGATGCTGAATTTGGTGCATACCACACAGTCTCTAATGAGAGCTAAGGATGCCATCACAGCTTTGCCTTCTACAGCTGGTGATGTGGACTATGAGACTGGTGGTTCAGCTGATTTCTTTGGAGTTGGGAGTGGGGATAGTGAAGATGAAGCAATGGACATAGGGGGAGAAGTATGATCAAGTTCAAGGTCAGGTATGCCATCATGGGCATTCTCAAAGCACTGTGATGAACATTACTTCAAGATAACCCTGATCCAATTAATCAATCAGACCAATACTGCTCTTTAAACCACTACCAATGCCAGCACTAAGAAGCTCCTTCAGGCACATCTAGCCTCCCCGCAACTTCAACAAATCCAGGGCTTCCAACATGCTAGAGATGTGAATACTATGAAGATTGATATTGAGGAGGTGAAAAAGGCTATTTTAGACAGGATAGACTCTAAACTTTCAGAAGCTACAATGCTTGACATCAAGAGGCAATTAAGGAAAAATTCTGATTTGTCAACCAAGATAGATGCCTTGGACACAAGAATGTCAGCCATGGAAGAATCTTTAACTGCCATTCATCTCCATCAAGCCCAACAGACTGATCTACTTCAAAAACTGGTGGCTGCTCAAACCCCCTCCTCTACTCAAATTGATGATAACAAAAAGGGGGAGAAAGGATCAAGTGAGGGGGAGAAGCTTCAGATTCAAATCAGTAAAGTAATTGTACCTTCAATTACTATCTCAAAGCCATCAGTTACAGACAGTATAGATCTGATCAATGTAGCAGCAGCCAACTTAAGAGCAACTGATAAGGAAAAGTTGAGTTTAGTCAACTGGGAGAAGATTGATGAGGAAATAAAGAAGAAGTTTGAACTTGTCAAGGAGACAGTTAAGTCATCCATCCATCACTCTCAAGTCAAGCAAATCAGTGTGAATGAGATGAGCATGAATTATCTGGAAAGAGGACAACCTTGTTGCATCAAATCTCCAAAGGCTAAAACAATTCTGAAACCAAGGGTAAACTACTCAAAATCATCATTGAAGAACCCTTTGGACACTGTGTATGAGACACCTAAGCCTGATGAGAAGAAGCTTTTGTCAAGATCAATTGCTTTATACAAAGATCTAGCTGATTCAGCTTCCAAAAGGAGAATTGTCAAGATTTTCAAATATGGGAAAGAAATTTGTGTGGTGGCTGGACATCCTCAATTTACTCAAGCAAAGAGAGAAGAAAAGGCTATATTGAAGCAGGAAAAGAAGCAAGATGCTCTGGATGCTAAAAAGACTAAATAAAAGAAAGAGCAGATTGCTATCTTGGCCAAGCTACATATTGTAAATTCATCACAACAAATTCCCTCTCAACCATCTGAAGTTATTGAATCAAAGAAGCAAGTTGAACAACAGAAGAAATCTCCAAGAAAGAAGGAATTGGCTAAAAGAACTAAAAAGAAACTGGATATTGTTGACAAGGAATTGGAAGATCAATTTTCTAAGGAATCCACACCATCTATAACTCAAGCATCAAAGCCCTCTGTGGTATTTGAAGATATCAGGGTGGTGGATCCCTACAGGAATATTCATGGTGAACCTATTGTGCCCAAGGATGAGCCAATATAATGGGAGAATATACTAATTCCTGACTTTAATCTACTAATCCTTAGCAAGCCAAAAAGAACAAAGTCAAGAGCTAAAGATGCACTCCCAAAGACTCTAATCATCCCTTATACAGGGAGAAGAGTGCATCTAAGGCCCTACTGGCTGATGGAGTTCATGGATGACAAAGGTGTGAGAAGATTCTTCAGATTGGAAGACCAATTGAGTATCTCTAGCAATGAGACTCTTTTGGATATGCAAGGAAAGCTAAATCTCTCTGAATCTGATGAACTGGAATTTCACAGGCAGCTCCAAAATCAGATTGAGGAAAACAACAGAAAGTTTGGAAAGAGATCCAGACCTTCAAGAAACTAGACAAATCTGCTCAGGCTAGATGAGCATCTTGAAAAATGACTGTGAGCAAAACTTTGTACATTTTTGTTATTTGAAGCACTTTTCAGTAATATCTACTTTCTCTTAAAGTTATATTTTTAGGGTGTTTTGTTATCATCAAGTATCTCTTAATTTATGGCTACAATTCCGGTAGACATAAATTGGGGGAGATTGTTGTGTATATGTTGTGTACTTGATGATTTCATGAACAAAACACCTTAGTAGATTTTACTTAGTGAAATAATGTAGCACTCGACGGATAAGATTTATAGTCCCGACGGATGACTCATTATAGTCCAGACGGATGATGACTTATTATCCATCGAGTGAGTAGCTTATGTAACAATAAGTCTGTAGCACATTTCTGCATTCACCATTGTATAGATTCTGTAAGTAGTATTCAAGTCATGTTGACTCTAACTAGATATGCAGAATAGGTTGATTAATTGTACATAGATGATGTCTTGTAATTCTGCATAAATGAAATGAAGTCAAGTGCCAGTTTGCTACCCAACGGATAACCTACAATGAAGTCGACGAATGATCAATAACTCGACGGATGATCATGAACCTGATGGATAAAGAATTCAAATATCTGTTGACATTGATAACACAGTCACATGCGTTGAGTGGATGCAAATGGGATGTGGTAGCCTATTCAACTGGGTTTTTGAGAACAAAGAAGAATTTCCATTTCCATGCTATTATGAAGATATTCAAAGATGCTGGAATAGAGTAATGGAGTAGCATTGTAATAGACTAGATAGTTTTTGTTTTATTATCTTGTCTTATTACTTTGTAATCTTGGAGATATATAAACCAAGTAGTAGAAACTAAGAAACTATCGATCTAAGCAAGAAAGCAGAGAAACATTTGTAAGCAGGATTCTTAGCATTTCTCTGTAGTCTTAGAAGTTCAATTGTTGTAAGCAGCTGTGAGCATTTCTGCACACAGGGTTCTCTCGATATATAATATATATCTCTGGTGGAATCATTCAAATCCACCAAAAAGTTTTTAAAGACTCTTGATTTTAATTACTTGTGTTTTGATTCACTTAAGTTTTTATTCCGCATTGTGCTAATCAATACACTTATATTTATATCTGAGTTAGAACATTTTATTTCAAGAAAAAGTTTCAAGAATTCCATTCAACCCCCCTTATGTAATTCTTGTCATATTGTTAAGGGACGAACACCTTCTGATTATACTGAGCCTGAAAAAGAAAAAGTTTCCTTGGATAGTGGCTTGCAATTGATATTGATTGAGTCACTTAACAATGTGATATACAACAACATTGTCAACTATGACACTGCCAAGTGAATATGGGAAAAGATTGAGATACTCTGTGAGGGAACTGAGGAAGTTAGATCAAATCAGTGAAGGATACTGATTTCACAGTATGAGGGCTTAATGGCTAAGCCAAAGGAAAGTATAACAGATGTGTTTGAAAGGTTCAACAAGCTGATAAATGACTTGCAGCTCCATGACAAATACTATGAAGCTGAAGAAGTAAACTTGAAGTTCTTGCTCACTCTCCCTGATCATTTGGAACAGAAAATCTCAGCTATCGGGGAAGGGAGAGATCTGAGCAGAATAACACTGGAAGTTCTATATGGAATTCTCAAAACATATGAACTAGAAATGATTCAAAGGAAATCATTGAGATCTGGTCAGGGTCATGTTTTAGATGGCTCAAGTGCTTTAATTGTCAATGAAAGCCAAACATCTATTGATGAGCCAAGATCTCAAACTCCAGTTGCCTCAATAAGTGAGCAAATAACAAATGATTCACATGATCAAGTCATTCTAGACCTGGAAGAAGATGAGTTCTACACTCTTGATGAACTGGATGAACTAGATCAGTAAATGGCTTATTTGGCTAGAAAATTCTCTAACATTAGAGTAAATAAGCCAAGATTTTTCAAGGGTAAAGGACAGTCTTTCAACAAAGACAGAAGCTGGAAAGAAAAAGGGAAGTACACTTCTGATAGCAAGAATGGTTACAAAATTGGATCTGTTGACAGATCTAAGATAAGGTGCTACAACTGTGATGAGTTGGGCCATTTTGCTACAGAATGCAAGAAACCCAAGAAAGCAAAGAAGGATAAAGCTTATCTTGAATTGGAGGCAAAGTATGAAGCTCTTCTGAAGAAACAGCAAAGCAAAACTTATATTGCAAAGGGTAAAAGTTGGGATGACTCTAAAAATGATGAAGATGAAGAATTTGGAAATTATGCACTCATGGCCTTGGAGCAAGGAGAATCATCCTCATCTAAATCACATGTACCAACTCTTACTACCGTTGATTTAAATGTGAGTCAATATAAGGAAACTGTAGAGAAGATGAGCACAGAAATGTTTCACATTCATACAAGCATGGTTGCTGCTAATGAAGAAGTTAGCAGATTAAAAAAGATAAATGAGAAGCTTGAAATTGAGAAGCAAGAAACTGAATTTTTGTTGGTGGAGCTTGAAGTTGTAAAGCAAGAGAATTCTTATCTCAAGAACAAGCTCAAGTGTGCAAATGAAATTGAAGCAGTGCTAAGGGAGAAGCTGGAAAAGAATGAGGTGAAGTTGAAGTCTTTCAGAAATGCATCTGAGTTACTTGGACAATACCATGAGAAGAACAAACCATGTGCAAATATTGCTATTGGTCTTGACTATGATGCCTTGAACATCAAGAAGAAAGAGATAGGTGACAAAGGAAAAGCAACAGTTAATGAAAATGTTCCAGCTATGCTGAAAAAGGTTGTATCACCTATGTTCAAGGCATGTGAAGTCAACTTCAGTGAAAAATAATTGATTATCAAGCAAGAAATTACTGATGAGGACAAAGAGAAGAGAACTGCAGAATCAACTCAGTCTTCCAATACTGAAGAGAAGCTCATGGAAAAATAAAGTCCCAAGACACCTGTTAAAGAAACCAAAATTGAAGATGCAAGAAAGAAAAAAATAGAAATGGGAAAATAAGGATAAACAAAAGCAACAATTTTGCTTATGTTGCAGATGCTCCAAGAAAGAAATGTGAAAAATGTGGCTATGTGAATCACCTAACTCACCTTTGTAAAAAGCTAGTTATCAAGCCAACTGAAGGAGCCTGCAAATATAATGAATCAATTGCAAATGATCCCTACTCCTTCTGTGATAAGTTTGACTACATTCCTTGCAACTTGAAAGTGATGAAAAGTTGTCACAAACTGAGAGTAGAACTCAAAGAAACAAAAATTGGGTCTACAACAAAAAGGGAAAATGATCAACAGTCAATGAACTCTATTTTATCTGAAACTACTCATTCTACTTCTGTTAAATCAGTTAACAAGAAGAAAGTACCCAACACTGCTTGGGTTGCTAAACACACTTAAAACTCATTGTGTGCAGGGAAAAGTGAAGAAAGTCATCTGGATAATAGGAAATGGATGTACTAGGTATATGACAGATGATAAAGCCCTGCTATCACAGTTTGAGGAGAAAACGAGCCCTTTGGTGACCTTTGGAGACAACAACAAATGATTCACAATGGGATATGGCAAGATTGTTTCTGAAAATGTTGTCATTGATGATGTAGCACTGATAGCTGGTCTTGAAGTGAATTCTTCTCAGTGTTAGCCAATATGCAGACAAAGGCTTTGAAGTTTTATTTAACAAAGAAGAATGCACTTTTATCAACAAGAATACTGGTGAAGTTACTCTGAAAGGAGCAAGGAAAGAAAGCTTGTTTGTTGTAGACTTAGACTTAACAAATAAGGATGGAATTTGTTGCTTCTATACTAAGGCATCAGAAGAACAAAGCAAGCTATGGCATAAGAAGCTGTCTCACTTGAATTTCAAGGCAATTAACACCTTGGTCAAAAAGGAGTTAGTAAGAGACATTCCAAAACTAGAGTTTGCTCAAGTTGAAGTTTGTGAAGCTTATCAGAAAGGAAAAATGAAGAGATCAAGTCACAAGTCAAAAATTGTGAATTCTATAAGTGCACCATTGCAACTTATTCACATGGACTTGTTTGGGCCAGTAAATATCTTATCAATTTCAAGGAACAAATATGCACTTGTGATTGTGGATGATTTCTCAAGATATACTTGGGTAGAGTTCATGCACTCTAAAAATGAAACTCCACACATCATAATTGAGCACATAAAGAAGATAGAAAAACAGGCTGAAGATTACAATTATGTAAAAAGATTGAGAAGTGACAATGGAACAGAATTCAGAAATACAACATTGAGTGAATTTTGCAAAGGCAAAGGCATTGTTCAAGAATTCTCAGCTGCTAGAACACCTCAACAAAATGGAGTAGTTGAAAGAAAGAACATAACATTAGTTGAAGCTGCTAGAACAATGCTGCAAGATGCCAAGTTACCAACAAGTTTCTGGGAAGAACTGTTAACACTGCATGTTACACTCAGAATAGATATCTCATTAACAAGGCACACGACAAATCACCTTACTCAATCATGTCTGAAAGAAAGCCTACTGTAAAGCATCTTCATGTGTTTGGAAGCAAGTGTTACATTTTGAAAGACAACTCTGAATATGTGGGAAAATTTGACTCAAAAGTCTTTGAAGCAATTTTTCTTGGATATTCATTGGAAAGAACAGCCTACAAAGTTTATGTGATTGATCAAAAGAAGATTATGGAGAGCACAAATGTGAATTTTGATGATGACAAGTGTTCAGGCTTGGAATACCTTGATGATAATGAAGCTGAAGCCCTTGCATTTGAAAACCTCAACATTGATAGTGATTCTGATGGGGAAGATAAAGTTGATGCACAACAGATGATAAATGAAGAGACTACTCAACAGGAAAATCAAGGAAATGGAAGCTCATCTCAAACACCTGAATTTGATAGCACAAACTCAGGAGGAGAAAGAGAAGAAGGATCTAGCAGTCATACCAATAATGAAGAAAATGATGAAGGCACAAGTCAACAAATTCATACAAGGAAGTGGGATAGAAGTCACACTAGAGAAGCAATTATTGGTGATCCTACTGCTGGTGTGAGGACTAGAAGTGCAACTGCTAATGTGTGCCTACATGCATGTTTTCTGTCTCAAGTAGAGCCTAAGAAAATTGATGAAGCTCTACTAGATCCTGGTTGGATATCTTTCATGCAGGAAGAACTGAATCAGTTTGAAAGAAACAAAGTTTGGGAATTGGTTCCTGTACCAAATAATAGAAGCATAATTGGAACAAAATGGGTGTTCAGGAACAAGATGGATGAAAATTGTATAGTTACCAGAAACAAAACAAGGTTGGTTGTAAAAGTCTACTCACAAGAAGAAGGAATTGATTATGATGAAACTTTTGCTCCAGTTGCAAGACTTGAAGCAATAAGGATTTTTCTAGCATTTGCTGCACACTCAAATTTCAAAGTGTATCAAATGGATGTCAAGAGTTCCTTCCTGAATGGTGAGCTAGAAGAAGAAGTTTATGTGCAACAGCAACCTGACTTTGAAGATCCATAATTTCCAAATTTTGTGTACAAGTTACTCAAGGATCTATATGGACTAAAATAGGCACCTAGAGCTTGGTATGACACACTATTAGAATTCCTATTGAAGCATGGTTTTTGTGGCGCCCTCCAAACCTGGGTCAGAAGTTTGGGGTCCATAATACATACACAACATATAAACCTGTATATAAAATACTATTTGCAATGACCCTGCTTTACATAACCACGGATCGCAACAGGTTAAAGTATAAAAATAAGCCACAACCTTAACTTTTATTACAACGTACCAAATCCCAACTAATTTAACTTACAACTGATAATAAAATTATTCTTATAATATTACTATCTCACTACCGCAATAAGCTCCTGCTAGCTCGATCCAAATCAATCTCGAATCCTAGCTCGTACATTGAACTGGGAAACCTCGCTATCAACCGTATCCTTCTTAACTCTAGAATACATAAAAAGATTCGCAAGAGTGAGCTAACTAGTTTAGCAAGTCTCAATGAAAATAATTGAGGTTAATCAATGATCAAACGAGGTGATCCAGAGGAATCAAGTTTATTGCTAAACAATCATTAGAATTGGATATTCATTTTAAGTTTTAAAACCAAGGTTAGGCTGCTGACCAGTCACGCACTAACCCCGAGCAAAGCACACAGCACTGCTCTAATTACTGGATCTGAGGCACACATTGGCCTAACTTGACCATTGATATGGTCTGACCACGAATCCGGTCCATATAAAAAAAACTATCCAATTCTAAAGCAGTTCAATATGATAAATAATATAATTTGATAAAACAGGATCATAATCAATGATAATTAAACACTTGAATAAAATGTAAGGAAACTCATGGATATCACAAGGGTATATCAGGGTATGTATAAGAAAAGGTTTTCAGTCTGTAAAAGGATCAGGTATTAGACAAATAATGATTTTTCAAGGTATAGTTCTTTGATGTTATAAAGAATGATTGGAGTATAAAAGTTTATGTGTTTTCAAACAAATTTTGTTCCAGTGTTTGGTGTTTGGTAGTTATACATTTGGGGAGTAGTATCATATTTGTGTGATTTGGTATCTGAGGATCAATAAAGGATGGTTTACAAAGAATAAGGCTTACGGCTCAAGATCAAGAAAAATCAGGGTTCAAGGGTAAATAGTTTAAAGCACTTGCAATATAAAACAAGAGTTATTTTGAATAATATATGAAACAGTTCAAAGATATTTGCGATATATCTTGAAGAAAAGTTCAGAAGTACTTGCCTTACAGGGCTTTACAACTATTATTGATCAATTCTGAGCCGACTCTATCGCTCAGGCTTTAACGTCCAACTACTAGATCCCATTGGATATGACTTCGACACTCAGGTTCTTCTGTTGAAACTCTACTGAGCTCGTCGACTGACCACTAGGTTATCTTTAGTCCATTGTCCACTTTCGGTTTTCCGACTAGAACCTACAGGGTCGAAATACTCTATGTTAGATACCCAGTTATGCTTGACATATCCTGGCTACAGCCTACCCATACGATAGCATATTCCGACTCGTAATTATTCATATTATAATACCACAGACAACACTTAGGGTTCATGTTCTCGAAATCGGTTCAGTGTTCGTTTTCAGAAAATACGTCTACTCGTCATTTTACGAAAATATGGTTACTGAGTTTTGGACAGAACATTCGCCACAACATACAACCAAGTTCATATAAAGTATAAGTATATATATTCAATTGATGTCCTGATAATTACCGGATACGCTCCCGCATTTCCATAGTTGATTTCCCGGAAATCGGGCAGCGTTTCCTTTGTTTATCGGACTACCCGTCGAAACATCAATCGACGTCAAATCTCAAACACAACAATCGCAACAATTATCCAATCACTGATTTAAACCACTAATTATTATTATTCGCGTTTTTACATTTATTTCTTTTAAAATATTAGGACTCATAATTATATCATCACCGTCCACCGTTGGCTTACCGAAGCTCATCGCCGACGGCTCAGAATTATATAAAATTCGCGGGTTCCCGATACATTGGGCATCCTTCGCAAATTTCATCGATTAAAATTATAATTCCGCACAACTTATTTATATCACGAAATATTAATCAATAAATCCTGCAGTGAATAAAAGAATTTTAAATTAATAAAAATTTTCCAATTCGAACTAAGCAACCAGCACAAGCTACTACGCGCTGCGGAACCAAGGTCGCCTCGCCGGAAAATACGGTGGCAACCAGGAACAGATTAAATCACAGGAAATATCCGGCATAACACACACAGATACACACATTTATGCAGCACAGAATACACGGACACATCACTGCAACCTGGAATAAAACAAGCTGGAACGGCGAATCAAGGCGAAACAGAGCTGCGGCCGGAATCAAGGCGGCCACCGGAAAAAAATGAGGCGGAGGCGGCGGCCAGTTACCGGAGAACAGAAGCGGCAAGAACGGGAAATTAATAGAGGAACATGGGCGAGTAAAAAGGAGAGGAGATAATTGAATGAACAGAACATAGAGGGATGGATGAGAGTGAGAGGAGTGAGAGACTAAGGGAAATGAGGGAGAAAAATTATGCTGTTATTTTATTAATATTTTTGCAATTTCTTTTCTTTTCTGTGAAATATCAGTCATCAAACACGTAGCAATTTAGAAGCCACCCTCCTGTTCTTGGCTGCCACGTAGCAAAACTGGATAATTATAAGCCCCCTGTACTTCCAAATCTGATCGCTTTGTCTCAGTTTATACCGTTTATCGGACAAAGCTACGGGTGAAATTAATCCAAAAAATTACCAAAACAGTCTTAAAATATTTTAAATATCCCGATGTTAATGAAAACACAATTTTCGTAATTTTAAAATAATTTCTGAAATAAAATTTATACCCGCTTTTATCAATTAAACGAATCAACGCGCGGGTGAAATTAATCCCAAAAATTTCCAAAATAATTTTAAAATTCTCGAAATATTCCAAACTTAAATAAATATGATTTTCATAATTTTTGAAGAATTCTAGAATTAAATACAAATTTTACAAATAAAGGCAATCAAAAAATTATTTAAAGATAAATAATTAATAAAATATTGATTTCTCAATTTTATAAAATCCTAAAAATAATTATTGTAATTATAAAATCATAAAAACAATTTTAGAGACACTTCAAATATTTATGCAAATAAATTTACATTAAACCCACTTTAAAAGTGAAACAATTCAATACAATTCCTTAATTAATCACGCGGACAACCCGATACATCATAAATCACACATAGATAATAATCAAACAACACATAACGGTCAAAACCAATACACATATTTTATTTAATTAATACTTTCCATAATAATCAAATATTTAAATAATTCAAAAATACACGAGTCGTTATATCCTCCCCCCTTAAAAAGATTCTGTCCTCAAAATCTGGTCTAATTACACAAGTGAGGATATTTGTCAAGCATATCTGATTCTAGTTTCCAAGTAGACTCTTCTACTCGAGGATTTCAAACGTATTCACTATAGATATACACTTATTTCCAAGGACTCGCCTTTAACGGTAAAAATTTGGATCGATCACTATATACAGAACAAACTTGGACAAGAGCCCATTGGATCCTAATCAATCACTTAATTTGAATCTGATACTTATTGCCTTAACATTGACACGTAGAATACATTATATGTACATATTGCTATAACGGTAATATCAACTCATGAACAACTTTATCTATATTTATCAATACCTTGAATGGTCTACTAGTTTTAGGACTTACCATGTCCCTTCTACTCAGACTTATCCAGTCTCTTTCAAGATGAAACTTGTACTAACACTACTGGTTCTATTTCTATACTCATACTCTCTCTCGATACAATTTCACCTTCTTTCTTTGTCTACTCCGAGCTGCTTCAATCAATATCACTATGCCCTTGGTGTGCTGAATCACCTTAGAATTTGACAACTTCATTTCTTCCATTTTGTTTTAATAAAGTGGGGACCTACTCTTGCGTCCATATAAGGCTTGATAAAGTGGCATTCCAAAGCTGACATCGATGATAAATGATCATTCCAGTGTTTCCTTAAAATTCAACCTCTCAACATATATTATACTTCCTGAATCACTTCCTTACTTTGACTCTCCGTTTAAGGATGATAGGAGGTGCTCATTCTCAACTTTAGCTTCCAAACATTTAAACATCTCCTATTTGTTTCTATCCATTGAGGTTGAAAAGTAATCTCATATATTCACTTATTATCATCTTTAGGTAATTGAACTTCATATTCTACTCTTGCCAATTCCTTTATTAACTCCCCAGGGGTCTTAATTACATCCAATCTTTTCTTTCTACACAAGGCATCTGTTACCATTCGACTTTGTTTAGGTAGTTATTAGTGGATTAATCAGAATCTTTTGTTAACCTCGGTTAAAATTTCATACTCGAAGACTCATCGTATAGTTGTTTTCCTTCTAATCTTTGAAGAAACATTCTTGGGCATTCCATGTAGACTTTCTTATTCTTTGAGTAGCCGAGGGTGTTATCAATAAATACAGTTTGCTTATCTGAGTACTCTTTATACAAAATGTGCCTTAATTCCTTATAGACAACTGATACACTTGTTATTCACATAATATCACCGTAGCTTGCAATGCTCATAACTCACTTTAATCGTAATCTCTGATATATTCTCAGGTCGGATCTTAAGTTAATCCCCGAGATATAACATACTCTTTGAATTAGGTCTCGTAAGTAATCAATTCTTTATAGGGGACACTTCTTCTTATCTATTATTTTGTTAAACTCCCGATAATTAGTACATACTCTCATAGTTTCATTCCTTTTCTCCCTCAACATCACTGGTACACTTTACGATTCGCTTCTTGTAAAACCACTCCTTGGTCTGCCTTATCCACTAGGCCTCCGATACTTCACCTTAATTCTTTGACATGTCCTACACTTCCTAATCCATTTTGAAATTTTCTTCTTATTCCTGGTTATTACTATTTTTCTTTAAATTTCCGTATATCTTGGCATTTCTTCAATAAATTAAGTACTTTATATTGTGAATTCCCTGTAGGATCTCCATTTTTAATTATTTTACTTGTAGCATCCAAGTGCTGGAAGAAAATCTGGGGATATCGTGATCATTCTCCTGGGCGCGTAAATTTTCTCTTATTAACTGCTAACATCGTGATCCATTATCTTCTCTTGACATCTCCTTATCTTTCCCTTAACAACTTTGACTGAAAGGTCATACTATCCCTTCTTTCTTCTTTTGGATTATGAACTCTGACTTCCAATTTCCAACTTCTAAAATTCCATAAATAATTCTTCTGGTGTAGTCTCTATGTTCATTCTTTCCTATTTTTTTGCTTATCGCTTACTTCTACATTTGCTTTTCCTCGTAAATACATACTTCTAACTCTTATGGTCCATATAGATCTTACACCTTTCTCCATACATATCATGTTTCCCAATCTTTGAAAGCAAATATTATTACTGCTAGTCCCAATTATGAGTAGGATACTTCTGCTTATAAGGTTTCGGTTATCTGGGTGCATATACAATAACTTTATTGTGCTGCATTAACACACATCCTACTCCCTTATGAGAAGCATCACTATAAACTACCAAATCTCCTTGATACCTTCAAAGTGATAAATCAGGTGCTGTAACCATTCTTTCATTTAACTCCGCAAAACTTTCTTCACCCTTCTCCATTTTATATAAACTTCTTGCTTTTCCTGGTAAGTTTCATCAAAGGTGTTGCAATCCCCAAGAATTCTTAAACAAATCTCCGATAATAACCGACCAGTAATAAAACTTCTTAGTCTTGTTGGTGCTTTTGGTCTTTCTTCATTCATGGTAACTTTAATTCCTATTGGATCCCCTTTTGTCTTTCTCTCGCTGACTATTTCTGTTAAGAATTATACTTCTTGCCGTCAAATCTCTCACTTTGTAACTTTACATACAACTTCTTTCTTTTCCAACTTCCAGTTGTCATTAAATGCTTTGCGTGGTCCTCCATTGTTTTTAAGTAACACAAATACAGCTTATCCAGATATTCCTTAAAGATTCTTCCTATCAAATTTAAATATTACTGGTTAATCCCAATGACATTACTAGAATTTTATAACCACAGTACTTAGTTTTAAAAATTATCTTTGATATGTCCATAGGTTAGATCTTCAATTGGTGAAATACCAAGTCTTAAATCAATCATATAAAAGTACTTGGCTTCTTTCGTTTTGATCAAACAAATCATTGGTTCGAGGTAACAGATACTTGCTCTTGATAGTAAACTTGTTGAGCTTTCGCTGGTCGACGCATAATCTCATACTTCCATCTTTCTTATGAACAATTAATATCGGTGCACTTTATGGGGTACATTTGGTCTAATCGCTCCTCCTTCTAACATCTCTTGCATCTGTTTTGCTAATTTCCTCATTTTAACTGGTGCCATTTCGTGTAAGGCCTTGGTCACTGGCTTCGTCTCAGGTGCTAAGTCAATCGCGAGCTTCATTTCTATATCTGGAGGAAATGTTGATAACTCATCTGGAAACATATCTTGAAACTTAATTGCTATAAAATCTTCAAATTTTGTTTGCTTCTGACTTTTATTTATCTCATAATCACCATAATGCTCACAACTTGATCACCATAATCATCGTTAACAAGTTATTTACTCTCCTTCTTCCTTTATACCTCATCATATTCTCATTTGACGTCTTCAGGACTATCTTTTTATCACAACGGTTTGTCTGGGCATCACGCTTAAATAATTAATCCATTCCTTAGAATAATATCAAATCTTCTCATCTCAAATGATATCCATTCTTCACTACTTATTGCCAGAAATCTCAATTCCACCATTGGTGCTTACTTATTCAACAATTACACATTCTTGACTTGCTAATCCTTTGATCATAATCTTATCAATCCAACGGGGTAAATCATCTTATCAACAATACCTTGGGGGAATAAACAATCAAGTTGCTTCCACCTCTCTCCATACTTTAACGCATAAGGTATTCACCATAATCATCCATGTCATCACGTCCGTATTCTGAATAACATATTTCACAAGAAAATCGCAAATTCTCATTCTCGAAGACGTATTCCTTATTGGAGTAGATTCCCTTGGCTCTTAGTGGATCCTTCACTGGGTTAGTGATTTGCAATTCTCGCCATTTGCCCTTGTTTCCTTCCCATGCATGTGAGGTAGATGGAACTTTGCCCGCTTGGTTCATAATACGTTGATTTTTGTTTGAAAAACTCTTACAAAGAACAACAGTACAATGAAGAAGGATTCACAATTCAACAAAAATTAGAGTTGAAAAGAAAGAAGGAGTAAGGATTTGAATATGAATGAGACAACCACATTGGTACTTAAGATGGCCAGTCTTTCATAACATATGGCATATGTCACATGATTAGATGGCGTCCCACCCGACTCTGTCATTCTTGACAAAGCGTCTCACCATAATACTGCTTGTCCCAATCAGAGAGCAAACTTGAGGGGAAAAATTAAATTTGAAAGGAATTCAATATCCTCCTTTTTAATATCATCATAAGGAGTTTATTAAGAAAAGAAGTTCATACATTTTTAGGAATTAAAAAGGAATATACACTGTAATATTGAAGACAAGAACGATACCATTGATCACCATCCACAATTCACTTGTATTCATCTTTCAAGCTTGTTCGATCATATCCCAATTGTGTCATATAACAACTTTAGAAAGTATGCTGAAATGCCTTCACAAATTAAGCATTATGGTAGATTCTTACTTGTCACGTCTTGCGTCTATAGCATCGCACCTACACGTATGATGTTTTAACAATTCGATGATAATGGCGTTCGTACCAAATAACCTCGAGTTTCCTTTTTTAATTTAGAATAACCACGAATCATTCAACATAACGATCCTTTTGTTAATAGTATTTTGCTTTTTGAAAAGTCTGGAAATCTTCCTAATCTTCTTCGGTCATGCCCAAGCTTCTGTTAAATCAATGAATTCTTTGAACTCTGATAGTCCTAGTAATTGGATAAGTAGTTTCTCTGTACACTGATTCTGTTGTTAATCTTATCAAACAATATTTGTACCTTTCTATTAGGAATAATCAACTTCTTCATAGTCGTGGATCACTTTATTCTCTGGATTAACAATATTAAGTCTAAAATAAGTATCCGTCCAGGTAATCTGGGTCTTTTAACAAACAAGAAACTCAAGTAGTAACTTGACAACCAATGTTTAAAACTTATTTTATTCAAAAAGGCTTTTAGAAATTTTGTAAGGAAAAATCTTTTTCGAAAACTTGTTAAAATTTTGAAAATCATAATTCTGGTTGTCCTTACTGTATGAGTTGGTTGTTATCCTTCTGACCTATAACAAGGTACCAAATTAAAGGAATGATCACATAAAGGTATATTCACCTTAATCTACCTTCTCTCCTTTATCGGGTCTATTTGCCTTTCTTAATCGACGAAAACTTCAGTTGTCGTTGCATGTTATCTTATTCGTAGCTTCACATCTAAGCTTTTCTACTGGTAATACTCCCATCATCATCTTTGCAGTCATTAAGTGGAACAGGTTTATCCAACCGTCAACAAGTCTATTTTATAGAACAAGGTGTGCTTATATCACATCACATCACTACTTTATATATCACATTTATCATAGCACCATCATCTAACCTATGAAAATTCCAGATCTATACTTTTCTCTCTAATTCCTTCAAAATTCCTCTAGTCCATCCCCCAGCTAATCACGGGTGGTTTACTCACTAGTGGCCTCGTTTAATCTGGTAGCAGCTATCCCCCAGAATACTTGAATCTTCTTTCTAAACTTCTTCTCACCTTTATTTATATCCCAAGTACTCACCATTTACTGTAACTCCTGAATCCATCCTCGTAGGTACTATTGCTCCATAGGACGAGTTATAAACTGGGGTATAAAGTAAAATGAAAAGTTACACTCATAGCTGAATGTACAGTAAAACAAGAATAAACAGATGGAGGTTCTTAAATAGTAGTCTCGTATAAAGAGGTGGTAGAATAACGTAGAATAGCTTGAAGAGGTGCAATTATCATAACATAACGTAGTACAATTAATACTGATGGAGGAACAAGGTGCAAATCAAATCCGAGAGAAGATGATGATCCTTGAACGGAAAGCTCCAAACAATCAAACGATACAGGGAAATCAGGATCTGCCATTGCCATTGTCTGGAAATCACGTCGCAAGCTAAGAATCCCGAATCGCATTACGAACCGCGCCGGAGACCTACTATACAATCGCACTCAACCTCACAATGTCTTATCTTTCTATTTCCTATTCCTAATCTTAACCCTCTACCCAATCCCGATAATTTAGGCTTATTTCAGTGACTTATAACCTGTAGCTCTGATACCAACCTGTGGCGCACTCCAAACCCGGGTCAGAAGTTTGGGGACCACAATACATACACAACATATAAACCTGTATATAAAATACTATTTGCAATGACCCTGCTTTATATAACCATGGATCGCAATAGGTTAAAGTATGAAAATAAGCCACAACCTTAACTTTTATTACAATGTACCAAATCCCAACGAATTTAAATTACAACTGATAATAAAATTATTCTTACAATCTTACTATCTCACTACCATAATAAGCTCCTGCTAGCTCGATCCAACTCAATCTCGAATCCTAGCTCGTACATTGAACTGGGAAACCTCGCTATCAACCGTATCCTTCTTAACTCTAGAATACATAAAAAGAATCGCAAGAGTGAGCTAACTAGCTCATCAAGTCACAATGACAATAATTGAGGTTAATCAATGATCAAACGAGGTGATCCAGAGGAATCAAGTTTATTGCTAAACAATCATTAGAATTGCATATTCATTTTAATTTTTAAAACCAAGGTTAGGTTGCTGATCAGTCACGCACTAACCCCGAGCAAAGCACACAACACTGCTCTAATTACTGGATCCAAGGCACACATTGGCCTAACTTGACCATTGATATGGTCTGACCATGAATCCGGTCCATATAAAAAAACTATCCAATTCTAAAGCAGTTCAATATGATAAACAATATAATTTGATAAAACAGGATCATAATCAATGATAATTAAACACTTGAATAAAATGTAAGGAAACTCATGGATATCACAAGGGTATATCAGGGTATGTATAAGAAAAGGTTTTCAGTCTGTAAAAGGATCAGGTATTAGACAAATAAAGATTTTTCAAGGTATAGTTCTTTGATGTTATAAAGAATGATTGGAGTATAAAAGTTTATGTGTTTTCAAACAAATTTTGTTCCAGTGTTTGGTGTTTGGTAGTTATACATTTGGGGAGTAGTATCATATTTGTGTGATTTGGTATCCGAGGATCAACAAAGGATGGTTTACAAAGAATAAGGCTTACGGCTCAAGATCAAGAAAAATCAGGGTTCAAGGGTAAATAGTTTAAAGCACTTGCAATATAAAACAAGAGTTATTTTGAACAATATATATGAAACAGTTCGAAAATATTTGCGATATATCTTGAAGAAAAGTTCAGAAGTACTTGCCTTACAGGGCTTTACAACTATTATTCATCAATTCTGAGCCGACTCTATCGCTCAGGCTTTAACGTCCAACTACTAGATCCCATTGGATTCGACTTCGACACTCAGGTTCTTCTGTTGAAACTCTATTGAGCTCGTCGACTGACCACTAGGTTATCTTTAGTCCATTGTCCACTTTCGGTTTTCCGACTAGAACCTACAGGGTCGAAATACTCTATGTTAGATACCCAGTTATGCTTGACATATCCTGGCTACAGCCTACCCATACGATAGCATATTCCGACTCGTAATTATTCATATTATAATATCACAGACAACACTTAGGGTTCACGTTCTCGAAATCAGTTCAGTGTTCGTTTTCAGAAAATACGTCTACTCGTCATTTTACGAAAATATGGTTACTAAGTTTTGGACAGTACATTCGCCACAACATACAACCAAGTTCATATAAAGTATAAGTATATATATTCAATTGATGTCCTGATAATTACCGGATACGCTCCCGCATTTCCATAGTTGATTTCCCGGAAATTGGGCAGCGTTTCCTTTGTTTATCGGACTACCCGTTTAAACATCAATCGACGTCAAATCTCAAACACAACAATCGCAACAATTATCCAATCACTGATTTAAACCACTATTTATTATTATTAGCGTTTTTACATTTATTTCTTTTAAAATATTAGGACTCAGAATAATATCATCACCGTCCACCGTTGGCTCACCGAAGCTCATCGCCGACGGCGATAAAATTCGCGGGTTCCCGATACATTGGGCATCCTTCGCAAATTTCATCGATTAAAATTATAATTCCGCACAACTTATTTATATCACGAAATATTAATCAATAAATCCTACAGTGAATAAAAGAATTTTAAATTAATAAAAATTTTCCAAAACCGAAAGTCCAATTCGAACTAAGCAACCAGCACAAGCTACTCCGCGCTGCGGAACCAAGGTCGCCTCGCCGAAAAATACGGCGGCAACCAGGAATAGATTAAATCACAGAAAAAATCCGGCATAACACACACAGATACACATATATATGCAGCACAGAATACATGGACACATCACTGCAACCTGGAATAAAACAAGCTGGAATGGTGAATCAAGGCGAAACAGAGCTGCGGTCGGAATCAAGGCGGCCACCGGAAAAAATGAGGCGGAGGCGGCGGCCAGTTACCGGAGAACAGCAACGGCAAGAACGGGAAATTAATAGAGGAACAAGGGCGAGTAAAAAGAAGAGGAGAGAATTGAATGAACGGAACAGAGAGGGATGGATGAGAGTGAGAGGAGTGAGAGACTAAGGGAAATTAGGGAGAAAAATTATGCTATTATTTTATTAATGTTTTTGCAATCTCTTTTCTTTTCTGTGAAATATCAGTCATCAAACACGTAGCAATTTAGAAGCCACCCTCCTGTTCTTGGCTGCCATGTAGCAAAACTAGATAATTATAAGCCCCATGTACTTCCAAATCTGATCGCTTTGTCTCAGTTTATACCGTTTATCAGACAAAGCTGCGGGTGAAACTAATCCGAAAAATTACCAAAATAGTCTTAAAATATTATAAATATCCCGATGTTAATGAAAACATAATTTTCGTAATTTTAAAATAATTTCTAAAATGCAATTTATACACGCTTCTATCAATTAAACGAATCAACGCGCGGGTGAAATTAATCCCAAAAATTTCCAAAATAATTTTAAAATTCTCGAAATATTCCAAACTTCAATAAATACGATTTTCATAATTTTTGAAGAATTCTAGAATTAAATACGAATTTTACAAATAAAGGCAATCAGAATTTTTTTTTTTTGCTAAGTAATCAGAAAATTATTTAAAGATAAATAATTAATAAATATTGATTTCTCAATTTTATAAAATCCTAAAAATAATTATTGTAATTATAAAATCATAAAAACAATTTTAGAGATACTTCAAATATTTATACAAATAAATTTGCATTAAACCCACTTTAAAAGTGAGATAATTCAATACAATTCCTTAATTAATCACGCGGACAACCCGATACATCATAAATCACACATAGATAATAATCAAACAACACATAACGGTCAAAACCAATACACATATTTTATTTAATTAATACTTTCCATAATAATCACATATTTAAATAATTCAAAAATACACGAGTCGTTATAGTTTACTAGAGGTACCATAGACAAGACTCTCTTCTACAAGAAACATGGTGAGAATATGATCATAGTTCAGATCTATGTGGATGATATCATCTTTGGTTCTACTAATGAGAAGCTTTGCCAAAGATTCTCTAAGCTTATGCAAAGTGAATATAAAATGAGTATGATGGGGGAACTGAGTTACTTTCTTGGACTTCAAGTCAGTCAAAGAAGTGATGGTATCTTAATCAGCCAAACTAAGTATGTCAAGGATTTATTGAAAAAGTTTGGTATGGTTGATTGTTCACCTGCATCTACACCTATGTCTAAAGCAACAAAGTTAGATGAAGATAAAAAGGGAAAGATTGTAGATATCTCAAGCTATAGAAGAATGATTGGTTCATTGCTTTACTTAACAGCAAGTAGACCAGACATCATATTTGCTACATGTCTATGTGCAAGATTTCAAGCCAATCCAAAAGAATCATATTTGATGGTTGTAAAAAGGATTTTCAAATATTTGAAGGGAACTCCAAACTTGGGATTATGGTATCCTAAGGGAACTGGTTTTGAAGTTGTTGGTTACACAGATGAAGATTTTGCTGGATGCAGGGTTGATAGGAAGAGTACTAGTGGAAGCTGTCAATTTTTTGGACAAAGACTTGTATCTTGGTATAGCAAGAAACAACAATCTGTATCAACTTCTATAGCTGAGGCTGAATATATAGTTGCAGGAAGTTTTTGTGCTCAAGTGCTTTGGATTAGAAATCAGCTAATGGATTATGGCCTAGTGTTACACAAAATTCCTATCATGTGTGACAATACTAGTGCTATATCTATAGTGGCTAATCCAGTTAATCATTCTAGAACAAAGCACATTGATGTAAGGTACCATTTTATTAGAGAACATGTTACAAATGTTACCATTGAGCTCATTTTTGTTCCAACAGAAAAACAATTAGCTGACATTTTTACTAAATCTTTGGATGAAGCAACTTTTACTAGACTTGTAGGTGAAAATGGAATGCTTAATTCTTCATCCTAAGGCAAAAACTTAGCTAATGTTTTGCAGCAGATTAATTTCCAGTAAATCAAAATTAATTTGATTTAATTGAAACTGAAATATGAATTATAAATATTTCAAAAATCTCTGCATATTTATTTTTCAAAATTCGAAATTCAACTTGGAATTTATCAAATTCTAAGTAAACTGCTCAATTGTTTATTTACATCCTTAATATGTAAAATTAACACAAGGCAGAATTATAATGGTCAAAAGTATATATAAAGAACTGAGTTCTCGATAAGTCTAACTGACTTATCGACAAGTCATTTTAAGACTTCTCGAGTGAGTTCTCGAAAAGTAAATTTACTGACTTCTCGAGTGACTTCTCGATAAGCTTAATTATGACTTATCGATAAGTCCTTGTAGAGTTCTCCAGTAGTGTTAATTCATAGAGTTCTTTACAAGTATAATTTTTGACTTATCAATTACTTAGAACTGAAATAATATAATTTAATAAATTATTTTGATAAAATATTTTTGGAAAATTTATTCTAATTTTATTTTGAATTTATTCAATTAAAGTTGGAATTAATTCAGTCCATTTTTGGACAAACTGGGTATTTATTTGACATCTCGATAAGTAAATTTTTAGTTCTCTATAAGAGCAATTTAAAAATGACTTCTCGATATATTCTTCATTTCTTAAAATGACTTCTCGATATATAAATTCCAAACGTCTATTTTTGAGTTCTCGACAAGTCATTTGCTTTTACTATAAATACCCAGACTTCTCGATACAAATACATACTTACAATTTTCGAGATCTCAAGTGACCTAGCCTTTCAAGCAAAAATCGATTTCTCTCTCCGTTTTACTCCTTTCTCAAAAACATTTCTTACCACTCATTCTCATCAATCAACAATGGCTCAAAATGTTGCAAGAGCTTCTATTCCAGAGAAAAGAACCAACTATCTCGCTTTTACTGATGCTAACGAAGCTCCTGACAATTTTAAGGGGTTTGTGAAACTTTTGGATGAGTCTTATCTTGCAGGAGCATTAACTGCAAATCCGATCCTGTACCTAGATGTGCTGCATGAATTCTAGACTACAGCAGTAGTGAGAACTGATATGAATGATAACTATCTTTCTATGGTGGTGACATGCACAATTGGAGGCCAACTGATAGAATTCAATGACCAAGATGTGAATAGAGCTTTGGGGCTGCCAACTGAGAATCTGGTGGAGGTGCCAACTCCTGATGAGCTGACTGAGTTTATGGACTTCATCAATTATGGTGAAAGAATCAATCTGTCAAGCTTAAACAGGACCAATCTAAGGAAGGAGTAGTCTTTCATCTTTGATTCAGTGGTGAGGGCATTTACATGCAGGAAGACAGGATATGACAACATTTCAAGTGTTGTGCAAAAGTTGGTGTATTCAATTGCCCCCAACAGACGCTTGAATGTTGGTCTGTTGATCCTAGAAGAACTTGCAATCAGGCTGATAATGCCCCTGACAGCTACAGGTAAGGAAATTTTCTTTCCTAGATTTATTATGTCCAGTTTAAATCATAAAGTAGCAGACATACACCTATTGAATGGTATAGATAGCACAAAGATAGGCAATTGTAAGCAAGTGTCCAAAATAATATTTGGCTCACTTACTACAAAGAATAAGGTAAATGTAAGTCTAAAAATCACTCCATTTATATTGGAAAGTTTTAGGACTTACGCTTACCCTATGCCTGACATAAGATCTAACATACAATCTAGCACAACTATGATCCCTGAACCTGTGGAAGTACAAGTACAGGAACACCAACAGGGATCTTCCCAAGCTTCAACCATTCTTTCAAAACCTTTAGAAGCTACAACCACCTCATCTTCTCAAAAGGATGAGGTGAGTAAAAAGAAGAGAAAGGAGCAACCTTAACTGTTGTAACTGAGAGTGGTGATAACCAAGCTGAAAAAGAGTCACCTTTGGTCAAGAGATCTAAAAGGAGTAAGAAAACTGAGCTGACCACTCAAGCCACCTCTGCATCCTCCCAACATGATGCAGTTGTAAAAGCACCCAGTAGTGAGTCTACACAGCCTGCACAAGAAGCAATTCAAGTGTATGGTAGGAGATATAAGGAAGGCACACACTGTGAGGACACATCTCTTGAAGCTCCCTCATCTATTCAGGGGGAGCTTCCAACACTCACAATTCAGCAACAATTTCTTATATCTAAAATTTCTTCTCTTCCAATTGCACTTGAATCCACTTCTCAAGTGCAAGAAAAATCAAGTGACTTGGTTCGAGAAACCTTGCTCACCACCCAGACACCTCATTTAGATGGTGAGAGGCTACTAGCTGGGGTAGACCTTGATGACACCATCACAAACATGGGGTATTCATGAGTTTTCACTGAAGACCCCATCGAAACTCAAAATGCACCTTCATGTGCCAATCAATCTTCATAGACTGTAAGGTTTGAGGGTAGATTCCTGAGGGGGAGCTACGTAAATCCTCTCCAATTCAATTGGAGGTTCCTCATGTAGGGACAACTCCCCTCAAAATCCTAGCAGAAATTGCCTTGGCAGTTGATGCTAGGAGTACAATTGCCAATGATCCTGTCATATGGGAGGCAAGTATAGCACATTCAGGTGCCAGTGTGTTGCAAGACACACAAGGGTTTGAGACTGGTGCACATGGAAGTAACCCAGTCAAATCCCCTCCAATTCAATTGGAGGTTCCCATACCTAGTGAGGAACAACAACTCGCCATAACCACAGAGCAATCTGTGAGTAAATTGTGACTTCAGTCACAGGTGTTTCTGAACCATCAGCCTCAGAACCTTCAACTTCCTAACCTCAACAACCACACATTCTATCTCAGTGGCTGCAAGAATCTGGCTCTCAACCAACTTATGTAGATGATCTACTAGTGGAGCAGATTTCTGGACTAGCTAACATCTTACAGCATCTTTTGACTTCAAATATGAGCAACCAGGACTATCAAGCTATCATGCTTACTTACAATGAAGAGGTTGAGGATCAAAAGGAGAAGATTGTCAATGATGCTGAGCAAGATGGGAATGTGGATGCATGGCTGTCTGGCAATTTTTTCTTAGAAATGGATCAAGTTTTGGCCAGATTTAGAGAATAAGACATTACTATTCTGGGAAGCAATGCAAAAGACTTGAGTCCACGAGCTGTCTATGATGCCATTACAGATGTATACAAGGCTCAGCTCAAAGCATTTCATCTGTTTGGTAAGGCTCTTGAAATCAAGCTTACTGGTCATGAAAACAGAATCAGAAAATTGGTGAATGAGAAGATGGACAAGATTATACCATCTAAAGAACATATCTCTACTAAATTAAAGAATTTTATTGAGCAAATGGCTAGGATGGATCTTGCCTCTATTGAGAAAGAAGTCAAAAATCTCAAACTATCTTTCAATTATCTCAACACAGTGATCCAACAACAAATTACTCACTTAAATGACACCAAGGTCAAGCTGGATCAACTTCACCAGAGCAGATATGAGCCATCAGCTTTGCTTATGGAAGGCCTCAAACAGGCTGTAGATGAAACAATTGGTACATCTACAAGCTCTTTTCAGCCTGGCTACATCTCCACAAACCTACAAATTAAAACTCTACAAGGCCAAGTCTCAGCACTACAAGACTCCAACTTTTCTCTCACTGCACAAGTTCAAGCCTTGACATCCCTAGTCAAGAGCCAACAAACAGATATCCAGACCCTGGTGGACTCCCATAAGCATCTTCAAATGGAGAATTCTATAGCTTTGGGAGCCATCTTGGGCAAACTCAATATACCACTCCCTTCTATGCTTGAATAGGTAAGGTCTAAAATCCTTACTCCCCTTATCATGCCTTCCAACAAGACTAAGGGGGAGATAGAGGCTAGGTTGGCACAATAAAGGTCATCTCAACAACAAATCCAGGGTGCTGAAAAGAAATTAACTAAAGAAGTTGATCTTGACATGGAGAGACTTATTAGGGCTGCTGAAGGACCTAGTCTGAGCAGAGAGTATGATGAACTACTCAAAGCCTTAAAAGCTTCTCTCAACAAAAATCACTTCACATACAAAAAGGCCCTGAAGATAATTAATTTCATAAGAGTGATCATGGTCAATCAGGATAACCTTTTGCAAAAGAAGATAATGATCAATGTAAATGACTCAGGGACAAACAGATATATGCAGGTGTCCCTCAATTACCTTGTCTCAAGGAGGGCATCTGAGTTGGATATCTACATCAACAAAGTCAAAGTTATAACTCATGAATATACCTAGCTATTAACTGAATTGAGAAATGCTCAAGTGGCTGCTTTTCCTGAAGCATATCTATAGCCAAGCAAGGATATAACATACATCTGTCCAAATACCAAACAATTCAAACATTTTCAGATCCACAAATAGTGTGTCATGAGTAACAAGAAGCTTATCATGATCCTAGAAACGGGTTTAAAAACCAAGAAGAACAAGAACAATGATGATATGGAAATGAAAAAGCTACTGAGGACATATCTGGATAATGTAGAAGCCAACTTGCCCAAAACATAAATCAACAATGATAATTTGGATGATGATGAGCAGAAGAAAGATGATCAAAATCCTTTTGGTTCAAATCCAAGTCAATCCAGTAAGCCATCTGGCAGCAAGGGTGGAGAGAAGAAGGAGGATGACAAGAAAGATGAAGAAAATAAGCGATAGGGTGAGAGGAGGAGCAAGAAGCTTCATGATGGCTCAGAACCACACCAATCCCTAAAAATCCAAACACAACTAGCTCAAACCTCATCTCACCCTACAACATCAACTATTTCAAACATCAAACCACCTCAAACCTCAAAGCTAAAATTTCTGTACAAATAAACAGCCAACTTTTTCCTAAATATTCCAATCACCACAAGCCAAACAAATCTCAAGAAAATGACAACCCTGCCTTTAGCCAAACCCTCACTGAAAATCAAGCAGAAATATGTTGGGAGAAAATGTAAGAAATTTAAGCCTACAAAGAAAGAAAAAGTTACTGAAAGGGCCATCTAGAACTGTTTTAAGGAGTCTGACTTTGTACCTCTAAATTAGTGCACCTCATATGAAGATTATTTCCAACATCTAGCTGAAGAAATAGTTAGAGTCTGGGTTGTATTCCTGAGAGAAGTTAGAATTTATTTTGAAGATGGGTCCTTCACTTTTCTTGGCAATGACTTAATGGATTCTCTATCTCCCACATAAATTAAGAGAGTGATAAGTTTGTTAAAGGATAAAGATACAGCTACAAGGGCTTGGAGATTAGTTCTAGTTGAATGGATGATTGAAAGGGAGGAAACAAAGAAAAGAAATGAGGCTGAAGCTAAAGAGAGAAGGAGGAAGTATGATGAAGAAATAGATATGTATATAAAAAGATCAGAAGAGCTAAAGTCCAAAGGAATGAGCAGAATCTCTAAAGATGGGAAATTTCTAAACATCAAAGTTGGTGGATTCTCAAGGTTGAGAATAGATTTGCTAGACAGTGGTTATCCCAAGGTAGAAAGACAAAAACTTGTAGAAGCTCTAAGTGGAACAGCCATAATAGAAGAACTTGAAATTCTAGATCACTTGAAGGATGTTCTGAGGGAAGAGGCAGATATAAAAATTTTCTTTACCTAATACTTGTAACCATTGAACCTTGTAAATATTATGTTGTACAAAAGTTGTAATTCTCTCAAGCTTTATGTATTAATTTTATTTTCCATTATTTTAAACTTGGGGTTAGTGTTGTTAACAGACATGAATTTGTGTTAAGCAATCTTCTCACAAATTGGGGGAGATTATTGTGCAAGACATGCATGTACCTTAACAAGACTAAGACAATTTGTCAGCCCTAAGTAAGTTGTATTGTTATCTAAATTTGTCTTTTGTAGTTGTAACACTTAAAGTCTGTGAAAATGTCAAAGGAGCAGACTGAAGTCTTTTTCTATAAACAGTGTCAAGCCTAAGAATTTTATCTGGAAGAAGATCAAGAAGATCATGCCTCAGAAGAATTATGAAGAAGCTTGGAGTTGAATAAATCTGTTTTAGGAAAAATATTCTAAGTCAAGATCTCTACAAGTCACAGATTTAGTGTTATAGAGAAGTCATTCGAGAACTCAAAATGACTTATCAAGAAGTCATGAAAGGCACTAGAGAACTCACAGAGATATCGACAAGCCAAATTGGAGACATGGAGATTGGAGATATCAATAAGTCATTTCTTCACTAGAGAACTCAGAGTTATCGACAAGTCAACATTCATTAGAGAATTCTGAGTTATCGATAAGTCAAATTCCACTAGAGAACTCAGTGATATCGATAAGTCAAAATTCACTAGAGAACTCTGAGATATCGATAAGTCAAATTTGACTAGAGAACTCTAAGATATTGACAAGTCAAGAAGCCACTAGAGAACTCACAATTATCGATAAGTCAAAGTGAAGATATGAAGACTAGAGATCTCTACAAGCTAAATTCTCTTATAGAGAACTCAGAGACCTCTACAAGTCAAATTTACTATGGAGTATTAGAGATCTCGATAAGCCAATATACTTATCGAGATGTCAAGTTCTCTATAGACCAAATGGAGATCTCGATGTAAAATCTCAAAGTACAAAATTGCAGATCAGTTCAATATCCAAGATTAACAATTACCAAACAATCCAAACAGCTGGATTGACAAGTCTACAAAAAGCATCTTGAAGGATGTGCAAGATCAATGGTAAAGATTAACTAAAAAAGGAAGATCAAGATAATCACAGGATGCTAAAGATATGTTAAGCCATAAATAGAAGATATACTTTTCTATAAATGGAAATGACAAGTGACTATTTATAAAAGCTAACAACATGTCTTATTGTACACTATGTAAACCAGCAGTTAACTGAATTATAAAGTTAACACTGGTCCTTTAGTCAGTTGTAAAAATTTATATAGAAAATCTTGTAACACTCTCGAGAAGGAGCTAAGCTCTTTATCAACAAAGAGCCTAGCAATTTTATAGCAAAACATTCTTAATTTTAAGATAAAATTAAGTGAGTTTTGAAGATTTGTGTTCTTTACTTTTTGCAAGCTTAATTTCTGAATGAACACATTTTGACTACAAGATTTAATTTACTTTGTTCAACCATAAAAGATTTAAGACAAGCTAAAAAAAAAACACATTCACCCCCCTCTGTGTGTTATTCATTTCCTAACATTTTCTCCCAACAGTTTTGAAACGAGTTTTGATTGGTGGCTTAAATGTGGGTAGGTTTGAAAGTTTCTTTAGGGTGGTTTGGCTTGAGGTGATTGGTATTTTAAGTAGAGAGTTTGCACTCTATTTGTACAAAAGTTTAGGCTTAGAGGTTAAAGGTGGTTGAGTGTTTGAGTCTGCAGGCTTATAGGTTTGAGCTTGTTGGATTTGGATTTGTAGGATATTTTTCTCGGTGCCTTCACCATTTTCCTTCTTCTTTCTTCTTCTTTCATCTCCCCTTTTCTTGTCATCCATATTCTTCTCATCCTGCTTCTTATCTTCTACTTTGCTGCTAGTTGCTTTAGAAAAGTGACTTGGATTTGGGCCAGAAGGTTTTTGCTCATCATGCTTTTGCTCATCATCATGTTTATCATCTTTTAAGTTAAATTGAGAGTTTGGAAACATGGTCTCTGTATTCTATAGATATCTCCCCAACATCCTAATGATCTCCTCATCTTTAGTTGTTTTGAAGTTTTTTCTCTTTAGATCAGTCTCCAATGTCATTATTAATCTTGTATTTCCCCTTATATAGTTTTTGGGTACTGTGAAGTATCTGCACAATTTAGTTTGTGGATAAATGTAGGCCACCCATTTTCTTGGATGCAGATAGTCTTCTAGAAAAATAACTATCTGAGCTTGCTTGAGTTCTTTGAGCAATTGGGTGTCCTCTGGAATTACTGGATTAACTCTGTCAATTATTACATGCTCATTCTTTGTAGATTTGAGAGAGACACTTGTAAACATCTGTCCAAACCATAGTCATTGACATTTGCTACTATCCTTTTCTCCAAAAAGTTGTCAACCTTCACTATTACAACTCTTAAGAAATTGATGTTGTTGGCCAAAACTCTCTTCTAAGTGATGTAGTTATTGGCCAGAGAGACTCTTAGAACTTTCAGTAGCTCATTGAACTCCTTATCTTGACAGGGTCCTTCTACAGCTTTCTGGAGCCTGTCTTTACTGACACTTTGAGAGAGTTTTAATTGTATAGAACTTTGACCAGAGTGAGTAGTAAATTATCCATCCTCTTGAGATTGTGAAGATTTACCAGCTTCCTTGTACTGTTTAATCCTAACTTCTATCTCCCCCTTAGTTTTGTTGGCAGACCGGAGTAGTGGATTTGGAAACTGATCCTTAACATTTTTTACAAACTCAAGTAAATAATCCTTAACATTTTTACAAACTCAAGTAATACAATATAAACTACATATTTAGACTATCATATAACTAAATCTTAAGGTTGTCAATGTGACTTAGTCTTGTTATAATATAGGCATGTCTTGCACGATAATATCCCCCAATTTGTGAGAAGATTGCTTATCACAAATTCATGCCTGGTAACAAGACTAACCTCAAGTTAAAATGAAACAATAAAAGATTTCATAAAATTGATAGAACACAAATACAGCTTTTATGCACTGAGTGATTACATGAGTTTAATAAATATATTCATCACATGAAATTTTCATAGCCTGATTCCTTTCTAATGAGGTCCTTTAGATTTTACAAGTCCTTGAAGTTCCTCTATGATTTCAGTCCCTCTTAGAGCTTCCACAAGCTTGATCCAATCATCTAATAAATAACCATTCAAGTAACCAACTCCGAATCTTGAAAATCTGCCAACTTTTATTTTTAGAAAGTGTCCATCCTTAGAAATTCGGCTCATCCCCTTTGCCTTGAGCTCATTTGATCTTTGTTCAAACATGGAAATTTCTGCTGCATATTTCCTATCCCTTTCTTCCTTTTCAGCCTTTGCTTTTGCTCTTCTTTCATCTCTTACTTTCAGTCGTACACATATTATAATCCTCCATGCCCTTGTACTTGTGTCTTTATCCTTCATTAAGCTAATCACCCTCTTAATTTCTATGGTTAAAACTGTGTCCATTAAATCTCTGGCAAGTAGAGTGAAGGAACCATCCTGATAGTAGATTCTGACTTCTCTTAATGATACAACCCAAACTTTGAATATTTCTTCAGCTAATTGTTGAAAGTAGTCATCATCTGTGATGTACCAGTTTAATGGTAGAAAGTCAGTCTGATTAAAGCAATTCCAGATAGCCCTCTCTTCAACTTGCAGTTTTTTTGGTTTTCTCCCAACAATTTTAAAATGAGTTTTGATTGGTGGCTTAAATGAGGGTAGGTTCGAAAGTTTCTTTAGGGTAATTTGACTTGAGGTGATTGGTATTTTAAATATAGAGTTTGCACTCTATTTGTACAAAATTTTAGGCTTAGAGTTTAAAGGTGGTTGAGTGTTTGAGTTTGCAGGCTTAGAGGTTTGAGCTTGTTGGATTTGGATTGGTAGGACATTTTTCTTGGTGCCTTCACCATCTGCCTTCTTCCCCCTTCTTCTTTTATCTCCCATTTTCTTGTCATCCCTATTCTTCTCATCTTGCCTCTTATCTTCTACTTTACTGCTATTTGCTTTAGAAGAGTGACTTGGATTTGAGCTAGAAGGTTTTTGCTCATCATGCTTCTGCTCATCATCATCCTTCTCATCTTTTAAGTTAAATTGAGAGTTTGGAAACATGGTCTCTGCATTCTGTTGATATCTCCCCAGTATCCTAATGATCTCCGCATCTTCAGTTATTTTGATGTTCTTTCTCTTTAGATCAGTCTCCAATATCATTATTAATCTTGTATATCCCCTTATACAGTTTTTGGGTACTATGAAGTATCTGCACTATTTAGTTTATGGATAAATGTAGGCCACCCATTTGCTTGGATGTAGATAGTCTTCTAGAAAAGTAGCTATCTGAGCTTGCTTGAGTTCTTTGAGCAATTGGGTGTCCTCTGGAATTACAGGATTAAATCTATCAATTATTACATCCTCATTCTTAGTAGATTTAGGAGATACACCTGCAAACATCTGTGCAAACCACAGTCATTGATATTGGCTACTATCCTTTTCTCCAAAAAGTTGTCAACCTTCACTGTTACCACTCTTAAGAAATTGATGTTGTTGGACAAAACTCTCTTCTTAGTGATGTAGTTATTGGCCAGAGAGACTCTTAGAACTTTCAGTAGCTCATTGAACTCCTTATCTTGACAGGGTCCTTCTGCAGCTTTCTGGAGCATATCTTTATTGACACTTTGAGAGAGTTTTAATTGTATAGAACTTTGACCAGAGTGAGTAGTAAATTTTCCAGCCTCTTGAGATTGTGAAGATTTACCAGCTTCCTTGTACTGTTTAATCCTAACTTCTATCTCCCCCTTAGTCTTGTTGGCAGGCCGGAGTAGTGGATTTGGAATTTCTGGCCTCACAGCTTTAGGGAGAGCAGGTAAAGGAACATTCAAGGTACCCATGTCAGCTCCCAAACAAACTGAATTCTGCATTTGAAGATATTTGTGGGAGTCTACCCGGATCCTGATGTCATTCTATTGATTGTGCACTAGAGAAGTGAGAGCATTAACCTGAGCTGTGAGTGAGTCATTTGAAGCTTGGAGAGTTGAAACTTGCTTTTGTAGAGATTGAATATGGAGATTTGTTGATGTAGAGAGAGGTTGTTGAGACTTTGAAGAGATAGGAGCATCAAAAGTAGCTTGAACTGACTCCTTGATCCCTTGCATTAAAAGAGAAGATGGTTCATATCTAGCTTGATGAAGTTGATCCAGTTTGACCCTTGTGTCATTGTTACTAGTAACGTGATTCTAGACAACTTCATGCAAAGCTACAAATGATTGTTTGAGATTCTTGATGCTTTGCTCCATGCTTGACATGTCAAACCTTTCCATTTGGTCAGAAAATGTCTGAAACTTGTTCTTGATCTGAACTTGAGTAGGCACAAGGTCATCAAGTTTGTCTTTCACCAACCTTCTTATCTTATCTTAATGCTTGTTCAGAGTCTGTTGGAGTGCTTTACTAATGAGGTGAAAAGCTTTGAGTTGAGCTTTGTAGACTTCTGTCACAGCATCATAGACTTCCTGTGGATTGAGTGCCTTGGCATTGTTTCCTAATATTGTGATATATTCTTCTCTAAATCTTGCCAAGTCCTCATTCATGCTCAAGCTAAAGTCCTTGTCTAACCAAGCATCCATATTGACATCTTGTTCAGCTTCACTGACAATTTTCTTCTGTTGGCCTTCAACATCTATTTTTTAAGATAGAAAGATTGCTTGATAGTCCAGATTGGACATTTCTGTGGTAAGAAGCTGTTGTGTGATGTTGGTAAGGTCAGAAAGTTGATCAACCAAAAAGTCATTCATTGTAATGGGTTGAGCTTGGGCAACTTGAAGCCACTAAGAGATAAGGTGTGATGGTTGTTGGGAAGGGTTTGATGTAGAAGGTATATCTGTTTGAGTTGAGGTAGATGGGTGAGGTTCAGTAACATTGCCTGTGACAAATGCCACAGTTTGACTTACAGCTGGGACTGTGGTTATGACAATGTGTTGTTCACCACTTGTGGGAACCTCCAATTAAATTGGAGGAGATTTGACCAGGTTACTATCATGTACCATGGCCTCAAACCCTTGCTCTTCTTGAAAAGAGCTAGCACTTGAATGTGCCTGACTTGCCTCCCTTATAACAAGCTTATTGGAAATTGAACTCATAGCTTCAATTGTTAAGGAAATTTTAGCTAGGTTTTTAGGGGAGTTATCCCTACATGAGGAACCTCCAATTGAATGGAGAGGATTTAGATAGATCCCCTCAGGAGTACTACCCTCAAACCTATCAATCTGTGAAGATTGTTTAGCACATGAAGGTGCTTGAGAAACGGCCACAGGGTCTTCAGTAAAAACTGATGAAACCCCTGTGTTTATGTTGGTGTCATCAAGGTCTACCCCAAAGTGTAGCCTCTTACCAACTAAATATGGTTCCTGGGTGGTGATCATAGTTTCTTGAACCATGTCACTTGATTTTAGCAACACTTGAGAATCATATTCAAGTGTTTCATTATATGAAGAAGAAATTTTAAATATAAGATCAGTAATTTCAGGATTGTGTGTTGGCAGCTCCCCCTGAATAGAAGAGAGAGCTTCAAAAGATGTGCTCTATGTATGTGTGCTATCCTTATTCCTCCTTTCATACACTTGAATATGTTCAAGTTTTGGTGCATACTCTTTACAGGGTGCACTAGGGAGAGTACTCTTTTAATACAGACACCCTGTTGAGAGGATGCCCCTAGAGTCAGTTTAATGCCCTCTTTTGGAACTACATCCTTCTGAGAGGATACATAGGTATCCAATTGAGTGGTCAACTCAGTTTGCTTTGTCTTCTTTGGTTTCTTGACCAAGGTTGACTCTGGATGTGTTTGATCCTCACCACTCTCATTAGTAATAGTTAGGGTTGCCTGCTTTCTCTTCTTTTTACTCACTTCACCCTTTTGAGAGGATGAAGTGGTTGGTTTCCTAGCTTTTATTGGTAAAGAAAGAGGGGTCTCAGTTGGTGTTCCTGTGTTTGTTCTTCCATAGGTACAGGAGCCATTACTGTACTAATTGTGATTGTAGACCTCATGTCAGGCATAGGGTAAGGGTAAGTCTTGAATCTCTTCAATATAAATAGAGTGATTCTGAGACTTACAATTACCTTGTTCTTTGTAGTAAGTGAAACAAATAAAATTTTGGACACTTGCTTCCAATTGCCTATTTGTGTTCTATCTATACCATTAAGTAAATGAATGTCTTGAACTTTATGGTTTAAAGTAGAAATTATAAACCTAGGAAATAAAATTTCCTTACCTCTTGAAGACAAAGGCATAGTTAGCCTTGTGCTAAGTTCATGCAGAATCAGCATCCCCACATTGATGTGTCTGTTTTGAGCCATGGAGAATAGCAGCTTCTGGACAACACTTGAAATGTTATCATACCCTGTCTTTCTGCATTTGAAAGCTCTCACAATGGAGTCAAACATGAATGACCATTCCTTCCTAAAATTCTTCTTGTTGAGATTGGCTAGGTTGATCCTTTCACTGTAGTTGATGAAGTCCGTGAATTCAGCAAATTCTTCTTGAGTAGGCACCTCCACCAAGTTCTCAGTAGGAATATCCAAAGCAACATTCACATCATTTTCAGAAAATTCCACTTGTTGGCCTTGAATGGAGCAGTTAACTACCATGGGCATAGCTTGGTTCTCATGCACCACTGTCCTCACCACAGATCCGTTCCAGAAATTCCAAAGAACATCCAAGTACAATATTGGATTTTTAGCTAGAGCAAATGCAAAGTAAGTTTCAGAAAGAAACTTCACAAAGCTCTTGAATCTATCAGGAGCTTGGTTTGCATATGTAAATGCAAGATAGTTGGTGCCCTCCTTTGGGATAAAAGGTGTAACTGTGTTTGATTCGATTTGAAGTGTTTGAATTTGAGTGGGTATGAAAAAGTAGTGAGAAAGAGTTTGAAATGAGAGAAAATGGTTTGGATTTGGAAAAAATAGGTCACGTAGAGATCTCAAAGGCGTAAGAGGTGTATGTCGAGATGTCTGTGTAATTATAGTAAAAGGTAAATAACTTATCGAGAACTCAAAGATAAATGTTTGGAATTTGCTAATCGAGAAGTCATATTGTGAGAATAGCTACATATCGATGTAATTTTCCTAACTCTTATCGAGAACTTGAAAATGACTTATCGAGATGTCAAATAAATACCCAGTTTTTCCTGAATGGACTGAATTTTTCCAATTTTTATTTGAATGAATCAAAACAAAATCAGAATAATTTTATTAAAAGTATTTTACTAAAAATAATTTATTAAATTAAATTATCTCTGTTCTAAATATTTGATAAGTCTAAAATTTATACTTGTAGAGAACTCTATGAATTTTCACTTATCGAGAACTCTATAATTACTTATTGAGAAGTCATAATAATGCTTGTCGAGAAGTCCTTCGAGAAATCATAAAAATGACTTATCAAGAACTCACTCGAGAAGTCTCAAAATAACTTTTCGAGAAGTCAATTAGACTTATCGAGAACTCAGTTTTCTATATACTTTTGTTCTTTTTGAATCTGTCTTATGGTAATTTCACATATTGAAAATGTAAATTAACATTTAGACAGTTTTCTTAGAATTAAAAAAAAATTCCAAGCTAAATTCTGAATTTTGAAAAATAAATATACAAAGAATTTTGAAATATTTATAACTCATATTCCAGTTAATTTCCAATTAAATCAAATAAATTTTTATTTATTAGAAATCAATCTAATATAACACATTAGCTGAGTTCTTGCCTTTAGATTGAAGAATTTAGCATTCCAATTTCACCTACAAGTCTAGTGAAAGTAGCTTCATTCAAAGGTTTAGAAAAAATATCAGCTAATTGTTTTTCTATTGGAACAAAAATGAGCTCAATGGTACCATTTACATCATGTTCTCTAATAAAATGGTACCTTACATCAATTTGCTTTGTTCTAGAAAGATTAGCCATAATAGATATAGCACTAGTATTGTCACACATAATTGGAATTTTGTGTAACACTAGGCCATATACCATTAGCTGATTTATAATCCAAAGTACTTTATGATTCAGCCTCAGTTATGGAAGTTGACACAAATTATTGTTTCTTGCTATACTAGGATACAAGTCTTTGTCCAAAAATTGACCGCTTCCACTAGTGCTCTTTATGTCAACCCTGCATCCAGCAAAATATGCATCTGTGTATCCGATAACTTCAAATCCTGTTCCCTTAGGATACTATAATCCCAAGTTTAGAGTCCCCTTTAAGTATCTGAAAATTCTCTTCACAGTCATCAAATGTGAATTTTTTCGATTGGCTTGAAATCTTGCACACAAACATGTTGCAAACATAATGTCTGGTCTACTAGTAGTCAAATACAGCAAAGATCCAATCATTCCTCTATAACATGAAATGTCTACACTTTTTCCATTCTTATCTTCATCTAACTTTGTCGCTGTAGACATAGGTGTTGATGCAGGTTAACAATCAACCATACCAAACTTCTTCAATAGATCTTTAGCATACTTGGTTTGGCTGATGAAGATTCCATCACTCCTTTGACTGACTTGAAGTTCAAGAAAGTAACTTAGCTCTCCTTCATATTCATTTCATATTCACTCTACATGAGTCTTGAGGATCTTTGACATAGTTTTTCTTTAGTAGAGCCAAAAATGATATCATCTAAATAAATCCGAACTAGGATCATATCACTACCATGCTGCTTGTAGAAGAGAGTCTTATCAATAGTTCCTCTAGTGAATCCATGTTTAAGCAAAAATTCTGACAGTGTGTCATACCATGCTCTAGGTGCTTGCTTTAGTCCATAGAGAGCCTTTAGAAGTTGGTAGACAAAATCAGAAAATTCAGGATCTTCAAAGCCAGGTGGCTGTTGCACATAAACTTTTTCTTCTAAGACACCATTTAGGAATGCACTCTTTACATTCATTTGATACACTTTCAAGTTTAAGTGTGAAGCAAATGCAAGAAAGATTCTTATTGCTTCAAGTGTTGCAACTAGAGAAAAAGTTTCATCATAATCAATTTCTTCTTCCTGTGAGTAGCCTTTTGCAACCAACCGTGCTTTGTTTCTTGTTACAATTCATTTTCATCTATTTTGTTCCCGAACACCCACTTTGTTCCAATTAAACTTCTGTTGATTGGTTCAGGAACCAACTTCCAAACTTTGTTTCTTTCAAAATAATTTAGCTCCTCTTGCATAGTAGATATCCAATCAGGATCAAGTAGAGCTTCCTTAGTTTTTTTAGGCTCAACTTGTGAAAGAAAGCATGCATGTAGACATTCATTAGCAGTGCACTTCAAGTCCTCACTCCAACATTTAGATCAACAATAATTCCTTCTCTTGTGTGACTCCAATCCCATTTCCTAGTGTGAGTTTGTTGACTTGAATTTTCTGCATCTTCTTCATCATTGGAATGACTTGCAGAACTTTCTCCTATTTCTCACACTGAGTTTGTGCTATCAAATTCAGGTGTTTGAAATGAGCTTCCATTCTCATGATTCACTTGTTGAGTTGACTCTTCATTCATTATATTCCTTGTGTTGACTTCAACTTCAACTTCATCTTCAGAATCACTATCAATGTTGAGATTTTCAAATTTAAGGGCCTCAACTTTATTTTCATCAAGGTATTCCAAGCTTGGACACTTATCATTATCAAAAGTCACATATGTGCTTTCCATAATTGTTTTTATTCAAGCACATAGACTTTGTAGGCAGTTTTCTCCAATGAATATCCCAGAAAAATTGCTTCAAAAACCTTAGAGTGAAATTTTCCCACATATTCAAAGTTGTCTTTTAAAACATAACACTTGCTTCTCAACACATGAAGATGCTTCACTGTAGGCTTCCTTTCAGATAAGATTGAGTAGGGTGATTTTCCAAGAATCTTGTTAATGAGATATCTGTTTTAAGTATAGCATGCAGTGTTGACAGCTTCTTCCCAAAAACTTGTTGGCATTTTGGCATCTTGCAGCATTGTTCTAGCAACCTCTACTAGTGTTCTATTCTTTCTCTTAACTACCTCATTTTGCTAAGGTGTTCTAGCAGATGAGAATTCTTGAACAATGCCTTTATATTTGTAGAATTCAGTTAAAGTTGCATTTCTGAATTATGTGTCATTGTCACTTCTCAATCTCTTCACAAAATTCTGATCTTCAGCCTGCTTCTCAATCTTCTTGATGTGTTCAATTATGATGTGTGGAGTTTCATCCTTCAAATGCATAAATTCTACCCATGTGTACCTTGAGTAGTCATCCACCATCACATGTGCATATTTCTTCCTTGAAATTGATAAGACATTATTTGGTCTAAGTAAGTCCATGTGAATTATTTTCAAAGGTGCACTAATAGACTTCACAGTTTTACTCTTGTGAGTTGACTTCTTTATTTTGCCTTTTTGACAAGCCTAAAAAACATCATTTTGAGCAAACTCTAGATTTGCATGTCTTTCACTAACTCCTTTTTCACTAGAGTATTGATTGCCTTGTAATTCAGGTGAGAAAGCTTTTTGTGCCATTACTTGCTTTGCTCAACAGATGTCTTGGTGTAAAAGCAGCATATTCCATCCTCATTTGCTGAGTTTAAATCTGCAGCAAACAAGCTTCCCTTTCTTGCTCTTTTCAAAGCAATTTCACCAGTCTTGTTGCTAATTATTGAGCAATCTCCTTTGTCAAATGAAACCTTGAATCCTCTATCTGTAAATTGACTGACACTCAGGAGATTCACTTCTAAACCAGCCACCAGTGCTACATCTTCAATGACAATATTTCCAGAAACTAAATTACCATATCCCATTGTGAATCCTTTGTTGTTGTCTCCAAAAGTCACTAATGGGCCAACCATCTCCTCAAATTATGATAGCAGGGCCTTATCACATGTCATATATCTTGAGCATCCACTGTCTATGATCCATATGACCTTCTTTTCTTTGCCCTGCATACAATGAGGATTAAGTATGTTTAGCTACCCAAGCAGTGTTGGGTACTTTCTTATTATTGATAGAATTTGCAGAATTAGAATGTGTTGATTCAGAAAGAACAGTATGAATAAATTGTTTTGCATTTTCCTTTTTGTCTGTAGATTCACAATTGACATATTTCAAATCTACTATCAGTTTATGACAACTTGTCATCACTTTCATGTTTCAAGGTATGCAGTCAAATTTGTTACAAAAGGAGTAAGGGTCTTCTGTATTTGCTTCATTGTACTTGCAGGATCCCACTTTTGGATTGCTAACATCCTTACAAAGGTGAGTTAGATGATTTGTTGAGCCACATTTTTGACACTGCTTTCTTGGGGCATCTGTAACAAATACAAAGTTGTTGCTTTTGTTTACTCCTATCTTGTCATTCCTGTTCTTTTTCTTTCTTCTTGTAGTCGCAGTCTTGATTTCCTTGACATGTGTCTTAGGTAGTTGGTTAACCATTGGCTTCTTCTTTCTTTTAGTTGCAGGAGTGGTTTCTTTATTTTTCATTTCGTTATCTTCATCTGTAATTTATTTCTTGATGACCAACTCCTCTTCACTGAAATTGACTTCACATGCCTTGAATAAAGGTGAATCAACTTTTCTCAACATTTTTGGGACATCTTCATTTACAGTTGATTTACCCTTGTCACATTCATTCTTCTTATTGTTGTTCAAGGCATCATAATCAAGGCCAATGGCTATATTAGCACATGGCTTGTTCTTCTCATGGTACTGACCAACTAACTGAGAAACATTCCTGAAAGACTATAGCTTTACTTCATTCGTTTCTATCTTTTCCCTCAACACAGCTTATATTTTACTAGCACACTTTAGCTTGTTCTTTAAATATTCATTCTCCTGCTTGACAGTTTCAAGCTCAACAAGCTGCAGTTCTAAATTTTGTTGCTCAATCTCAATCTTCTCATTAGGTTTTGACAGCCTACTAACCTCCTCAGTAGCTGCCACCATGCTAGTATGGATGTGGAACATCTCTATGCTCATCTTTTTAACAGTCTCTTTACATTAACTTGTATTTAAATCAATAGTAATAAGAATTGGTACCTTTATTTCTGATGAGGATGACTCTCCTTGCTTCAAGGCCATGAGTGCATAGTTTTCAACCTCCCCATCTTCATCATTATCGGAATCATACCAACTCTTTTCTTTTGTAATATAAGCTTTACCCTGTTGCTTCTTCAAGAAAGCTTCATACTTTACCTCCAACTCAAGATAGGCTTTATCCGTTTTCACTTTCTTTGGACGTCTACATTATGTGGCAAAGTGGCCCAATTCAACACAGTTGAAGCACCTAATTTTTGATCTGTCAACAGATCCAGTTTTGTAGCCACTTTTGCCACCAGAGTTGTACAGAGCTTTTCCTTTCTAGCTGTTGTCCTTGTTGAATGTATGTCCTTTCTTCTTGAAGAACTTTGGCTTCTTCACTCTAATATTAGAGAATTTCCTTTCTAGGTAAGCCATGGATTGATCCAACTCATCTAGTTCATCAAGGTATAGAACTCATCTTCTTCATGTTCCAAAATTACTTGCTTCTGTGGCTCCTTGTTCTTTTTCTCAACATTTGAGGTAGTTGGAGTCTGGATTTCTTGTTCATCATCAAATAAATTATTGTCATTAATAACATGTGCACTTGATCCATCAACAATGTGCCCATGACCAGCTCTTAAAGATTTTCTTTGAATCATTTTCAGTTAATAAGTTTTTAGGATATCATACAGAACCTCCAGTGTCATTCTACTCAAGTCTCTTCCTTCTTTTATAACTGAGATTTTTTGTTGAAGATGGTCTAGAAAGGTGAGCAAAAATTTCAAGTTAACCTCCTCAACTTCATAATATTTATCATGAAGCTGCAAGTCATTTATCAGCTTATTAAATCTTTCAAACACATCAGTTATACTTTCCTTTGGTTTAGCCATAAAACCCTCATATTGGTATACCAGTATCCTCCTTGGATTTGACCTAACTTCCTGTGTTCCCTCACATAGAATCTCTATTTTCTCCCAGATCTATTTGGCTGTGTCACAGTTGATAATGTTATTCTAAATTACATTGTCAAGTGACTCTATCAGAATTAGTTGTAAACCACTATCTAGAGAGACTTTCTCATTTTCAATCTCAGAGTATTTTGAGGGATCCTTGGGAGCATATTGAGCTGGGATGACCATGTCTCCATCTGTAGATTCCTCAACCCTTTCCATTGGAGTGAAAGGGCCATTCTTGAGAATCTGAACATATAATGGGTTGGCCATCTTTACAAACAGCATCATCTTTTTTTCCATAATGTATAGTTGGCTCTATTAAAGGTTGGTATCTTGATACTGCTTAACTTCTGTGTATCCATTCTTCTAAGATCTTGATCTGTTTACTTTCAGATTTTGCTCTAATACCACTTGTTAGATATTCAATACAACACAAGGGGGGGTGAATGTATTTTGGATATTTTTAGGCTTTTTCAAAATTTTATGGATGTATGAACAAAGCATATTAGAGATGCAATTATTATATTAACAGAAATAAAACAGCAAACACAATATTTCAAAACTCACTTAATTTTGTATTAAAATCAAGTTATGTCTTGCTACAAATTCTGGGTTCTTTGTAAGTAAAGAACTCATCTTCTATCTTGAGAGAGTACTACAAAATCTAGATCTGTTAGTTACACTTTAAAACAAAGGACCAATGTTTACTTTACAGATTAGTAAACATGGGTTTACACAATATGCAATAAGATGTACTAAACCCTACTTTAAGTTATCTATAAAGCTTTCCATTTCTAACTTAGTGAATCCTTGCAAATCTTGTAGGTTTGTGACCTTCCTTTGTCAGTTAATCTTGGCCCTTGATCTTGTACTCTTCAAGCTGCTTTTGTAGACTTTTCAATCTAAGTGATTAGACCGTTTGTTGATTGATAATCTTGAATCTTTAACTTGTCTGCATTATGTACTTGAGGTTCATATGGAGATCTCGAGTTTGTTCTATAGAGAACTGACATCTCGATAAGTATAATGGCTTATCGAGATCTCTGAGTTCTCTATAAGTGTCTTTGACTCGTCGAGGTCTCTGAGTTCTCTATACATGAACTTGGCTTGTCGAGGTCTCCATGTTAGGTCACACACACACTGTAGAAGGGGTGAATACAGTGTATAGTACACTCAAATCGAACTTTAAGAACTTAAGTAACAGAAAACAAACTTTATTGAAACAATAAACTCTGTTACAGTATGGAACTGTTACCTCTCAGTAATGAATAATATCACGAGAGCTGCTAGGGTTACAATGAATAATCTTCTCGAATATATGATAACACTTATAGTGTAAACCCTATGTTTGTGCTTATATACTACACAGTTACAAGATAATCGCTAATTGATATGGAATATAATTCTGCTTCCTAAAATATATCAATCAAATATCTTTTCTTTCCAGTATTCCATTCTTTACAGAATTCCTTCTTCATGCATATCTCTTCTTATTTTATCTTGATCTTCTTTCCTTTAATCAGCTACTGTCCTTATCTGATCGTCCTTCAGCACTTAAGTTCTGATATCTATCTTCTGATGATTATCTCCTGATAACATAAGTACTGATATCCTTAAGTCCTGACTTCTAGTATAAGTACTGATCAACAGTTATGTACTGATTTATCCTGTTCAAGTAAGATCTGAAAGCTAAACATAAAACATATTAGCCATGACATTATCAAATATATCTAACAATCTCCCCCAACTTGTAAATTAGCATAATATACAAGTTTAACAGATATTTGATGATGTCAAAAACATTAAGTACAAATGCATGAGAATTAGACTAGATAACTACAACTTACAGTCCTTAAAGCTTTACCAATATTCAACTTCTGATAACAACTTTAGTCTGTGTAAATATCAGAATTTATGCAGTTGTAGATCTTTGACTTGGCTTCATTATTTCCTGATCTCTCTGATGTCAGGAGTTGTTCTGAGATAGTTCTTCAACAAACTTTTTTCAGCATATCTGAGTTCATCAATCATTCTCCTTTTGACATCTTTAAGCTCTGCAGTATCTTCACCAGTTTGAAAGATTGCAGCTCTGAGATCATTGATCTTTGCTTTTCTCATCTCCTGATCTAGTCTTATGACATAAGCTTTGTCAGACTCCAGATTGAATTCAAGTCCCTTAATACCAAGATATGTTCTGATCTGTGCAGTATTAGGCTTCATATCAACAATATCACCATTGTGATCTCTGTACTTTGGAACATATGTGCTGTCAGACTTAACAGAATAAAGCCTTTTCTGTATCTGAATCTGTTCTTTTAAGTAGTTTGCAGCAGTCCCTGTTATTTTGTCATCCACTTGAAGTAAGAAAAGTACATGCTCCAATTCTTCAAAATACTTCAATGGAATGGCATTTTGTCTTATATGATAAACCCTACCATCTGTCATGAAATACAACATGATGTATTCTTTCAAGTAGGTGTGGTAAACCATCTGTACAGATTCCAGTTGATTCAATCTCTCAGGAGTTGCTCCAATACCTGGTTCACTCAAGGAAGTTGGATCATTGGTAGTGTTGTGTACTCTTCTTTCATCAGCACTTCCCAATCCAGTTTTATCTCTTGCTTCCTTTCCAGTAACTACTCTTGCTTCAAAACCACTTGCAGTAGTCTTCAAAGGTTGAGTCTGTTTTGCTTTAGTGAATCCTGGTAGGAGTGTCTTTGATCTATCTTCTGATATCAAGTTAACTTGAGCTATGTCAGAGGTTACTTGCTTCTTCTGAATATCAGAACTTATAATTTCTTGACTCTGAACAACTTGAGCCATGTCAGAGGTTGTTTTAAGAACTTTTCTTGAAGTCAGAGCAAGATCATCCTTTTCATCAGTAATTTCTTCATTCTCAGGAGGTACATAAACCTTGATAGGTTCACCAACCTTTTCTTTACCCTTGGATCTTGGATCTATCTGTGGTTGTGATCTAGCCAATGTTGCTTCAGTATGTGTCCTTTCTTTGATCACAATGCCTTTGAGTTTTGGAAGTGACTTTTTACCAGAAGCTTTAGATTTAGATGTGACTTTCTCTGATTTAAGTCTGGCTTCTTCTTCCTTTAAACTTTCCAAGTCCATTCCTGGATTTTCTTGAAGAAATAACCGTCTTGACATTTCCTCATCAAGATCTAAAAGTTCATCAGAACTTAACTTTTTACCAGCAGCAGAACTTATTCTTTTCCCAGTATCAGAACTTGTCCTGTGACTAGCTTGTCTTGATGTAAACCTTCTACCTTGACTATGACCGCTACCCATTCCAGAGTATCCTTGGTCATCATTTCCATCATCCTTTCCTTGCAATGTCTTGTTAGTTTTGCATTTGGACTTAATTACCTTCTCCCCCTTTTTGGCATCAGCAGGTAGTAGAAGAGAGAGAAGCAATTCCACTGAGGATTGGATTTCAGTTAGTTGTGATTGCTGAGAAGCTTGATTTTTCAGAATTGCATCAATCTGAGCTTGTTGATGATCTTGAGTCTTCTCAATATAAGCAATCCTGTCAATGGTAGGTTGGAAGAACTTTTTCTTATCAATTTTCCAAACTTGTTCCTGTTTGATAAAGTTTTCCTGAATCTTGTGTAGCTCTGCATGAGTAGTTGAATGAAGACCTTGTAAATGTTTATTACTCAATGCAGTGACTCTAAGCTGAGTTTTGAAATCATCAGAATTTAACATTTCATCAGCTTTAGTCAAGTGCTCAGCAAGATGCTTTTCAGTTGGAACACATGAAACTGAGTTCCATTCCTTAGTCCACTCCTGACCTGCACGAGTTTCACTCCAAGGTACTGGTGCTTCTCCGGTAACAAACTTCTTAACCAGTTCAGACTTAGGAAGAGTCTGTTGAGGAGGAAGTCCTGAAGGACCTGCTTCATCAGCATCTACAGTTGGAGCAGCATCACCAGTATCTCCAGCATGTGCAGCATCAGAACTTAAAGAATCAGTATCTGCTGATAAGACAACAGTGTGAGTAGCAATGGAGGCTTCAGCATCCTCTAATTGCTGATCTTGTTCTAAGTTCTGATCAACAGCCATATCCTGATGCTCACCTAAATTCTGATCATCAGCATCTTGATGCAGAGAAGGTGTTGTTGATAACTCTGGAGTTTGAACAGCATCAGTAACAGGTGTTGTGGAAGGAATATTTGTTGGTGGAGCTTCTAAGAGAATTACTGCAGGCACAACCAAGTTTTGAACATCAATATCAGCACTTGTGCCTGGATCAACAGAAGACACAGAAGGTGTGTTAGCCTTTTCAGGAACAGCTTCCTGAGATGGAGTTGATGGAGAAGAAGTGACTGGAGCAAATTCCTTGTCTTGTGAGATCAGAGATTCCTGATCCCCTTCCTTAGCTGCTTCCTCTTCATCATCTGAAACTGGCCTTTTTGCCCTCTGTTTCTTGTATCTCGTTGTTAATTTGGATTCCTTGGGAGTTTCAGGAACTGTCATTCTTCTAAGCCGTTTGAGAAGCCTAGATCCCCCAATTCCAGAATCCTTTTGAGAAGTCACTTTCTCAGCTTCACCTACAACAAGTTCTGAAGAAGGAACCTGTTCCTCAGTATCAGATTCATCTCTCTGTACAGTCATCCTCCTCTTTTGAGGTGTTTGAGGAATAGTTTTTGTCCTCTTTGGCTTGGAGGATGAGGGTTGAACAGTCTGTGAAGTAGAGAGATAGGATTTGAGATAAGTCCTGAGGGTAGGTTGAGTAGTATGAGTGGTAGGTGCTGAGGATGATGGTTTTTGGGTGTTTGTGGTTGGTTGGACATCAGAGTAAACAGATCTATAAGTATCAGGATCAGCATTTACTAGGATCTGTTTTACAGACTGAGGAATCTGTAAAGGTCTAACCACTGTTTTCTTAGTATCAGCATTTACCAGATCATTAAAATATCGTTTTACAACTCTAAAAGGCGGGGTTGAGGAACTGACTAGTTGAGGTTCATCAGTACAAAAAGTATATATTAGTTGACAGAATCTATCAAAATAGACAACATTTCTAACCTCTGTCATCCTATCCCCAATAGAACCAATTATTCCAGTTGCGAAATCAAAATGAGTTTGATGGATAATAGCATACCCTATGTGCTGACTCAAAATTGGGATAGCATCAAAATTCGAACATTTGTTCCCAAAAGCTTTGGTGATGTAGTCAAAGAAGAAACTCCATTCTCTTCTGATATTAGCCCTTTTAACTACCCAAGCTTTGCCAAACTCTTTTCATATCCCAAATCAGCCATTAACTCCTGAAGTGCTGATTCCTCTGGAGTTGAAAAAGTACAATTTTCTGGGAGATGTAGAGCTTTGCGTATTGTACCAGGAGTGACTACAAAAGATGAATCACCCACTTCAAAAACAATACTGGGAGTGCCATGTTTACCACCATCATCAAAGTGCCCAGTCCGCCAAAACGTCAGAACTTGATGACTCGAAAAGACTTCAGGCTGTGTTAATGCGTACCCAATCTCACTGTGTGCAAGAAGATCTTGCACAAAATGCAATTCAGATGGAGCTTTAGCATGATCAAGAATTGCAGCATAGTTGTTTGGAATAAACTTAGCTCCATCAATGATTAAATCCTTAGGTGCCATGTGAAAAATTGAGATTCAAAAGTGCCTGTTAGGTGTTTGATAAAATGTCTGTATGAAAAACCAACGTGAGAAGAAGGAGAGTAAGTAGAGAGAAAAAAAAATATGAAGGAAATAAAAGATTAAAGAAATCCTCTCTCTGTTGTACTTATACTCTGAACAAAAATGTTACCGTTGGACACCTGTCAGACATGCAGTAATAACGGATAGTTACTGGGCTCGAGAAAACAGGAATCATTACTTACCCATTTGCCTAGTTTTAAGGAAAAACCGTTCCATTTATCAAGAGAAACAGTTTTAATTCAAAATTTAAACCGTTATCACTGATTGAATTATTTTTCACTGCATCATTAATATTCTGAAAATAAATCACATGAAAATGACCAAGATAAATTAGATAAGTAAGTGCTGAAAATGAATCAGAACTTAATATAAAACAAAATTTATATGGTCATCAGAATATCAATCAGGATTTATCAACACAAGATAAAATAACTCAGAGACAAAATCTTGAAGTAAAAACAACTTTCATTAATATATCAAGACAATACATTCATAAAATGGAAATTACATCAATACTTATACAAGATTTTCCCTAAGCTTCTAAACCTAACATCAACAGCTTTAGTCCTAGCTAAGAAGCCTGACAAAGCTGATGATGAAGAAAAACAGGAAGAAGATAAGATTAAATCATTTCTTCTTCTTTCTACTCTCGACAAACAGAATGGCGAGTCTGATGATTCGCTCTTGCTGGCGAAGACGATGAAGATGAAGTTCTCTTCGAACGGCCACCAGATCACGTTTGATAACCTCTGGAAATTGAATCCGGAGATTGTGAGGAATGTTGGTGATAGGGTATGGAGTTGGAATTCCATTCAAAAAGACATGCACAGTCTCATCACCATAATTGTAGAACCAGCCAAATGCAGCCATTTGTGATGATAAATGAAAAACGAGAGTAAGTTTGTGATAAAAGTGTGATGGGAAGGCTGATATGAAGTGGTTGCTTATATAGGCAAGAGAATGCCAGAAGACGCAAAGAAATTGAATGCTGACAGGTAGAATTAATTCTACCTCGTCTCCCTAGACTTTGAAAAAGAATAACATTCATTGGAAGGAGTTAACATGGTTTAAAGCGCACAAGAAACAAGTAACATTGGACTGTTCAGGTACAAATACCATTAACCCTAACCATAGTGACTATTAATCTTCCACTTCAACATATTCTAGTTCGAACTGAGACTGTTACCAAATTTTATTCACAGATAAGCCAAGTAAAGGATTAGACTGAGAAATCAGAACTTAGACCTATACCAGAACTTAACATTCATCAGAACATAATTTCTTAACTCGAAGAAGGAATGCCCATCTTAGTAAGTCCTCATACAAGTTCTGAGTTATACTCTTCAGAACTTAATCATCATAATATGAAACCAGAGCTTGTCCTCAGAATTTATGCAAAGTGACACAATGACTGTTTATCTAGAATAATAGAGACCTCCACAGTAATTTTCATCATTCAGATGGAGTGATTAGTGTGTGCATTAAGCTAAATAACAGACAAAGAGTAAAGTATGATTCACTTCAGTACATCTTAGAAATAAGGCATAACTAAAATTTTGCTAAAGAGCTGTCATTGTCCTGAAACCTACTGATGAATGAGTTCATGCTTGAGTCCACCTCAACTGTTTTGTGCTAATTTTATGCATCTTTTGAAATTCTATTTTACAGTGGCTTCTCAGTGTAAGTGAGTCACGACTGCTTATCAGAATTTATGCTATTATCAGAGTATTTCTCCAGTAATCATAGAGTGTGAAAAGTCACCAAGAAAATATTTTGTTTTTCTAATGCATATTTACTTAATACCAGCAATGCACTTGGGTCGTCCCTTCCACATTTTTACTCTAGATCTCAAAGGAGTACCTGATTTTATTCTTTGATCTTTTTGCTTTTTCTTTTGATAAGTGAGGTTTATCAGCACTTAGTACATTCAGCAGTTTTACTAGTATCAGGACTTAACAGATGAGTAGCATTATTCTAATTTGTGACTTAGTAATAAGATATACAAAGTAAACTTAACTAAGCTCAATTATCAGAATTTGCTAGTGTCATAAGATTTCCACTGAAATAATTACTTCTTACATGGAATCATTTGTTTATTGAAGACTACTAGGTCAGTATCTAGCACAGTTATCCTCATAGGATTGAATAGTTACTTGAACAGACATATCACTTATCAGAGTTTAGAAACATATATCAGACAACAGTCAGTACTTAAAAACATTTATCAATTAAGCATAGAATACACAATGAGATTAATTATGTAAATACTGAGCATAAAGTCTGATAATACAGAACAAGACTAAGCAGATTTAGAGAAAGAACCTGAAACCATTCCAAGTTCATTTACCAATCTTGTAAAAGTAGCTTCACATAGTGGTTTTGTGAAGATATCTGCTAGATGTTGATCTGTGGGAACAAAATGCAATTCCACTGTACCTTCATCCATATGTTCCCTGATAAAGTGGTACCTGATGCTGATGTGCTTTGTCATAGAGTGTTGAACTGGATTACTTGTCATAGCAATAGCACTTTGATTATCACAGTAAATAGGGATTTTGAAATATGTTAACCCATAATCCAGTAACTGATTCTTCATCCAAAGAATCTGTGCACAACAGCTTCCTCACAGCAATATACTCTGCTTCTGCAGTTGATGTGGAAATTGACTTTTGTTTCTTGCTGTACCAAGAAACCAATCTGCCTCCAAGAAATTGGCAGCTTCCACTTGTGCGTTTCCTGTCAATTTTGCAGCCTGCAAAATCTGCATCTGAGTAACCTATTAGTTTAAAGTCTGATTCTCTAGGATACCACAATCCCAGATCAGCTGTTCCTTTAAGATACTTAAAGATTCTTTTCACAACTGTTAAGTGAGGTTCTCTTGGATCTGCTTGAAATCTTGCACAAAGACAGGTAGCATACATGATATCAGGTCTACTAGCAGTTAGATAGAGTAGAGAGCCAATCATACCTCTATAATCAGTAATATCTACTGATTTACCAGTATCCTTATCCAGTTTTGTTGCAGTGGGCATAGGAGTGGATGCACTTGAACAATCTTGCATTCCAAATTTCTTCAGCAAGTTTCTGGTGTACTTGGTTTGACAAATAAAAGTGCCTTCTTCATTCTGCTTGACTTGAAGGCCGAGAAAATAGCTAAGTTCCCCCATCATACTCATCTGATATCTTGACTGCATTAGTTTGGCAAACTTCTTGCAAAGTCTGTCATTTGTAGATCCAAAGATGATATCATCAACATAAATCTGGACCAGAAGTAAGTCCTTTCCATGGTTGAGGTAGAATAGTGTTTTGTCTATTGTTCCTCTGTTGAATCCACTTTCCAGAAGAAACTGAGCTAAAGACTCATACCATGATCTAGGAGCTTGCTTAAGTCCATAAAGTGCTTTATCAAGCCTGTAGACATAATCTGGATGTTTGGAATCTACAAAGCCTGGAGGTTGTTCAACATATACTTCCTCCTCCAATTCTCCTTTGAGAAAAGCACTTTTCACATCCATTTGAAAGACAGTAAACTTTTTGTGAGCAGCATAAGCCAAAAATATCCTTATGGCTTCTAACCTAGCAACTGGTGCAAATGTTTCATCATAATCAATTCCCTCATGTTGAGAATATCCTTTTGCGACCAGTCTTGCCTTATTCCTTGTAATTATGCCATCACTGTCAGTTTTGTTTCTGAATACACATTTTGTACCAACAACTGATCTATTCTTTGGTCTTGGCACTAGGGTCCAGACTTTGTTTCTTTCAAATTCATTTAACTCTTCCTGCATTGCTTGCACCCAATCAGCATCTTGAAGAGCTTCTTCAACTTTCTTTGGCTCAGTCTGAGAGATAAAAGAATTGTAGAGACATTCATTTGAAGTACCTGTTCTAGTTTTGACACCTGCATCAGGATTTCCAATTATCAAATCAGGTGTATGTGATTTTGTCCACTTCCTTACAGATGGAAGGTTTTCTCTAGAACTGGATGCTCCCCCATGATCCATGCTATCTTCATTTTCTGATGCTCCCCCTGAAACTGTGCTCTCTGAGTTGGATTCTTCAGTATTTAGATTTTCAGCACTATCAGAACTTGGCTTATCAGAACTTGACGAATCAGAACTTGAAGAGCCAAATGTATGTTCTGATGTTTCTTGAGCTGTGGTAGGATCTTGAGTATGCTCCCCCTACATAGGTGCATCTTCCTTTGACGTAGTTACCACAGTTTCAATAACATCAGAGTTTAATCCATCAGAGTTTACAGTATCAGGACTTAGACTGTCAGGATTTTCAGTATCAGAATTTGAGTCTTCATTTTCAAATCTCAGCTGATCATGGTCAATGAAATCTTCAAGACCAGTAATCTTCTTGTCATCAAAAGAGACATTGATAGATTCCATGACCACTTTTGTTCTCAAATTATAGACTCTAAAGGCTTTTGTGGAAAGTGGATATCCAACAAAGATTCCTTCATCAGCTTTTAGATCAAACTTTGATAGCTGTTCAGGATGAGTCTTGAGAACAAAACACTTGCATCCAAATACATGAAAGTATTTCAGATTTGGCTTCTTTTTCTTCACCATCTCATATGGTGTTTTTCCATGCTTGTTAATGAGTGTTGCATTTTGAGTAAAACAAGCAGTCTGCACAACTTCAGCCCAGAAATAGGTTGAAAGCTTCGCTTCTTCAAGCATTATACGTGCAACTTCAATGAGAGTCCTATTCTTTCTTTCAACAACTCCATTTTGCTGTGGAGTTCCAGGAGCAGAAAATTCCTGCTTTATTCCATGGTTTTTGCAGAACTCTTCCATTATCAAATTCTTGAACTCAGTGCCATTATCACTCCTTAAAATTTTCACAGAATCTTTGACCATTTTATCCAGCTGTTTGATATGATCAATCAAGATAGATGCAGTTTCACTTTTTGTGTGCAAGAAATACACCCATGTGTATCTGGTGAACTCATCCACTATGACCAACACATACTTCTTCTTTGCAATAGACATGACATTTACTGGACCAAATAGATCAACATGTAGTAGATGATAAGGCTCAAGAATTGATGATTCCGTCTTGCTCTTGAATGAAGATTTTCTTTGTTTGGCTTTCTGACAGGAATCACAAAGACCATCAGGAGCAAATACTATTTTTGGCAATCCTCTCACAAGATCTTTCTTGACCAGTTCATTTATATTGTTGAAATTTAAATGAGAGAGTTTCTTGTGCCAATTCCAGCTTTCTTTAATTGATGCTCTACTCATCAGACATATTGCAGAACCATCAGTACTTGTTGAAATCTTAGCTTCATAAATGTTACCACGCCTGTATCCTTTCAGAACAACTTTGCCTTTAGATTTACTCACAATTTCACAGTGTTCTTCAAAGAAATCAACATGATAACCTCTGTCACAGATTTGACTTATACTCAGTAGGTTGTGTTTAAGTCCTGAGACCAGAGCTACTTCTTTAATTATGACATTTCCAAGATTGATATTGCCATATCCCAATGTTTTTCCAATGTTGCCATCTCCATAAGAAACACTTGGGCCAGCTTTCTCCACAAAGTCTGATAGCAGGGCCTTATTTCCAGTCATATGTCCTGAACATCCACTGTCCAGAACTAGAATATTTTTCATGTTGCCCTGCAATCACAAAGACCACTAATTATTAGTTTTAAGGACCCAGACTTGCTTGGATCCTTTGGCCTTTTTAAGTTTGTTAACATTTGCAGCGGATTTAGCATCAGAGTTTATGTTAACATTTTTCTTATCAGAACTTACACTATCAGACTTTGAATCAGAATTTACACTAGAAGGAACAATGGAAACTTTCTTCAAAGAAGGTTTTATTTGATAATAATCATAGTACAAGCTATGATATTCCTTACAAGTATAAATGGAATGCCATAAACTACCATAATGAAAACAAGGATTTTGTGGTTTGTATCTAACAGACTGACTCTTAACTCCTGATTTTAAAGGTAAGGAGTTAATATTCTTATTCTTCCTGCAAAAAGAAGCCAGATGGTTAGAACTTCCACAGTTATGACATGTTTTCCTAGAAGCATCAGGAACAGGTTTATAATTATTGCTTTTATTCACACCTTCCTTTCCATTCCTATTTTTCCTAGGTGATTTTACCTTGTTTGCATTCTTAACATCTTTCATCTTATGCTTAAGCTGCTTCTTTGTCATTAAGCCTATGTTCACTTCAGCTGTCTTTTCCTGTTTTAGTTTGTCAGAAGTTAATTCCTTTGTAACTTCTGATTTCTCATTTTCAGACTTTACAGTTACAAACTTAACAGGTTTTAACTTCAGCTTTTGCTTATCAACAGGCTTAATTTCTTCAGTTCCTTTATCATTCTTATCTTCTCCATAACCTAAGCCCTCTTTCCAGTTTCCACTACTTAGCAAATTTTGAGTTGTTTTGCCAGAGTTAGTCCAAGTCCTGATAATCTCTCTTTCCTTTTCTAACTCAGTTTTTAGAGATTCATTCATTTTTAGCACTTCATCCCTAACATAAAAGGCATCATCTCTATCCTTCTGAGTTTGATGGAACATGACTAACTCTTTTTCTAAGAAATCATTTCTTTTCTTAAATGCAAGATTTTCAGAAGTTAATCTCTCACATGTTAAAGTTTGATCTCTATAACTAACAAACATGGTTTTAAGATATCTTCTCAACTCATTAATATCATCAGTATGAAAAGCATAAGTAGTCTGAGGTACCTTTGTTTCAGCAGCTTCAGAACTGCTCTCAGCACTTGATTTATCAGCATTTGCCATCAATGCATAGTTCTCCTCACTTTCAGAGTCTGAGGTGTCTGTCCAGCTTTTCTGCTTTGTGACAAGAGCCTTGCCTTTGTCACCCTTTACCTTCTTGCAATCAGGAGATATGTGGCCTTTCTCACCACAGTTATAGCATTTAACATTGGTGTAATCTCCTCTGTCAGACTTTCCTCCTCTATCTTCAGATCTTCTGAAATTCTTCTTATCAGAACTTATGCCTTTCCTGGAAAACTTCTTTCCCTTCCTGAACTTCCTGTATGCAATCTTTGTGATTCCTTTCACCATAAGAGCACACAGCTTCATCATCTCCTCATCAGCATCAGTCTCAGGCAGGCTTTCAGAATCTGAGTCATCATCACTCTCAGAACTTGATGACTCAGTATCAGACTTTATAAAAAGAGCTTTACCCTTGGCTTTCTTTGAGGAAGCTGCTTTGGGGGATTCTTCTTCAGCCTTAAGAGGAACTGTCCTTGACTTTCCTCCTTTCCTCTTGCTTCTTTGTTCCATCTCAAGCTCATGAGTCTTGAGCATACCATAGATTTCGTCAAGAGTTGTTTTATCAAGATTATAGTTATCTCTTATTATCGTTGCCTTCAAATCCCAGCATTCAGGAAGAGCTAACAGGAACTTAAGGTTTGAATCTTCAAGATCATACTCTTTATTAATCAATGACAAATCATTCAAAAGTTTGACAAATCTATCATATAAATCATTCAATGACTCATTAGTCTTTGAGTCAAAGTGTTCATACTCTTGAGTGAGTATTGTCTTCCTGTTCTTCTTAATTATCTCCGTTCCCTGACACCTTGTTTCCAGAGCATCCCATATCTCCTTAGCAGTCTTGCAGTTGATTACCCTGTTTGACATTACATTATCAATGGCACTATGCAGTAAGTGTCGTACCTTGACATCCTTAGCAATTGATGCTATATCTTCAGCAGAATTATCACTCTTCTCCTTTGGTACGGTCTTTGCTACTTCACCTGCAACTGCAACAGCGAGCTTGGTTGGTTTGTGAGGGCCTTCCTTGATTCTATCAAGGTATTCTGGATCTGTTGCTTCCAGGAACATGGTCATCCTTACCTTCCATATGGGATATTCAGATGGTCTCAGTATGGGAACTCTGATGGTCTCATACCGACTCTGAATTTTTGTCTTTGGTGGTTCCTCAGTTTTGGTAAGCTTAGTTGGAGTTTCTGTGTCCGACATGATTGTGTTTGGATCTTTAACTATATGTGTGTTAACAGATAGGCTCTGATACCACTTGTTAGGTCACACACACACTGTAGAGGGGGTGAATACAGTGTATAGTACACTCAAATCGAACTTTAAGAACTTAAGTAACAGAAAACAAACTTTATTGAAACAATAAACTCTGTTACAGTATGGAACTGTTACCTCTCAGTGATGAACAATATCACGAGAGCTGATAGGGTTACAATGAATAATCTTCTCGAATATATGATAACACTTATAGTGTAAACCCTATGTCTGTGTTTATATACTACACAATTACAAGATAATCGCTAATTGATATGGAATATAATTCTGCTTCCTAAAATATATCAATCAGATATCTTTTCTTCCAAGTATTCCATACTTTACAGAATTCCTTCTTCATGCATATCTCTTCTTATGTTTATCTTGATCTTCTTTCCTTTAATCAGCTACTGTCCTTATCTGATCGTCCTTCAGCACTTAAGTTCTGATATCTATCTTCTGATGATTATCTCCTGATAACATAAGTACTGATATCCTTAAGTCCTGACTTCCAGTATAAGTACTGATCAACAATTAAGTACTGATTTATCCTGTTCAAGTAAGATCTGAAAGCTAAACATAAAACATATTAGCCATGACATTACCAAATATATCTAACACTCCAAAACTCTGCATGTAGAAATGACTTGTCGATATCTCTGAGATCTCTATATACATTTTAACTTGTCGATATCTCTGAGATCTCTAATGAGAAATTGACTTGTCGATATCTCCAATCTTCATATCTTCATTATGACTTGTCGATATCTCTTAGTTCTGTATATGCATAAATGACTTTCGTGATTAAGATGTTTACCTTAAGAAACTTAACGATTTCTGTCATCGAATGAAGGTCCAAGATTTCAGCAATCACAACGTAACCCGTCGCGAAACGATCATCGCCTTGAAGGTATCCACATGAATGATCGAACGGAGGATGAGTGTGTACTAGCACTCATAAATCAGAAGCCGTCTTTTCTCTCTCTCTCTCTCTCTCTCTCTCTCTCTCTCTCTGTCCTTGTCAAGCTGCTAGGGTTTGTGCTTTATCTTATATAAATGTAAAACCCTAGTTTAAGCTTAAAGAGATATTATATAGGCAAGAGAAAAAGACTTTGTAACACTAAACTAATTTAGACTTTTAATAAATCCGAAAATCCTAGTTATTATTAATTAAGTCTTACTTAATAATCCAATAACTCAATTTCGGATTTAATAGTAAATTTAAATTTCTTATTTATTTAATTAATTAAGTCTTATTTAATTAATAACAAATAATTCGAATTACTTACATTTAATTTAAATTCGAATTTAAATTAAATAATCCTCCAATCATTCTTTATGTGACCCTTTAGGTTATTATTACATTGGCAACAATTTTACATCTAATTTAAAATCGTAAACAATGAGTGGCATCTAGTAATACATCATTGCTACCCAAGTAATAATAATTAAATCGGTGATCAATTAAAGCTTTCGTGAATAATGTATAATGTAATTTAATCCCTTTAACCATATAGTATAGATTAAACTCAAGGCATGTTTGTGTCATCCTTTTTATGGTTTCATCCATGTTTCCTTGATCAATGAGTAGACTATCATTTCAAATCAACATTTGAGCGCGGAGCCACGCATTTCATAGTCTATCTCACAAAAGAGGCCAATAATATCTCTCCAAAACTAGAAGGGTTAAATTCTTTTCTACATCACTCATATTTCTCACATGATTCCTAATATACTCGAAGTCTACTTTTATCATTACCCGGTCAAAGATAACTTTTGATGTAGTCAAAGTATATTAATCATCGTATATAAATATAATAATTTCAAGTCGAATGACCATTACATCATTATCACTATGAGAATTATTTATGACATAACGGATATGTAGAATCTCATATTGGGTCTATCCAGCACCATGTATATTTACATCTGCCTGTGTTTTCAAATTTAGTATCATTATACCTATGATTAATTGTTAGAAGAAATTGATGATATCAGTTTATAAACTATCATGGTTTATTATCAGCATTTGACATTAGACTCTAGCAGAAGATGACGTCATCAACATTTGCTGATCAGGAAATGACGTCAGTATTTGGTCACTACAGCTAAAGATCAGGAGATATCGAAGATGGAAAGTGTTTGCAGAATTCAAGTCGGTGAAGGACTTTACTTCTAGTAGCAATTAAATTAAGGATACATTTTATGATTCCTTATTGTAATAGAATAGGATTTCTTAGTTGATTGTGTAGTTGTACAGTATATAAGCACAGATTAGGTGAACACTTTATATGTCGTGTATTGATATATCATTTGTGTAACCTAAAAGCTCTCAAGGATATTTGTTCATCTTCTGAGAGATTAGTTTGTAATCAGTTTTTATCAAATAATAGAAAAATTGTTTATATTGTTGAGTGCTTAATTCGATTTATTTGTATAAACTGTATTCACCCCCCTCTTCAGTTGTATTAAGGACCTAACAATTGGTATCAGAGCTTTCTGTTGATATACAAACAGTTTAAGATCTAAAATCAATCTATAATGGCAGATAAAGAAGCTCAACCGAATCCCGACCTCCTCAACCAGCAAATTAACCCATCAATAACAATATGAGCAGATATGAGGATTTCAAAGTTCCAATCTTGAAGATTCATGAATATCCAATCTGGAAGGTGAAGATGGCCATGTGTTTGGAAGCAACAGATCCTGAATACCTGAGATGGATATATGATGGTCCACATAGGACAATAAAGGTAGTTGTTGTTGTTGCTGGCGAAGAAGAAAAAATGGTTGATAAGGATAAGAAGGACTATACTCCTGAAGATCTTTCATCTATTATGAAAGATGCAAAAGTGAGACATATTCTTCGCATGATTCTTGATAGTGTTATGTCTAACAGATTTATTGGATGTAAAACTGCCAAAGAAATTTGGGACACTTTGGAAGTCAAGTTTCAGGGAACAACTGCTATTAAGAAGAACATGAGGACTATACTGACACAGGAGTATGAGCACTTTGACTCAAAATATGATGAGTCCTTAACTGAAATCTATGACAGATTTCAAAAGATGATCAATGACTTGTCCTTGTTTGATAAAGAATATGATCAGGAAGACTCTAACTTGAAGTTTTTTCTTGCTCTCCCAGAAAATTGGGACTTGAAAGTCACATCAATCAGGGATAATTATGAATTGGATGAAGTATCTCTAGATTAGGTCTGTGGCATGCTAAAGACGCATGAATTGGAGATGGAGCAAAGGAGGAAGAGAAAAGGACCAAGAGCAAGACAGGTTGCTCTCAAAGTTGAAGAGAAGCCAAAGGAGAAAGCCATGAGAAAAAGCAACTTCAAAGGAAAGGCTATGATTGCAAAGTCTGATACTGAGTCATCTAACTTTGATAATGACTCAAACTCTGATAGTGAATCAGATATTGAAAGTGATCATGATAAAGATGAAGATATTGAGCAAATAGCAGCTCTGTTGATTAAAAGCTTCAAGAAGATGGTCTACAAGAACTTCAAGAATAAGAACAAGAGATTCTCCAGGAAAGGCTATAGTTCCTCAAACTATGATAAGAGGAATTATAGAAGAAATTCTGATGTGAAGAAGTCTCGATCTGGAAAGCTTGACAAGTCAAAGGAAATGTGCTATAACCGTGACAGAGTAGGACATTTTGCAGCTGACTGCAGAAAGCCTAGGGTTGAGAAGAAACAAGCTTGATCACCAGGAAAAAGAACTAGGATCATACATCGGAATCAGATGATGAAGTCAACTATGCTCCAATGGCAAATGCTGACACTGAGGATGACACTGCTAAATTAAAGGTACCTCAAACCACACTTGCTTTTGATACTGATAATATCCGTGAGTTAAGATTATTTCTTAAATCTCTGCATGTTAGTTATAGGGATCAAACACTTGAGAATGCTGAGATTAAGAGTAAAAACCTTGATCTTAAGAAAAGAAATGATTACCTAGAAACTGAGTTGGTTTTAATGCTAGAAACTTAAAAGGAGAGAGATGATGCTTTGTATGTTAAAGAGAAATAGTTAAAAATCATGCTTACCTAGAAAAAGAACTAGCTAAAGAAAGAGCAGTGATTAAGCTTTGGACTAGTTCAGAAAAAATAACTCATGGTTTAATAGAAAATGACTGTTGGGGATCAGGATTAGGATATGCTGATAAGACTAATTCTGATAAGAAAAATAAAAAGGAATCTGAGAAAGTTAAACCAGTAAATACTGATACTAAGGTAAAACTGAACCAGTCTCGGTTAAGACCTATAAATTTAACTTAAGTGTTGATGTTGTTAAGTCAGTAAATGTAAAAGGATCAACATCAACATCTAAGCCAAATTTAAAAACAAGTGTGAACATGTTCATGCAAAATCAGTAAATGTTGGTTTAATGACTCAGAAGCAGCTTAAGCAAAAGCTGAAGGATGTTAAAATGAAAAAAAAAGGAAAATAGCCTAGAAAAAATAGGAATGGAAAAGAAGGTGTGAATAAGGACAACAAATATAAACCCATCTTTAATGCACCTAGAAAGGTCTGTTTTAACCGTGGTAATACTAATCATCTTGATGTTGCTTGCAGGAAGAATAAAGGGATAAATATTGTTCCTCCTAAGTCAGAGTTTAGGAAGAGAACAATTAGATATAAACCACATAATCCATGTTTTCATTGTGGTAGTATTTGGAATTCAATTTACACATGTAAAGAGTATCACAATTTATATTATACCAATTAGAAACTAAAACTCTCTTTGAATAAATATAAAGTAGATTCTGCATGTGTAAACTCTGATATTAAGAATGTTAGCATAAACTCTGATTCAACGTCTTCTGCTATAAATGTTAACAAAATTAAAAAGTCCAAAGGATCCAAGCAAGTCTGGGTCCTTAAAAATACTAATTAATTTTTAAATCTGATTGCAGGGTAAAAGGAAGAATTCTCTAGTCTTAGACGGTAGATGATCAGGACATATGACTGGAAATAAATCCCTTCTATCAGAGTTTAAGGAAGAGGTTGGCCCAAATGTTTCTTATGGAGATGACAACTTAGGAAAGACTTTGGGATATGGCAAGATTATGCTTGGAAATGTCATCATTAAAGATGTAGCTCTGGTCGCAGGACTCAAGCATAATTTGATCAGTATGAGTCAAATCTGTGACAGAGGTTACCATGTGAATTTTTATGAGGAACATTGTGAAATTATTAGTAAATCAGATGGCAAGATTGCAATAACTGGTGTTAGACATGGTAACTTATATGAAGCTAGGGTCTCCACAAATACTGATGATTTAGGAGTATGTCTACTTAGTAGAGTATCTGTGGAAGATAGCTGGAACTGGCATAAAAGACTTTCTCATCTCAATTTCAACAACATCAATGAACTTATGAAGAAAGATCTTGTGAGAGGATTGCCCAATGCAGTATTTACTCCTGATGGCTTCTATGATTCATTCAAGAAAGCCAAACTAAGGAAAACATCTTTCCAGAGTAAAACTGAATCCTCAATTCTTGAACCATATCATTTGCTCCATATTGTTCTTTTTGGACCATTTATTGTAATGTCTATTGTAAATAAGAGGTATGCAATTGTTATTGTTGATGAGTATACAAGATACACATGGGTGTATTTTTTTTACACCAATGATGAGACATCATCCATTCTTCTTGATCATGTAAGGGAACTGAAAAAAGGATCAGCTCACAAAGTCAAGATCTTTAGAAGTGATAATGGAACTGAATTCAAGAACAACACTATGGAAGAGTTCTGCAAGTACAAGGGAATCAAACATGAATTTTCTGCCCCTAGAACTCCATAAAAAATGGAGTTGTTGAAAGAAAGAATATAGCTCTCATATCTATGCGCAAGGACCATACTTGAGGAAGCAAAATTGCTTACCTACTTCTGGGCTGAAGCTATGTAAACTGCTTGCTTCACACAAAATGCAACATTGATCAACAAATATGGTAAAACACCATTTGAGATGGTAAAAGAAAAGAAGCCAAATTTGAAGTACTTTCACATTTTTGGCTATAAATGTTTTATTCTCAAAACTCATCCTGAATAGCTCACAAAATTTGATCTAAAAGATGATGAAGGCATTTTTGTTAGATATCCATTGTCAACAAAAGCCTTCAGAATTTATAATCTTGAAATAAGGGTGGTCGTGGAATCTATTAATGTGTCTTTTGATAACAAGAAAATTACAGGTCTAGTGGATGCAGATGACCATGATGAATTGAGATTTGAAAATGAAGTACCATATGCTAAGCAGTTAAATCATGATAGTCTGGCGGATTATGATAATCTAACAAGTCCTAATACAGCGAATCCTGACATCACTCTAAGCTCTGATGAGCCACATAAAAATGGCAACTCTGCAAGAACTGAAGCACATGTTGATGGGAAGCAACATGATTCACATCAAGGGTCAAGTGATTCAAATCAAGAAACTTTAGTAGATATTACATCAGACTCTGATTTCTCAAATATTGATGTAGCAAACACTGATAATACTGGAAATACTGATTCAGGGGAAATATCAGGAATTAACAGTAGTATAAGGCAAAATGAAACAAGAGACTTCATGGACCAATGGGGAGGTTCTACATCAAGAAGTCAACTTCCTTCTGCAAGAAAATAGACTAAGTCACATAAACCTGAATTAATCATTGGAAATCCTGATAATGGTATAAAGACTAGAAGAGTGCATTTCTAAATGGTGAACTTGAAGAGAAAGTTTATGTTGAACAGCCTCCAGGATTCATTGATCCAAAATATCCAGATCATGTCTACTTGCTTAATAAAGTAGTCTATGGACTAAAGCAAGCTCCAAGAACCTGGTATGAAACACTTGCTCAATTCTTGTTGGAAAGTGGTTTCAAAAGAGGTACAATTGATAAAACTCTATTTTATAAGTACCATGGTAAGGACTTGTTGTTAGTACAGATATATATTGATGATATCATCTTTGGTTTTTCTGACACCCCCCAAACCCGGGTTAGAAGTTTAGGGTTCACAACACACACACAAAAAATATATAAACCTACTTATGGAAATAATATATACAATGACCCTACTTACCACAACTACGAAATGTAACAGGTTAAAGTATGCACACAAGCCACAACCTTATTTACATTACAAACGTACCAAATCCCAAATAGTTTAACTTACAACTGAAAATAAAACATTCTTACAAACTTTCGAACTCAAAACTAAAACAAAAGTCTTCAGCTAGCTTATTCCGTCTCAACCTAGAATCCTAACTCGCACACTTGTCTAGGGATCCTCGCTACCAACCGTTTCTCTTTTAACTGGAAAAGAACATAAACAGATTCGCAAGAGTGAGCTAACTAGCTCAGCAAGTCATAGTGACAATACTGAGATTAAATAATGATCAAATGAAATGATTTAAGGAATCAGGTTTCTTGTTAAGCAATGATTAGAATTGGATATTCACTTTCATTTTAAAAACCAAGGTTAGGCTCCTGATCAGTCACACACTAACCCTGAGCAAGACACACATCCCTGCTCTATAAACTAGATCCAAGGCAAATATTGGCCTATTACGACCCCGAATCTAGTCTGACCACGAATCTGGTCCATATTTAGAAAATAATCCAATTCTATAATAACAACATGATAAATGGTGTAAATCAATAAATAAAGTCATAAACAACATTCATCTCAAAGCATAGGGTTTTATGTAAGCACCATAAAGGTATATCAAGGTATGTATAAAGATTGGCTTCCAGCCTGTGAAAGAATCAGATAATTAAAGAACAATGGTTTAATGGTTACAAGGATTGATTCTTCGATGTAAAAGGTATGAAGATTTGTATGTTAAGAAAATCCAGTTCAGTGATCTGTATATGGTTTATATGTTTTTGGGGAGTAGTATCATATATAGGTGATTCATATCTGGGAATTCAACAATCAATGGTTTACAAGGAATACAGCTTACAACTCAAGATCAATAAGTAGAATTAGGGTATCGTCAGCTTTCACTCACTTAACATTTAAGGTTAAGTAATTTAAAGCACTTGCAATATAAAACATGAACTATTTGGAATACTAAGCAACATATTTTATGAAAGGTTTAGAACACGTGCGTTATCTCAATCCGCTTTCACTTCACTTGCACTCGTCTATCAACTCTTACTCACCGACTACTTGCTTTCATTTTCTACGCCTCGCTTCCTCTGCTATACATCACAAGTATCTATCAATACTCATTCTCATTTTATTCTATTCGTTACAAGCTCCTATTTACCCTTCGTTTCACCCAAATCTGACGTACAGATTGAAAGTTACGATAAAAACCATCAAACAATATACACATAAGCATATTATAAATCAACCATATCACATATAGTACATAAGATGTAAGATAATCGATAAAAAAATAACTTTTTAAAGAAGATTCGGGGTTAAACTGATTTTTCGGGTATTTAATACAAATTTTTGAACATTTTTCGAAATTAAAATGGATCAAAGAATCATTTTATAATTAATTAATAGGGTTTGAATACCCAAATTTGACCTTAAATAATTAAATAATAATTATCAAGACTTGAACATAATTTTAAATAATATTTTAAAGCTCGAAACTATTTTTCGGAATTTTTAAATCCAAAGAAATAATCAAATCTAATTAAATAATCAATTAAAATTAATTAATAATTAATTAAATCAAATAATTAATTAATATTTAAATTAATTGACCAATTAAATAATTAATTATTAACTAAAATAAATTAATTAAATAATTCATATTTATTTTTAAATTAAAAATAATTTTCAGTATTAAAATAATAATATTTAAAATTAAAAAGGAATTTTAGAAATTAAATAATGAATTTTTGAATTATTTTTAAAAAGAAAACCACATAAACAGTTTAATAAAAAGCAAATAGGAGTTGAATGGATCAAAACCGGGTCATGGCTGGTCAAGAACCGGGTCGCGAAGAACAGTTCGACCCGCCGCCCCTATTTCCAGAATCCGGCGACAGCCGGTTTTCCGGCCAGCCAATTCACGGCCATCCACGAATTGTTTGATATGATTCTAGACACCAATTGATTCCTTTTCACAACAGCAACTCATAAACATGCTTAAGATTCATCTATAAACTTTCAGGAAGAATCTCCGACCAACCGACATAAAAACCGGCGAAGCTTTTATGCTTTCCAGTGAACTCGATTTTGACATCCAACACATCAGTTCTATACATGAATCGAATCATTTTGAAATGATCTATAGACTGATATAACTCAATCAAACCCAGAAGCAACACAAACGAAACCCCTAAATTTTATCACGAACATTCAAACTAATTATAAACCCTAATTTTAAAATTACGAAATTAAAACCTCAATTTCTCTATGATGTGAAGCTCAAAATCCAACATATAATATACAAAAATGACCAGAATTAGATTATCTACAACATGCAAGTATCAAATCATACAAACAACATCAAAATAAAAAATTTATATTTAAACCTAATTTAATTCGAATTTAATTAAAAATATAGAAAAATACCTATGATTTCTACAGTGAAATAGATTGTAGAATCCGATAGTACTCTTCACAAGCTTTGTTTTGGTTACTCACACGCTCGATTTCGAGTTCGATAATGCCTTCGATTTTAGGTTTGATCTTGAAGAACACTATGAATATCACGGTTTTTCTCTGTAAATTATATAATTTTACTGTTTGATAATGATTATATGTACAAAATAAAATACGGTAATGGCTATTTATATTTACGGAATATTGGTACCACATTGGATCATATATGATATAAAAATAGAATACTTAATCATTAAGTATTAATAAAACAGATCCAATTCGGTACCGGTTTTGGGATAATTATCAAACCAGGATTTTTGTAAATACAGTATTGGTCTCAACGCTTTGGTTACATAAATTACGAGAAGATAATATAATAGTTTAATCAAAATATCATGCTTCTATAAAATAGGGGTTTTATCTATTTACCGAAACGAATATTGTATCAAAAAATTTGCGTCGGGACCCACACGGGTAAAACCGTAATCCGGATCGAAAAAATGAAAACATGGAAAATGCTTGGAGTAATCATATTAGTTAAGAAAAGAGTTTTCTTGAGACTTCCGGGTCGTCAAAACGTAAAAACGGTTGAAGTTGGACGATTCCCGATTATACAAAATAATTTATAATTACTGAGAAAAATAATTTATTAAATCTATAAATCCTTTATAAAATCATATAACAACATATAAATTAATAGAAAAATATCAAAATTATCTATACTTTATTATGAACATATAAAAATTATAATTCTCAAATTTTACCACATATAAACATCCAAACACGGATACCAATTAACAGATAATTCACCAAAATTCATATAATAATCACATATTAATTATTTACTGATAAAGATAATTACAGGTAATATCCCGAATATTACAGTTCTACTAATGATAAACTCTGTGAGAGGTTTTCAAAGCTTATGCAGTCAAAATATCAGATGAGTATGATGGGAGAATTGAGTTATTTTATGGGTATACAAGTAAAGCAGACAAATGAAGGTATCTTCATAAATCAAGCAAAATATACCAGAAATTTGCTTAAAAGATTTGGAATGCAAGACAACTCAATTGCAACAAATCCCATGGCCACTGCAACCAAGTTAGATTTAAATACTGGTTCATTAGTAGATATAACTAACTACAGAGATATAATTGGTTCACTCCTATATTTGACTGCTAGTAGACCTGATATCATCTATGCTAGCTGTCTGTGAGCAAGGTTCCAAGCTGATCCAAAGGAACCACATTTATTAGCTGTAAAGAGAATTTTTAGATATCTCAAAGGCACCATTAATCTTGGATTATGGTTTCCTAGAGAGTCAGACTTTAAGCTAATTGGATATTCAGATGCTAATTTTGCAGGATGCAAAATAGACAGGAAAAACAACTCTAGAAGCTGCCAATTTCTTGGGTGGCAGATTGGTTTCTTGGTTTAGCAAGAAAAAAAGTCAATTTCCACATCAACCGCTGAGTACATTGCTGCAGGAAGTTGTTGTGCCCAAATACTTTGAATGAAAAATCAGTTATTAGATTATGGGTTAGAATATTCTCAAATTCACATATATTGTGATAATCAAAGTGCTATTGCAATGACAGGAAATCCAGTACAACATTCAATGACTAAACATATCATCATAAGGTACCATTTCATAAGGGAACATGTAATGGAAGGTATAGTGAAATTGCACTTTGTGCCTACAAATCAGCAGTTAGCAGACATCTTCACTAAACCACTCTATGAAGCCACCTTTACCAGATTGGTGAATGTACTGGGAATGATCTCTGTAATGGCTGAGAAATTAAGACTGTTTAATATCGTAATGAAGGTGTATTATATGTTTTATTATATCATTAAGTGTGATTGGTCATAAAATATTAGTTGTTATGTGCCGTATATGTTCCGGGTAGTTCGAGGTATTTTTCAGGTATTTATCAGATATTTTATTGCGGGTTAAATACTTTCATATCAAAAGTTATACGGCCCAAACTTTATTTTAATAGCTGATATTTCATATAAAATAATTGGCCTTATTTTGCTTAATATGGCGTATACCATACCGATATTCTGAACATCCAGTTAATTCAGAAAATTTCTCATTTGGAGAAAAATGACTTTTCTGGACCTGTACAGATGCTAAAAATCCAACAAAAATCATATTTTTATTTTTATAAAATCATGGGAGTTTCAAATATTTCATTTCTTTGCAATTTTGAATTATTCATAATTTTTTGGAAATTTTGCCATATATTTTGTATTTATTTGAAATTAAAAATTTAAAAATTATTCCCCATAAATTATTAATTAAGGGCCAATTAATTTTATTTAAAGATATAATTAGGGCCTAAATTTTAATTAGGAGTACTATTTTGTAATTATAAATAGCCTTATTGCCTATTAATTAATTATATAATTATTACAAAAATTCAGAAAAATCTGAAAAATCCTCTCAATTCGGGTTAGGGTTTCAAATTCGGGTCAGGAAATCAATCAGTGATTTTGATCGATTCTGAGCATCAATTACTGTCATGTAAGTACTCAAATCGAAGGTTTTGATATGTTCCATCAGTTTATAGCATCAATTTCATGTTTTAATTCATGTATTTTCAATTTCGATTTCTCGGGTTCATGATTGATTTAGGGCTTTTTGATTCTAGGTTCATTAGCTTGATTTGATGATTGATATAGCTTCTTTGTTATGTGTATAGTCGATTTATGTGATTAGTTTCATCAAACGATTCCTGGAAAGTACGAATCGATTATTAGGGTTTATACCCAATTTTTTATTAATCATTTTTTTATTACAGAGTGATCTTTGATATGTTAGATATTAGGGCTCAGATTATGGAGGTTATAAGCTTTGATTTGAGCTATAGAACGTGAAGTTTCATGAACGAATCAGTTTAATCGATGTTTGGCCGAAAATTTCTTGATTTGAACGGAGAACGAGACTGAGGGGTTATTACGGTTGCTTGTGGCCTGAATCAGTATGGTAAAGTTATTTGCAATGGTTTGGAGTCAAAAACGATGTCAAACGATACGTTTTTAACCCCAAACGGGACTCACGGAGTCCGGTGAGGCTGGCCGGATTTTGGGTTTCATCTTAGACTCCGATGGCGTTCTTCACCAACCCGGTTCCCAACCCGTTTGACCCGATTCTAAAACCCGGCTTTGAACCAGAAAAACCCAAACCCATTTCTGAAAAAAACTGTTTCTGGATTTCATTTTTATTTTTATTTTTATAAATTCTGAAAAATAGTTTTATTTATTTAAATAAATTGATTAATTAATTTAATTAATTTATTTATTTTATAACTAAATCTTAAATATTTTCCAAATTTGAAAATTATTAATTAATTTATTAATTATTTAAATTTATTAATGATTTTGATAATTAATCAGTTTATTTGAATAATTTGTTTTAAATTCATTTTAATTCTAAAAATTATGGAAAAGTCATTTTTAATTCTGATTTTTTTTGAATAATTATTTAAAAATATATTTGATGCTTAATTAATTTGAATAATTAATTATTTTGAATAATAATTGATTAGTTCTTGCTAATTGAATTTTAATTGAAGCGTCTATCCGATTTAATCGAAACGAACGCCCCTAAACTCAGAAAAATGATCTAATTCCGATAAAAATAGTTTTAAATCTTAATTTCTTCCGGAAACGAGTCGAATTTCGATATATTTTTATTTATAGACCCTATTAATTAGAAATACGAGTCTAATAAATTCTAAAAAAAATAGGAAATGAGTCAGATATTGTTCGATAATGCGAATACTGGTTCGATTTCAATTCTAAAACTGTTTTAAAGCTTAGAGTGACTATATGACTTATGTGCTATGTGATTTATGTGGTTAATCGAGTCTTAATTGCTAGTTAATTATTATATGAGTCAGTTAGATCGTACATGTAGACAATAAGGGTAACGTGGATTCAGATTGATATACGAATAAGGTATAAGTCAACTAAATGAGCATTTTTCCTTGATAGATACGAATCCAGCAAGGCGGCTCAAGTCGGTGTTAGAGAATTGTGATATAATTGAGGTAGATCACGTATCAGGCAAGTTTCTCCCCTATTCTAAATCCAAAATAGTGAATTGTTTTATCTTATTCAAATTCTTGACTCAATGATTATAGATAATTCCTAATCGCATACACTAATACATAATTACTGTTCTTTTGATCACACTTTCATTTTGATTCATGATTACTCTTGATACGTTGAATACTCTATTCATATTCCAATAGATTATGCAATAACTATATCCTGATGTATATCTTGATGTTGAGATAACATCGAAGCATACTGATTATTCTGGATGCTTGTCATATGGACTGGATGGTTACGACTAGGGCTAGGGGTGAACTGGACCTTTGAATTAATAACGGAGGCCATAAATGAGCCTGGGTACCTTGTTATGATGTGGGTCTATATGAATGGCATAGGTTCGTACTGTATCTCACAGTTACAGTACTAAGATTACTTGTGTTCAGTCTAGTTTATTGATAATCACCGGTAACGGCCTTCATATTTCATTACAGCTATGCACAAATACATATAAAATCTGATTTACCTATTCATATCAGATTCTCTTGATGTTGTTATGATACTATATATATTGTGGACTTGATGAGCAATTATGACTCACCTTTTTAGTGTTACTCACTTTATTTTTCAGTAAAAGCAGAGAGTAGAACCCATCCGCACTCGAGTAGTAAAGAAGAGAGTCAAAAGTCGGGACCCTATGTCACCAAGAGTGCTAATCCCAATTCAAGAAGAGAGCTTTGAACTTCTTGAGCAGGTGTAGTGTAGATAGATGTAGTATGTGTTTGAATAAAATGAATTTAGTTTTAAAACATGTTTAGATAGCTGGTTTGTAATAAAGAGAGTTCTGTAAGACTTTGAATTTGAGATTGTAATAAAAGTAGTGTTCTGTTCTTATTTTCATACCTTAACCTTAAAGATCCCAAGTAGTTATGTGAAAGGGGTTAGGCATATATTTATATAATCAGTGTACAGGTTTAATTATGTTGATAGTTGGCAAGTAACCCCCAGATCCAGATCCCGTATTTGGAGGACGTTATAGTTTGGCATCAGAGCTGTAGGTTTTGGTCCCTGAAACAAGAACACTATTACTAAGATAGGATAGGAAGTTCACAAAAGATAGGAATAGGATTGTTAGGATTTTGTTAGATTATAAGGTTCGGAATCTGTAAGTTTTAGAAATGCGAAGTTGACCCGTTTTCTTATATTTTTGTTATATTATTAGATGGAGACTTCATCTGACCGTAGACGCGGAGAGCTGGCAGCCGTAGGACCACCAACACCGGTACTCCACCAGTATTTATTGAGCCGCCAGTGCAGATACCACCAGTGCAGATGCCACCAGAGCAGATACCACCACCACTAGCCCAGTTACCTGGTCCAGTGGATTATCTGATGTATTGGGTTTACTTGATCCAGTAGACTACCTGCAGTTCTTTGAGCCCCTGTTACCACCACCATTGCAACCAAAGTATCATTATCCATAGGAGATTGAGCCACAGTTTCAACCAGCATTAGCTCCAGTCCCTTTAGCTGTATATGCCCCTGCTCCTGAGATTTTCCAGATACCGATAGAGGGCATGGGGGATTATGAGATAGATCAGCCTATGGGTATGCAGCAGGATATGGTTGAGATTGAGAGGGTACCTTCCCGAGAGTCAGAAGGAGTAGTCAGAGAGCCTCGTACAGTTCTGTACCATGAGTTTGTCAGCATGCAGAAGGACATGCAGTGATGGAGAGCACATTGCCGTGAGATATTGGGTCTATTTCAGTAGCGAAAGGCAGGTCCATTAGCAGCACTTCAGCCCGAGTCTCTCCCTCAGAAAATAGTTAGCCAGAGATGTTGTATGATATGTGACATATGTATATAGAGGCAGATATAGTAGTATTGAGATTAGGTATGTCTAGCTTACAATTTTGGCTTGTATCGGCAGTAGTTTCTGACAGACTTTTGTAGCAAGCATTCACACCTAACGCTAGTGTTGTTATATAAAATAAACCTTTTTCAACCTTTTTCCTTTTATTTTTTTATTTATTTAATCTTTAGTCTTTACAGCATTTACATTTACTTTACTGTCTTACAGTCTTTTTCATATTTCTAAATTATGTTTGATTTTTGAAAAGACAAACGAATTGTTTGAAAATGATATTATGTGGAACAGAGCTATAAAAAAGGTTTGATTTGCTTAAATTTTCTATTCCAATAAAAGTTAAACTGTTTCTTTATTTATTTTCAACTGTTTAATGAATTATTAAATGAATTGGTTGTTTTATTACCTGAATAATGACACCTAAGAGAAAGACTAGAACTGAGACTTTCAATAACGACACTGAGGAACAGGACAACCCCACTGTGAATTAGATGTTTCATTTGATGCAACAGCAGATGGTTATGATGCAACAACAGATGCAACAACAGCAATAACAATTTCAATAACAAATGTTGCAATAACCACTTCGCCCTGAACCACAAGTACCACCACCAGTCCTGCCTACTGTTACTTTTAAACAGTTTCAGCCACTAAAACCTCCAGAATTTGAGGGTTCAGCAGATCCTACCAAAGCCAGAGCATGGCTGAAAGAGATGGAGAAAGCGTTTGCACTAGTATAGGTTGAGGCAGATCAGAAGACGGATTTTCCAGTTATTTTCTAAAAGGGGAAGCCAATTCCTAGTGGGAATTGAAGAAGGCTTTAGAGGGTGATGATATCGTGACATGGGATAGGTTCACCGAGTTATTTCTGGAAAAGTACTTTCCCCGCTACATGAAGAATCATATGGAAATAAAGTTTTTGGAATTGAAATAGGAGAACATGTCAGTAACTTAGTATAAAGCCAAGTTTACAGAGTTAGCTAGGTTTGTTCCAAAACAAGTGAATACTGAGCAAAAGCAAGCTAAAAGATTTCAACAAGGATTGAAGTCATGGATCAGCATTGGAGTAACAGTATTTGAATTGACAACATACACGGTCATAGTTCAGAAGGCCATGATTATTAAAGGAGAAAGTGAGATGTCCCAAAAGGAAAAGGGACAAGGAAATTTCAGAATCATTTCAATAGGAAGCTGGGATTCCAAGCCTGGACAATACGAAGGTTAGAAGGCCAGACCAAGGGAACTAAAGGACAGGTAATCGTTTTCGAGCCCCGAACCAGCAAAGGATCATAAGACTACCACTGCCAGACTGCAAGACATGTGGACGGAAATATACGAGAGTTTGTAATAAGCTGAACATTACATGCTTCCGATGCAATCAGAAGGGACACTATTCCAGTGAGTGTCATATTACCTATTTTAAATGTGAAAGGAAAGGACATATCATCGAGGATTGTAAAGGAGCAGCTATGGAAGCAAGTGTTCCAAGGATTATGGCACCACCTCCACCACCACAACAGAATCATTCTAAGGCGAGAACTTTCAACATGAAAATGAAGGAGGCAGTGCAGAATCCGAGCATTTTGGAAGGTACGCTTTCTGTGAACTCCGTAGACGTAAAAGTATTGATTGATTCTGGAGCAACAAGATCTTTTATTTCTGAAGAATTTATTGATAAGTTATGCTGTGAAATTCAATGGTTGGACGAGAAATTAATTATAAAGTTAGCGAATGATGACCAAGTTCTCGTGGATTGGGTGTGTCCAGAATGTGATATCGAAATTGCCGGACATCACTTCTCTGTTTACTTGATAACTTTCAAGTTAGGAGAATTCGATATTATAAAGGAAGGGATTGGTTAGTCGGTCATAATGCTCAAGTTAATTGTGCGAATAAGAAAGTGAATTTGTGAACTGCAAACAATGCAAATGTAATAGTTCAAGGTGAGAAATAAAAGAAGAAATTTCTGATGATAATGCAGACTAAATGATTGCTACGTCAAGGGTGTAAGGATTATCTAGCTTATGTGCTGGATCTCAATAAGGAAGTTCCGAGAATCCAAGACATTCCGGTCGTATGTGAATTCCCAGACGTATTTCCAGGTTTACCTCTGGATCGAGAAATTGAGTTTACCATTGATCTAGCACCAGGAACTGAACCAGTTTCGAAAGCACCATTTCGAAGGGCACCAGTTGAAATGAAGGAATTCGAAACGCAATTATAAGATCTTTTGGACAGAGGGATTATAAGACCTAATGTATCCCAATGAGGTGCACCGGTACTGTTTGTCAAGAAAAAATTTGGTAGTATATGACTATATATCGACTATCACGAGCTGAACAAATTAACCATCAAGAATGAGTATCCCTTACCAAGGATTGATGATTTGTTTGATTAACTGAAATGTGCGACATGGTTTTCTAAGATTGATTTAAGATTAGGTTACCATCAATTGAATATTAAGGCAGAGAATATTCCTAAAACGGCTTTTCGTACCAGATATGGACACTATGAGTTCCTCGTAATGGCATTTTGTTTGACCAATGCACCAACAACATTTATGGATCTGATGAACAGAGTTTTTAAGAAATACTTGGACAAATTCATGATTATATTTATTGATAACATCTTGATCTACTCAAAGACTGAAGAGGAGTATGTAGAGCACCTAAGAACAGCTTTGGAAATCTTGAGAAGAGAACAGCATTACGCGAAATTTTCTAAATACGAGTTCTGGTTAAGAGAAGTACAATTTCTAATCCATGTAATCAGTATTGAAGGAATCAAAGTTGATCCAACAAAGATTGAAGCTATTTTGAATTGGGAAAGACCAAAGACACATACAGAAGTCAGAAGTTTAATAAGATTGGCTGGTTATTATCGAAGATTCATCAAAGATTTTACAAAGATAGCTACGCCATTAACCAAGTTAACTTGAAAGAATCAGAAGTTCTTATGGAATGAGAAATATGAGGAAAGTTTTCAAGAATTGAAGTATCGACTGATAATCACACCTGTTTTGGTTTTACCAAATGATCAAAGAGACTTTATTATTTACAACGACGCTTCCTACCACGAACTTGGGTGTGTATTGATGCATAATGGTAACGTGATTGCATATGCTTCTAAGAAAGTGAAACCTCACGAACAGAAATATCCGACGCATGACCTGGAACTTGCTGCAATCGTGTTAGCACTAAAACTTTGGAGACATTATCTGTACGGTGAAAAGTGTGAAATTTACATTAATCACAAAATTTTAAAGTATATCTTCACTCAGAAGGAGCTCAACAAGAGACAACGACGATGGATAGATTTAATTTTGGATTATGATGTGTCAATCAACTATCACCCAGGAAAGGCAAATCTGGTAGCAGATGCGCTAAGACGAAAAGAAAGACTGAACGCGCTAACTTCTTCGGAAGAGTTGATCAGAGAATTTGACAAATTAGAAATTGAGGTTCGTATCCCAGAAGAGTCCACTGAAATGAATTGTACAATGACATTTCAAACAGAGCTTTTGGAAAAGATTCGAAGATGTCAAGAGGAGATAATGAGTCATGAAAGCGACAACTTAACAGGAGAGGAAATTACAAGCCAGAAGGACGACAAGAGAATTCTATGATTTTCCTTGAGAATCTGGGTACCTAACGTAGCAGAATTGAAAGAAGAAATCTTATGAGACACTCACAGCTCAAGATACTCCATTCATCCAGAAAGCACAAAGATGTACAGGGATCTGAAAGAAAACTTTTGGTGGCTAGACATGAAAAAGGAAATAGCAAAATGGGTAAGTAAATATTATACGTGTCAATGAGTCAAGGCCGAGCATCAACGTCCAAGAGGATTACTACAATCACTAGATATTCCGGAATGGAAATGGGAACAACTTGTGATGGATTTCGTAGTAGGACTTCCAGAAACCAGGGTAAACCATGATCTGATATGGGTTATTATCGATAGACTAACGAAGTCAACACATTTTCTTCCCATCAACAAAAGATTTTTTCTTGACAAGCTAGTACACTTATATCTCAAGGTAATTGTGATGCGACATAGAGTTCCTGTATCAATTGTATCCGATCGAGATCCATGTTTTAATTCAAGATTCTGGAGACAATTTCAGGAATGTTTGGGCACTAAATTAAATATGAGCAACGTATATCATCCACAGAAGGACGGGCAAAGCGAGAGAACAATCCAGAAAATCGAAGATATGCTAGGAGTATATGCATTTGATTTTGAAGGCAGTTGGGATGAACATTTACCGTTAGTGGAATTTTCTTACAATAACAGCTATCATGCCAGCATTTGAATGTCACCTTATGAAGCCTTATACGGAAGAAAATGCAGATCTCCAGTATATTTGGACGAAGTTGGTGAACGTAAGATTTTAGGTCCCGAATTGATCCAGCAGACTAGGGAAAAAGTGGAGCTTATTCATCCCAGATTCCGGTGATGTTCTTCACCGACCCGGTTCCCATCCCGTTTGACCCGTTTCTAAAACCCGGCTTTAATCCAAAAAACCCAAACCCATTTCTGGAGAAAAACTCTATCTCGATTTTATTTTTATTTTTATAAATTCTAAAAATAAGTTTTATTTATTTAAATAAATTGATTAATTAATTTAATTAATCAATTTATTTATTTTATAAATAAATCTGAAATATTTTCCAAAATTTAAATTTTTTTATGTTTTTATTTATTATTTGTTTAAATTGATTAAATATTTTGATAATTAATCAGTTTATTTGGATAATTCATTTTAAATTCATTTTAATTCTAAAATTATGGAAAATCATTTTTAAATCTGATTTTTCCTGAATAATTATTTAAAATTATATTTGATGTTTAATTAATTTGAATAATTAATTAATTTGAATAATAAATGATTTATTCTTGCTAATTGAATATTAATTAAACTATCTATCCGATTTAATCGAAATGAACGCCCCTAAACTCAGAAAAATGATCTATATCCGATAAAAGTAGTTTTAAATCTTAATTTCTTCTGAAAACGGGTCGGCTTTCGATATTTATTTTTTATAGACCCTATTAATTAGAAATACTAGTCTAATAAATTCTAAAAAAATAGGAAATGAGTCAGATATTGTTCGATAATATGAATACTGATTCGATTTCAATTCTAAAAGTGTTTGAAATCCTATAGTGACTATATGACTTAAGTGCTATGTGATTTATGTGGTTAATCGAGTCTTAATTGCTAATTAATTAGTATATGAGTCAGTTAGATCGTACAGGTAGACAATAAGGGCTACGTGGATTAGGATTGATATACCAATAAGGTATAAGTCAACTAAATGAGTATTTTTCCTTGATAGATACGAATCCAGCAAGGCAGCTCAAGTCAGTGTTAGAGATTTGTGTTAAAATTGAAGTAGATCACGTATCAGGTAAGTTTCTCCCCTATTCTAAATCCAGACTAATGTATTGCTTTATCTTATTTAAATTCTTAACTCAATGATTATGGATAATTCCTAATCGCATTACTGATACATAATTACTGTTCTTTTGATCACATTTTCCTTTTGATTCATGATTACTCTTGATGCATTGAATACTCTATTCATATTCCAATAGATTATGCAATATCTATATCCTGATATATATTTTGATGTTGAGATAACATTGAAGCATACCGATTATTCCCGGATGCTTGTCCTATAGACTGGATGGTTACGACTAGGCTAGGGGTGAACTGGACCCTTGAATTAATTACGGAGGCCAGAAATAAGCCTGGGTACCTTGTTATGATATGGGTCTATGTGAATGGCATAGGTCCGTATTGTATTTGACTGATCTGCAGATTATAGTACTGAGATTACTTATGTCAAGTCTAGTTTATTGATAATCGTTGGTAACGACCTTCATATTTCATTATAGAGATGCACATATATATATGGAATCAGATTTTCTTGATGTCCTTATGATACTATATATGGACTTGCTGAGCAATTATGGCTCACCTTTTTTTGTTACTCACTTTATTTTTCAGTAAAAGCAGAGAATGAAACCCATCCGCACTCGAGTGGTAAAAAAGAGACTCAAAAGGCGGGAACCTCTGGCACCAAGAGTGATAATCCCAATTCAAGAGGAGAACTTTGAACTTCCTGAGCAGGTGTAGTGTAGATAGATTTAGTATGTCTTTGAATAAAATGAATTTAGTTTTAAAATATGTTTAGATAGCTGGTTTGTAATAAAGAGAGTTCTGTGAGACTTTGAATTTGAGATTGTAATAAAAGTAGTGTTATGTTCCTGTTTCATACCTTAACTTTAAAGATCTTGAGTAGTTATGTGAAAGGGGTTAGGCATATATTTATATAATTTGTGTACAATTTTAATTATGTTGGTAGTTGGCAAGTAGCCCCCGGATCTAGACCCCGAATTTGGGGGGGGGGCGTTACAATCTCAAGACAATTCTCAAACTCTGATGAAAACCGTGATCAGTAGTTAATAATTAGAGTGTGGTATCTTTATCTTATATATCAGTATTTGTTAAAATATGATAATAATGTTAAACTCTGATGCCATGTATTCATGCTTTTTATTGATTAAATTGTCTGGTCAAGTTTAAATCTCGAGAGTTGAATTCTGACAATAGTTGCATGATAAACTCTGATTATGTGGATAAGTACCGAGATTGGTCAAAGTTGAGTTGACTGATGAATTATATCGGTAGCTAGTTAAATACTAATATTTGTCAAATACAGATTGACCATTATTTTCTGATAATATTTTAAATTTATTCAAAAAACCTTTTATCAATATTTTAATTAGAGAAATTGGATGTAGAATTAGTGGGAAAAATTAAAATTAATTATGTATGTTAATTAATGGCATGAGAATAGGAAAAACGATTGGGCTTTCACAACACAATTTTGTGTGTAACTGTGCAGGTATCTACTGCACATTAAAACACGCACCATGACTGCTCTTCTGATGAATGATAACATGCCGCGTGTCCCACTGAGTTGAATAATCTGTGTAAGTAAGAGTAAAGTGTTAAGCAAAATCTACTTCTGATTTCTAATCATCACTTTATCAATATATGATTATCTGCTTAGTTTACTCTCTTTTTCTCTCGAGCTTAAACTCTGAAATACTAATCAATTTTTTAGCACAGTACTTACAGAAAAATCATGACTTTATCTTCTACATCAACACCATTTGTTCATGACGGTGCCAAATTTTTCACAAATAACTATACTGATATCCTGGAAAATAATGTGCTACATCCTGATTTTCATATCTTCCAAGATTTCTTAAAAGTGAGTGAAGTTGGGTATGCTCTCATAACTCCAATAACTAATTCTGAAGATCAGGTTCTTGCTTTATGGAAAACTGGTTTGTATGATGATGGAAGTGAAGCAGGCACTCCAAATATCATTTTTGAGTTTGATGACAAGCAGAGGGTTGTAATCCTTCCAGACAGTGCGTGATGCTCTTCAACTCCCAGCTTTCACCTCTTATGCAACATTTGTGGGAGATGCTGAAATGAGAAGGTTCTTCACAGAAATTGGCTATGACAAGGACATGAAGAATCTTCTCCATGTAAAGAGTAATGGGCCAAGGAAGGAGTGGAACTTCTTCTTTGATTGCATTACAAGGGAATTCAACAATAAATGCACAAACTTTGATGCCCTTCCAATTATGACACATCAAACTGAGTACTCTCTAATTCATGGTACCTACTATGATTTTGGTAGAGTAATTTTATGCTTTATAGGGGATAGATTAAAAGCTGATAGGAATATAGTATATTATGCTAGGTTTTGTCAGTTAATTTTTAATGTATGTTTCCCTAATACCCGAATCCCTGCTAACCAAATTGTGTCAGTTTCTAAGCTCACTAGAGAGCTTTCTCTGATCTTATTTCTAAAGATTCAAAAAGGTTGCTCTAGCTCCTTTGAGGTTTCCAGTGATTTCCAGGGACTTGATAATTGCAAGGCTCCCTGAGACTTATGGTTTAACTAACCAACAAAGTGCTAAGCTGCAGAAAATAACTGTTGGTAACCCTCCATGTTGCTAACCCCAGCAGTGCAACCCAAACACTTTCACAAATACAATCCACCTCAGGTGCCTCCCAAAAGACACCAGTTGAAAAAAGGAAGAAACCCGTAAAAGCTAAAGCTAGAGTTATTATTTCGATTGAGAACCCATAAGACATTATTGTCCAATCTGCGAGGACTTATGGTGAAAAAGCAAGTGCTACAAATGCTGATGTAGCACAGAAAAGGGGTTCAATACAAGTTTCTCATTCTTCTAAGCCTTTAGAACTTGTTAATAGAAAGCTTGTACTTTATGAGTCAGAATCAGATGATGAGGACAATGCTACCATTATCATCTAAATTCAAGAAGTTACATCCCGATTCTACTCAGAGTCTAGTTTTTCTATCAACTGATGAGGGCATTGATGCTATTCAATCTGATTCAAGCCCGAGACTAAGGACCAAGAAGAAGAAATTGGACAAAACCTACATTGCTCAAAGTCTGATGCAGATCAAGAAAGAAATTGTTGAGGAGACACAGGGTGCACCTACTGTAGCGACTGGGAATTTTGCGACGTGATTAAGTGAATAAAGTATAATTTTGTGTCGTAATTCTGAATTTACGTGAATAAATAAAAGGTCAAATGATTATGTGGATTATTTGTTATCGTTGTATAATAGTAATGGGAATGTAAAGTAACTCGCTCCAGTTTGATGAGTCAGCTAAAAGGCTAAGCTGTGTTATCGGGTCGTCAAGTTGAACGGAACCCGTCTTAAAAAGATTTTAAGGTGTTTAATCATATGAATACAAATTATGTGTTAAATATAAATTTTTAAATGAATATTATATTACAGTTTGACATGTCAGCTAGTATAAAGAGTAAGATTGTGAAGCGTAGTGGAAAACGCTCAGCGTCGGGCCGTTAGTCAAGATGCGACCCGTTACGCGAAAAGTGAGTATTATTAAAAAGGTGGAAAATTTTATGCTTGAGTATATTTCAAAATGGGTCATGATATGTGGGTTTATGTTGTTGCCTGTTAATGTGCATGATTATGTGATCTGGATTTTTTTTTAAATGATTATAAGAGATTTATTTGATTTAAATAAGGTTTATTGAACCTTTATATATTTTTATAAAATTATCTGAGTATGGTCAAGGCATGAAATTTGCTTTAATATCTTCAAAATAGCCCTGGAGACTTTCTAAAAATGATAGATAAAATTATTTTATGATCTGCATATTTTAAAATGATTTTATGGGGTTATATTTCTATTTTGAGCGTAACCTTGTAAAATTCATATAAAATAAATTGTACGCTCAAAAAATATTTTAAAAATATGGTTAGAAAGCTAATTTCAAGATCTATATTTTAAAATTATTTTTCATATCATTTTCACCTTTTCGGAGAGAGCAATGTATTATCCAAATTCATTTTTTCTGGAGTTTTTGAATAAAAGAAAAGAAGTTTCTAGAATTAGTTGGCAAAAGACCATTTTGCCCCTCCACTCACTTATAAATACACCCACTCTTCCATCCTTCCTCCCCACACTCTTATTCCTCTTGGATCACTCTTTCTTTTTTTTTTCTCCCTCTCTCTCTCTCTCTCTCTCTCTCTATCTCTCTCTCTCGCTCTCTTGCATGCAACAACCATAACTAGTTGGATTTTAAAGAGCTTGCCATTGATCTTCATCATTTTCAATCCTCTATCTATATACTTTTTGCATGTAAATGTTTAAAAAGGTTTTTGCATCAACATCTCTTAGTTATATCTAAGAAAACATAATTTCTTAGTGTGTGATCTTAAGAGAGTATAGTGCACTAAATTATGTGCTTTTATATGGGTTTGTTTTGATGTTGATTCAAATTTTTCTAGTAAAAAGGAGGGTTTGATTTTGATTCAAGTTTTGTAAACGGTTTTGGTTTAAAAATCTAATTTTTGGTTCAGTTTTTCTTTTAATTGATTTGAATGAATGAGTTGTGACTTAAACTTAAGTTTATGCTTGATTCTTGAACTTGCATGTTGATCATTGTTAGTTAATGGTTAAATTTTGGGCTTGCATGTTGTTCAATCTTAGATAATATTTAATTTTTAGGCATGCATGTTGATCATTTCTAGTTAATAGATAATTTTTGGACTTGCACGTTGATGATTGGATTTTGGTTCAATTTTATGTAAAAGAAAAATAGTTTAAAGGGTTTTCTTGTTAAAAATTGAGTGAAGATAAATTTTAAAGATAAAAAATTTACTTTCATGTTAATTTAAGAGTTTCATGTTGTTTGTTTGATTAGGGCCGAATAAGGCTTGGATTTGTAAGAAAGAAATAAGTTTTAACCTACTTGATTGGTTGATGAGATTTGTGATTTGATTACTTGTTCTTGTTGCTTGTGACCTTGTTTTGACTCAAATTTTGTGGTATGAATGGATGATATGGCAACATTTAATTAGTTTAAGTCCTAATAAAGCTAGGATAAAAATCTAGATTATGCATGATGACAATAAGTGGTTGCATGTTGATTTCTTGGCTTGGTTCCATTATTTTGGTTCAAATTTTTGAGTTAAAAAGAAAGGAATATGTTGTTTGGTTGTCTAGTTATTTGTTTGGTTTACTATGTGTTTTTATTCGAATTTTGGGATTAAAAAGAAAAGGATGAGTCGTTTAGATACAAGGTTATATAAGTAAGATTAGGAGTATTAAGGTATAGTATGTTATGTCATATCGTTGAGTCGTACTATGTGATTCGAAGATTAATTTTAAATTTGGAGCATACGAGTATATCATAATGCATGCAATGTTAATATGGTCAAGTATATACTTGCCATGTGTTATGTGAGTATACTATGATTATGCATGAGTATACGAGTTAAGTGTAATCACGATATGGGGTGGTCGTTAGGAGTTTTGAGAAACGTCGAGTGTCGAGTAAGTTGCTGATTAGGGATTCTGTTTTGGATTGTAGATTCGGTTAGCAGAGGCATTCAGGCTAGAAAAGGAAAAGGAATCCTAGGTGGCAGTAGTTCAGTTTCAGTAATGCAGGAAAACAATTTAAGGCAAGTAACTCTACATTCTCTTATGAATTGTTTATAGAGAGGAAATTATGATGCCATGATTAACTAGAGGCTTTTTATTGAAATCATGATATAACTGTTATTGATTCTGAGAAACCCTGATATTGTTCTTTTGACCAATTGATATCAGACCCTATTCGATCCTTTGTAGTAACCCTGTTGATTCGTACCCTGAATATCGTATTATTTCCTTTGTTATCTTATGATACCGTAAGCCCTACAAGAACTTTTGCATTCTTCCTTAGTTAGTGTCTTGATCAATCCAAATTCTTCGTTGACCCGTGAACCCTGTAATGAATTGATTGTTAAAACTCTCTTGAATTGGAACTAGTTAAGCCTGTTTATCATTTGATTTAGTTCCTTGGTATTGATCCCTGTTTAAGTTTGATCCAGTTCCTTGGTATTGATCCTTGTTTATGCTTGATCCAGTTCCTTGGTATTGATCCCAGTTTACGCTTGATCCAGTTCCTTGGTATTGATCCCTGTTTACGCTTGATCTAGTTCCTTAGTATTGATCCCTGTTACGCTTGATCTGTTCATTTTCCTTAAAATATTGAATTGAACTTAAGAATGATTTTCGACTTGAATGAGTTCGAATAATTTCACATTCTTGGTAATGCTAAAATGAATTTAGTCAACTCTTTTCCTTTTTCCAATACAAGGTTTTCCAAACGAATTCCTGATGGATTGGATAGAGACGTAAGAAGCTAGTGGGACTAGTCCTGTCATATAAGAGGCTAGCAAGGCTAGTCCAATATAAGGCTATAATGCCATAGGTACCATAATGACCAGATGGAGGTCGGTACGGGCTGATCTCCCGTATTATAATTTAAAGATGGATATTCCAATAAAGGGTTCCTTTATATTCTATAAAGATGAAAATATTTATATACTTTGAGTCGTTGCTCCTTATTCTTTAAAAGATGAAATGAAATGAAATGGAACAACTCGAGTCTTCATTTTGATTGTAATATTGTGAACCCTGTCACTTTGCGTTGATGTTAAGATTCAAAGTTTGATTGATTATTTCCTTCTGTTGAGAAACACTCTGAAGTCCTGTTAATGATTTGAGATGAATGTCGGCTTTCACCCTAACCTGAGCCTTGATTCCTGAAAGCCCAAATCCTTCTTCATAACCCTTTCATAGCCAGAGACAGAATTCTTCCACCTAGATATTTAAATTAGAATGCCTTGTATATTGATATTGATATTGTTCTGTATTATAGAACTGTTTATATAGTTACTTGTTGAGCTTCTTTGCTAATATATTTTGCTAACCATGGCAGTTAAGAAAGAAGATGGTCAGACTTAGGCGCACTGCTCACCAGAGCGTTCCTGGCGGTCCTTACCGTGTCGTAGGTTTCCAGATGCTAGAGCAGGTAGCTATGTGTGTGTGAGAAAGCGTATGAGTTGGAAGGATTGTATAAGTTGGTTCAGATACAATGGGTTATCTGTCAGTTCCATGTTGGAATTGAATAAATTTAAATTTATTATTTGATAGGCAAGAAAATAAGGCCTGGGTATATAATTAATGTTGCATTAATCATATCAGAATTGGGTCAACAGCTAGGCCCATTTGAGAAGGCCCAAAACCCTGAATATTAATTAATTTCGTAATTAATTAATAAGGGATAAGTCAGCTGATAAGATGAGTCCTAGTGGAGAAATAAATCCTTGTAGATTGGTCTCCAAGGAACCTGGTGGGATATGGAATCAGCTTCCTACTTCTTAGGACTCCAAAGTCCATTTTAATTCTGAGACTTGCCCACCAAGTCTCCTAACCCAAGTCCAATACAAGGACTCCCAACATCTATATAAAGGGCCTCACCCCACAAATCAGAACTATATTTTTGACTTGATCCTTAGCATACAACAAGGTACGTAGGCATCTTGTTAAGGCAGATCGAGTCACGAAACACAAGAGCAGTCAAATTGAGCCTCGAAGCTCACCTTCTCTAGTAATAAATACAACAATTATTATACTTTAGTTTTTGATCCATAACATTTGGCGCCTTCTGTGGGAAAACACAACAACAATCATGGTGAGAACACGGAGAGGAAACAACGCCCTAGAAGGAGGAACACCAGCGGGGACAACCCAAATGATTTCGTCAACCGTGGACGTACCTCCGCATTCAACCTATGCCGCCACCCAAGGAGGAGCCCATATAGGGGCAACTGAACCTCAACATCAAGGGACGATTCCCCCGGCTCCTCAAGGTACGAATCCCCAACTTCAACAACTACATACACCTGTGAATTCTCGACCCATTGGGTATGAGTATTCAGCTGTTGTAACCACTAACCCCCTTATGGGATGCCCCTTTACCCTGAGGTTGGAGGAAGTGGACATGCTGGACGGAGTGAAGCATGTGAGCAAACACCCCCTACATACAAGGTTTGGCTCCTATCCCAGAGGATCAGGAATTTTCTTGTCCTTATACTGAGAGAGACTCTGAATCTTCGGATGATGAAGTGGCCCCAAGAAGGAGACGTGATGACAAAGAGCCGATGGCTGATGGTAACCAACATCCTAGGAGCACCCGAGGAGTGAATCCCCAAGAAGTGCAGGGGAGGATCAAGGCCCACGAGGCTGAGATTCAAAGGCTGAAGCGTGACTTGGAGGCGCACCAGGCTCCCAGACTGCCATTACCACCTAGGGGGAGAAATCCTCCTCCAATCATAGACCTGGATGGTCTTTCACAAAGAAGGGTTGTAGTCCCAGGAGCTGATCTAAACAATCTTCTTCCCCTTGGAGATCCTGATGATCCTACTCCACCATTCACTGAAGAGATAATGAATGCCCATATCTCAAGGAAGTTCAAGATGCCCACTATCAAAGCTTATGATGGTACGGGAGGTCCAGCTAACCATGTTAGGACATTCTCCAATGCACTGTTGTTGCAGCCCGTGAATGACGCTATTAAGTGTCGGGCCTTTCCTCAAACCCTATCGAATATGGCTCAAAGATGGTATAGTCGTTTGCCCCCGAACTCCATTGGGTCCTTCAGAGAATTAAGTCAGGCTTTTATTAAGCTGTTCATCAGCGGGAGAGTGCATGAGAAAACCTTAGCATCCCTCATGAGCATTGTGCAGGGAGCGAAGGAATCCTTGAGAGAATACCTGAATCGTTTCACAAAGGAAGCTTTAAAAGTCCCGAACCTTGATGACAAGGTAGCCATGATAACACTATAACAAGGAACTAGGGATGAGTTCTTCAAGATGTCCTTGGCCAAGCGCCCCCTGAAAGCATGTTGTAGCTCCAAGATAGGGCCGGGAGGTAAGAAGCGAAAAACTGATCTAGAATATATTGCTAAGAACAAGTATCCCAGAACTAAGCAAAACCCTGATTCAACCCCTAAGAAGGGAGGACCTGGGCAAAAGTTCACTGAATACGCTAAGCTGAATGAGCCTAGAAGCCAGATCTTGATAGATATCGAGAAAGATCAAGATATTCATTGGCCTAAACCCTTGAAGGTTAATCCTTCCAAGCTAGATAAGAACAAATATTGTAGATTTCACAAAGATGTTGGTCATGACATCGATAAGTGTAGGCAATTGAAAGAATAAATAGATATCCTCATTCGGAAAGGAAGATTGAACAAGTACACTGGGGAAGGAAGAGATAAGAATAACAATGGGAGAAAGAACTTTGAAGATCGTAGGAGGCACCAAGACGATCAGGGGCAGAATTCCCAGCCTAGGGGACCAGTTATAAATGCAATATTTGGAGGACCGCGACCCCGAGGGCCTGTGATAAACACAATTTTTGGAGGACCAACTACTGTTGCATTATCCAAGAACTCCAGAAAAGCATATACTAGAGAAGTTATGCATATTGTTGTGGAAGCCTCGAAGAGGGCCAGGACAGGAGTAACAATGGCTTTTGATGATTCTAACCTAGAGGGTGTGAAATTTCTCCATGACGACCCGCTGGTCATAACACCGATAATAGGAAATAGCCCGGTTAAGAGGGTCTTTGTGGATAATGGTGCTTTAGTGGATATCTTGCTCTATGAAACCTTTTTAAGGATGGGTTATAATGATTCTCAACTAATCCCGACCGATATATCGATATATGGATTTGCGGGAGTGGAGTGCCCCGTGGAAGGGATAATCAAGTTGCCAACAACCATAGAACAGGAACCAAGGCAAGCAACACAGATGTTGAACTTTGTGGTGGTGAAGGCTAGTTCAACTTATAATGCTATCATTGGGAGAACAGGGAAACATGCCTTTAAGGCAGTCCCTTCTTCCTACCATTCAGTTTTGAAGTTTCCCACCCGGAATGGGATCGGAGAAAAGAGAGGAGATCAAAAAATGGCTAGAAGTTGTTATGTAGCCTCTCTGAGGGCAAATGGAGTTGGGGGGAAAGTTCTGCCTATTGAAGATCTGGATATCTGAGAAAATGATGAGAAAAGAGGGAAGCCAGCAGAAGACTTGGTTTCGATTCCTTTAGCTCCCGAGGATCCTGAGAAAGTGACTTTCGTTGGAGCCACACTAAAGGAGCCCCTTAGAGGGAAGTTGGTGAAATTTCTGCAAGAAAATAGTGATGTGTTTGCATGGTCAGCAGCTGATATGTGAGGCATAGACCCGAAACTGATTACTCACAAGCTGAATGTGGATCCGAGTCAGAAGCCGGTGAAGCAAAAGAAAAGAAGTTTTGCTCCAGAGAGTCAAGAAGCTATAAAACATGAAGTAGAGCAGCTCTTAGAGGCTGGTTTCATTGAGGAGATACAATTTCCAGAATGGTTAGCAAACCCTGTAATGGTGAAGAAGGCCAATGGAAAATGGAGGATGTGTGTGGACTTCACTGATCTGAATGACGCATGCCCTAAGGACTGTTTCTCATTGCCAAAGATAGATACTTTGATAGATGCCACTGCTGGACATGAGATGCTGAGCTTGATGGATAGATTTAGTGGATACAGTCAGATCAAGATGCATAAGGACGATATCCCAAAGGTATCATTCATCACTGACTTTGGTGTTTATTATTATCTTGTTATGGCATTTGGTCTCAAGAATGTAGGAGCCACCTATCAAAGGTTGGTAAATAAAATTTTTAAGGATCTTATTGGCAAGACCATGGAAGTTTATGTTGATGACATGTTAGTCAAGAGTCTAATGAAGACTGACCATATAACCCATTTGAGGGAAGATTTTGAGGTCCTGAGATACCACAAGCTGATGTTAAATCCTGGAAAGTGTGCTTTCGGAGTAGGATCTGTAAAATTTTTGGGATTGATGGTCTCCAAGAGAGGAATCGAGGCCAATCCCGACAAAATAAAGGCAATCCTAGACATGGAGCCACCAAAAACTATCAAAGATGTTCAAAAGCTCACTGAAAGGGTTGTTGTATTGGGACGATTCATCTCCAAATCTGGGGACAAGTGCTTGTCGTTCTTCAAGTCATTAAAAAAGCTAAAGGATTTTATATGGAGTGAGGAAAGCTAGAAGGCATTCGAGGAATTAAAAAAATATATGGCCCATGCCCCAGTGTTGTCCAAGCCAGCTCTGCATGAATTTTTATACTTGTACTTGGCTGTTTCAGAGAATGCCTTGAGTGCTGTATTGGTTAAGGAAAAATTTAAAATCCAGAAATTCGTATACTATGTTAGCAAGATTTTGCATAGAGCTGAGTTGAATTATTCAACTATTGAGAAGTTTGCTTTATCCTTGGTAATGGCTTCAAGAAAGTTGTGTACCTACTTTCAGGCTTATAAGATTGAAGTACTAACAAATCAGCCCTTGAGAAATATTATTCATAGTCCCAAGGCTAGTGGGAGGCTGATCAAATGGGCAATAGAGTTGGGAGAATTTTTTGATATCAAGTATAAGCCACGAACGGAAATAAAAGCCCATGCATTGGCTGACTTCGTGGTGGAATGTACCATACCCAACCAAGAAGTCGTGGGGCAGGAAGATACCATACCTCAAGACAAGGAAGTTGATAAGGGGGACAAAGAAAAGGATGATAAGGAGAAGGAATATTGGGTTCTCTATTTTGATGGAGCATAAAAAACAAATTGAAGTAGAGCAGGGTTAGTTTTACAAAGCCCTGATGGATTCTTGATTAAATATGCTATGAAGTTAGACTTCCCGACCACAAATAATGAGGCAGAATATGAAGCTCTGATAGCTGGCCTTGGCTTAGCAGGGACACTTATAGTCAAGAACTTAAAGGTCTGTGGAGACTCGAAGCTGGTCATATCCCAGGTAAAGGGAGAGTTTGAGGCAAAGGATGATATGATGGCTAAGTATGTCTGCCTAGTAAGGGTTGTGATGACCCAATTCGATGAATGCCATGTTGAGCACATTCCAAGGGAGGAAAATGCTAAGGCAGATGCATTATCAAAATTTGCTTCATCTGAGATAGAGGAAAGTTCAGGAAGTGTATACTTCCGCGTTCTGAAGATACAGAGCATTGATGTTAAGCTTGTAGCTCCTATAGGTCTGGGGACGTCATGGATAGATCCCATTAAGACCCATATTCAAACCGGTTGGTTGCCAAATGATGCTACTGAAGGACGGAAGTTGGTTGTTCGAGCACTAAGATACTCCTTGATAGATGGGATTTTGTATAAAAGATCTTATGTGGTTCCTTACTTAAGATGTCTCAGGCCCGATGAGGCACGCTTGGCTCTTGAGAAAGTACATGAAGTTATCTGTGGGCAACACTTGGGGGGCAAAGCGCTGGCTCATAAGATAACCCGTTTAGGCTTCTACTGGCCGGAAATGATGGCCGATGCCAAAGAGTATGTGAAGAAGTGTGATCGTTGTCAGAAACATGCACCTGTTGTTCGACAACCCCCCAAAATGTTGACTTCAATCAATTCTCCCATCCCCTTTGCTATGTTGGGAATGGATATACTTGGGCCTTTCCCCATGGCCACGACATAAAGGAAGTTCCTGATTGTAGCCATTGATTATTTTACTAAGTAGATTGAAGCCAAGCCTTTGGCCAAAATCACAACTAAGCAGGTTGCACAATTCCTGTGGGAAAATATCATGTGCCGGTATGGAATTCCCCGCATCCTAGTCATTGACAATGGAACACAGTTCAACAATGAGGAATTCAAGAAATATTGTGAGGAGAATTAAATTGAATTACGATTCACCTCTGTGGATCACCCGCAAGCTAATGGGCAAGCGGAAGTGGCGAATCGAATAATCCTGGATGGACTAAAGAAGAGGATCGAGAAGTCGAGGAATAATTGGGTGGATGAAATACTCCCAATACTATGGGCCTATAGGACTACCTGTAGAGTCACGACTGGAGCAACTCCCTTCATGTTAGCATATGGGGCAGAAGCGGTTGTTCCTGAAGAAATATCACATTCCTCTCCCAAGAATCAAGCTTTCATTGCTGAGGAAAATGAGGAAGGGAAAAGGTTAGCCCTGGATCTAATCGATGAAGTACGAGATAAGGCACATGTGAAGATAGTGGAATAACAGAAAAAGGCTTCATTCTACTACAACCTAAAGGTTAAGGAAGGGTTCTTCAAATAGGGTGACTTAGTCCTGAGGAAGGTAAAAGCTTCTGGTGTATGGCATAAAGGGAAACTTAACCCAAATTGGGAAGGGCCATACAAGGTCAAAAGTGTTCAGGGTAGAGGAACCTACAAGCTTGAGACTATTGATGGTTTTGAAGTCCCGAGAACTTGGCATGCACAAAACCTGAAGATTTACTATTTGTAAAATGGTTGAGCACGATTCTCACTTGTCAAGATGAAAAGTAGGTTGAAAAGCACCTTGAAGCTTTGCTTACTTAGGATTTACATGTTTTAGTTTTATTAAGACTTGTGTAAGGGATGAATCCCAACAATTTGTGAAATTTAGAAAGTTTTCGAAATATGTTTGAATTCTAGTGGTAAGACAAGTAAACTAAGTGCATGGAATGAAAGCATAGAGTTTGGTAAATAAAAATGGTTCAAATAAATAATACAAAGTCTGATAAGCAAAGTCTAAAAGACAAGATAAAATAAATAAGCCACGCAGGGCTAGAAAAGCTCTAAGGAGCAGAGGTGCCCTCGGCATCCATATCATCATCTTCGCCGCTCTCGCTGGAAGTCTCAGTAGTCCCAGAGGAGGAAGAGCTATCATCTGCAGCAGGCCTAGAAGATGACTCGAGAGGAGGAAGAACCTGAGGAATATGATTAGAGATGACCACATGGGTGCGGAACCCCTGTAGCAAAGCCTCGTCGTCAGGGCAGACATAGTCCGCTGGGTTAATGTCAGGGCAACCCTCGTTCACGGTCCCAAGGGTCGTTTCCCAGCCAGTCCTAAAAAACCCAGGGAACACTGAGTCGTCCCTCACCCTCATGGACTAGGTAAACTCCTCTGAGTCCATGTAGTTGTCAATCGCCTTGTCCTTCTCGGCCCTAAGGACAACCAGCTCAGTATTGGACTCTCCGAGCTCCTCCTCCTTACGTTTCAACTTTCTCTCCAAAGCGGCATACTTCTTCTGCTGCTTCCTGAGGGCATTATCAGCCTTGTCAGAAGCCCTCTTCCATGATTCAGCTTGCCTCACGGCGCTTTGGAAGTAGGTGTTAGACTGAAACAAAACAGTAAACGAAGATATTATAAGGCAAGAAAATGCTACGAGAGGAAGAAAGTAAAATTTTAAGAAAAGTCATAACGAGGCCAGGGACTGAGCTCCCATGAGCTTTATCCTCTCCAGGTCGGGAGTAGCAACCACATCAGTGAATTCCTTGGGGGTAACTCCATGGTAAGACCAATCCCAGGCATGCTTTGTGGATCCAACCCTGGTATCCCCTCGACGGAATCCCCAAAGAGGCTGAAAGGCTCCCGTAGCAGCAGAGACAGGAGCAGCAGCAGAGATAGGGGCACTGTGGGCTTCAGCTCCCTCAAATGTAACCTTTACCATTGGCTCCTTGTGCTTTCGTAGGAAGCTAAGCTCCGTAGCCTTTCCTCGAGTATCCAGACCCGCAAGGCGAGCCTTCTTCATCCTCGCAGTCTCCTCAATGAGAGGCGCATTATCCTCGTTAATTTCCTTAGCAGCTGCAGAATATGAGAATAACAAAATAAGTGGTGTCAATAATGCATGAAAGAAAGTAAAAATGAGAAGAGAAGAAAAATACCCTGTTGAGAAACTGAGGAGAGTCCCACGTGGATGAGGGAAAACTCCTCTAAAAGAGTCTAGCTGACAGTGGCACCATCATCCCGAGTAAGCTCATCATAAATGATAGTTTCCTTGGGGGTTAGGTGAATGGATTTGAGGATACCATCACTAACCTTCCCGAAGGAAGATCTGAAGAGGGTGCCCCAGTCACCAATCTCCCATCTTAACCCGATAAAACTATTCCTCCAATATTGGTTATTGTCGGGAATGGAGGCATTGTTAAAAATATGTTTACACTTGGGCCTTTGTTTAATGTAGACCCAACCACAAATACTCGAAAAACTGTTATAACATTGTAAAATCTTCCTAAAAACAGCTACTGATAAGGGAAAACCTCCCCTAAGACAATAAACCATGAAACATAAAATGTTCCTCCAGGCGTTTGGAAGAAGCTGAAAGGGGTTAATTTGCAAGTCTGCTAAAAGGTGGGGAATGAAAGGATGAAAAGGAAACCTAAGCCCAGCATCAAGGGCATCTGTGTAAAGAAAAAGAGTATCGGGTTTCCAGTGGCAAACTGGAACTAGCATAAGAACAGGACGAACATTATAACATGCGTTTAACTTATCGTAATCTATATTGTGCCATGTGTTGCAATGATTGAAAGAGTCAAGATGTGCATTTGAGGGATATTCGTCCCCCCTAGCATTAATCATATCTAACAAAGATATGTAAGAAGAGCATATTTCGATATCCTTACCTCGTTTCGAAGCTGAGGCTATCTTGGCCGCTCTCTCGGAATTCTTATCAGCCATTGATGCTACCTTAGGATAAAAGGGTATTTGGGTATATATGTATATTGCGAGAGTGTTTGGACTCATATAGAGTTGAGTTAGACTATTAGGTATAGTCTAAGTAAAGAGATTAGGTCAAGGTAGCATCTAGAATTAGGGTGTGGAGTCAGTTGAGGTCTTATTCAAACCTATTGTTGTATCTTGGCTGCTGCTTTGTGTTTTATCTCAAGACCCCAGTAGTGGTAATGATTCTAACTCAGAGATTAGTTTGACCGGTACCCCAGTGGACCCTATTCCGCCCTCTTCAGAGGAGCCTGTGTATGTTAGTTCAAACCTTGAGGAGCATCTATCGGAGAGCAGTGAGATCCCTAGGCAAGTGTCTCCCCTGAGACCTATTCCAGAAATTCCATCCCCTGAGCGAGAGCCCGCTATGCCTGCCAGGATTGTGCCTGCCCAGATTGGAGGCAAGTTAGCCCAGGATCGAGACTTTATTTACTCCTGCATTCCTGAGTTGGGAGCATTTGTGGATAGGCCGGCTCGAGAGTCTAGGAAGAGGACTTCAGTTATGGAGGATGAATGGAGAGTCCAGATTTAGATGGTGGAGTAGGTTTCCCAGAGGAGATTGGATGAGGGACCATCATCTAGTGATGCAGAGGCTGAGGCCAAGAGGGTTCATAAGATCATTCGTTGGATATTGACTGTGTTGAGAGAGATTCTAGATTCTGGTGATGAGTGAGTTGGTGATGAACGAGAGGGACATCTGGTGTAGCCGTAGTAGTTGTTATTTATTTGTTTCTTTTCAGCGCCAGTAGGCTTTGGGATACTTGGTCAGATGCCGGGATCCCTTTTTCTTTTCATGTTATATTTCAGAACTAGTGTTGGTTGCACTAGTAGTAGTTAGGTAGAAGTTAGGGGTAGATGGGGGATATTTTCCAGTTTTTCCTCTGTTTAACCCTGCTATATTATTGTACCTTATTCCAGAACTATTGTACTTGAACTTCTCTCTTTATGCACGGTTGAAACCGCACATAAATCTTTCATCTTGTTTTATACTTTGGACCCTGGAAATCTTTATAAACTGTTTTACATACCAAGTCTCTAAATAACTGTGTTCAATACCCTATAAGTCATACCTTGTATCATGTGAGAACCCTAACTGATAAGAGAATTATGTAGTAATATGATTACATGCGCAACTAGGTAATAGTTGTAACCCGCAAAGCTATTTCTAAAAAAAGTTTCTATTGATATGTATGCCATGCTATCGTATTGCTGAATAATTGCTCAATCAGGTTTGTAAGATATGGCCACTACACCAAATCGCTAAGAAGAAAAAACTCAAACCCAAGAACAAGAACAAAACCAAGATACACCTATGATAAACCGACTCTTTCAACTTTTGCAACAACCCCCAGTCCCTAAAGTCGGTAATTTCAAGCAATTTCAATCTGTACATCCCCCATAGTTTATAGGATTGCCCGACCCCATTAAAGCCCAGTCTTGGTTGAGGGAAATGGAGAAAGCTTTTGAGTTAGCAGAAGTTAAGGATGATAAGAAGGCGCAATACGCGAGTTATTATCTTAGGGATGAGGCTAGTTATTGGTGGGAATCTTCTAAGGCGTTGCTGGAAGGGAAAGTTATAACCTGGGAGAAGTTTACGGAGATGTTCTTAGAGAAGTAATTTCTAAGTTATATGCAACACTAGTTGGAAATGAGATTTTTAAACTTGAGGCAAGAAGACATGACCGTGGCGGAATATGAAGTGAAATTTTCGGAGTTAGCAAGGTTTGCACCTGACTATGTGAATACCGAAGCAAAGAAGGCCAAAAGATTTCAATAAGGGCTGAAACCAGGGATTCGAAGTCAGGTGGCTCTTCTTAAAATAAGGAATTATGTCGTGTTAGTTTAGAAAGCAATGATTATAGAAGGAGAGAAAGAAGCAACTAAGAAGGAAAGTGAAGGAAAGAAAAGAAAGTTTGAGGAATTAGAATCAGATCAGGGAAGCTCTAAGTTTAGAGGGAAGTTTGGAAAGAATGGTGGAGGTCAAAGCCAAAAGTTTTAGAAGTTCAAGCCCGAGAATGGAAACAAGAAGAATCATTTCCAGAAGACAGGACCAACAATAAAGAACAATAGACCTCAGGCCCAGGAGTCCAAGGTTTATGGAAAGCGACACTCGGGGAGGTATAACAAGCTGAACATGACTTATTTTAAGTGCAATCAGAAAGGACACTACTCAACGGAATGCTCAAGCGGTACAGGAAAACCAGAGGTGATATGTTTCAAGTGTGGAAAGGTAGGTGTTAGGTCCCAATATGTTTGTAGAAGGGGGGTTGAATACAAACTATACCGTTTAATCGAATTTAATACGGAATAAAAAAGTGAAACAAAATTCAAGTTAAATAAAACTATTATTAAACTTGAAAGGTGTTACAACAACGGTATCGACTACAAGGGATTAATCTCAAATAAATTATCACAAATCTAGAATAAATTCGACATGAACTTTTTCTATTTTTGCAATAAAAAGATCAAATGCTAGAAGCAATTTGAGATTAAGTTCTAGGGATTTTGATCCGCTAGATAGTTACACAAGAACAAGAGAATGATTTCTAGTGGTTTAGATTTAACTATAAATGCTAGAAATTAATGCTCTTGAATTTTGCAGTTGAGGATGAAATAAGTTTTGCTGCTGCTTTTTGTTTGTTCTTTAGTAGATGAGTTGTGTTCAATGTAATGAATTGAATGTCTGTTGCTCTCGTCTTTAATAATTCAATCAACAAAATCCACTTGAACTGGCAAGACAATTGGTATGATAATCGCTTGAACTGGCATGACAATCGGTGAGACAATCTGTTGAACTAGCAAGACAATCGACATGACAATTGATTAAACTGGCAAGATAATCGGCATGACTATTGAATGAACTGGCAAGATAATCGGTATGACTATTGAATGAACTGGCATGACTTTCGGTATGATAATTGATTGTCATACCAGTTCAAATGATTGTCTTGCTGAATTAATATTGAATATTAATTCAAAATCAATTCTGAAAATTCATAATATTAATTCAGAATTAATTAATTAATTAATTTAATTAATCAATAAATTAATCTTTGTAGATATAATTTATTTTCTTAATTAAAATATATGACTTAATTAATTAATAGAGAATTAATACTACTCTTGAACATCACCCATTCTTCTGAAAATCTTCTAAAAGTTATGAATCAATTCCATCACTTCATTGTTGACACTCGATGTACTGTCTGGTTCATGAGTAATTAACTTTCGTGGCGTTTCTTCATGTCTTGAATTTGATAACTTGATTTTCTTCAGATTAAAACCCTTTAATTATCTAATACCCTGACAAGATCTCTGACACTTGATTAAATCCACAATCTTGATTTATATCACTGAGGCTTGATCAATTTCTTGAACTTCTTTCAGTGAATTAATTCCTCAAGTCTGTAGCTTTGACAGATGTTACTTTGAGAGGTCTCTTTGACGATAGAACCACTATGTACTTGTTACATTCTTATTTGAGTTGAGTTAAATCCTCGAATAAACAAATAGGCTATGACATATGCCTTTCAATCTCCCCCTATTTCTTTGTTAGACAATAACAGCAAATACCTAGAGGATAACTCAACTAATAAATAAGAAAAAGATATAAAAAGAAATGCAAAGTAAATAGCAGAAACGTTCTGGATTAAATTTAACATTTTCCAGATTCCAAAAGAAATTTACAAGTGAATACAAGATAGATGTTCCTCTAGAATGAGCATATGAATACAATTGTCTATCTTGATTCATTAAGCTCTAAGCATATCACATTAAGTTTTGAGCTATTTGAATTCAGTTGTCTTCACTTCTGAATTCACCTTCTTCTAAATCTTGCAGCAGCTCCTTGTCATAGACATGATCCCTTTCTGAAGAGAAACTGACTGGTCTAACTGGTTGAACCCTATTTGACTTTAGCTTATTCTTAAACTGATTGTACCTTTTGATGTTCTTTTCACAATAAGCTTGAATCAGATCAGCAGCTCGAGTTTTCAACTCAGATGAGTATCCAGCAGTTCTTAAATGATGTTCCATCCAGACAAGATGATTAACAGAGTAGTTTTTAAGAGATTGTGAATCGAGATGGCAGATTTGAAGACAGTCAGACTTAAAGAAACTTATTGGAAAGGGTAAGTTGACCACTTCAGGACTAGCCCTATTAGCAAACTCTTTTAGCCTTTTACGAAGGACTTCATTCAATTCTGAGCTTCTTTTGACTTTGTTGAGAAGAACCCAAATCTCAGATAAAGAACGATTCTCAAACAGGTGGAGTGATACCTTGAAAGATCCTTCACTCTGACAATATACAAAGATGCTCATTTCATTTAATGTTCTATCAAAAGCAGCTGAGATCCTTGAGATTTCAGTCTTGATAGCATTCATGTACACGTTATTGTTTGAATAAGAAATTTCCAGCCTGTCGAGTAGATGTAGAAACTCCCTATCATTGTTCGTGCTCAGCTGAGGTATATCAAGAACTCTCCTTGCTTCATCCCATTTTATACCAATCTTCAGATTGACATCTATTCTTCTTTTTTCATCTTTAATGTCATGAAGACGTTGCTTTTCAAGAGTTTCTGTTCTTTGGATTTCTTTCTTCATGTCAATGATCTAAGATATCTTTTTAAGTTCAACTTCTTTTCTCATCAACTTTGACTGCTTCTTCTGGAACTCTTTCTCAAAAACAGGATCCACTGGAGCTTCCTCTTCCCAGTCTTCAATATTACTTTCCTCTTCAGCTTCAAAGATACCAGCTTTATCTTCCAGGACTGTTTCAGTGGGAACATCAAGAATATCGAAGTCATCTTGCTCTCCACTATAGTAGACATCATCAGCCTTCCTTGTCTCTCTAGCAGAAGAATCTTTTTCTTTTCCTTTTCCACTTCTCCCTTGCTTCTCCCCCTTAGTTGAGGAATCCTCTACAGATTTCCCTTTAGACCCTTCATGACCTCCATTACCTCCAGAGCCCGAGCCTCCACCAGACGGCCCTTCAAAGAAGGTCATTTGCTCTTCAGTAGGACAGTGAGAATTTTTTATCATGAAATACAAGTGCTTCATCCCTTCATTGAGATGTTCCATGCCCTTTTCTATCTTCAAGAATCTGGAAGAGTCCAGTGAATGGTTCATTTCAATCAGGTATTCAAGAGAATTCATTCTAGTATGGAGAGAGCAGAAGTTTGCAATATCTTCGGCTGATAAAGTTGGAGATTCCTGAATGGAATTAAGCTTTGGTATCACAGTGGTCTTCAAATCTAAGATATCATTCCTGATGAATGCCAGCTGATTGTTGATAGAGGTGGAAGAAGAAGACCGTTCAACCACTTGTGCTTTGAATGTTTGAGCCTCAACCTGACTTTTACCAAGTTGTTCTTTCAGAGTAGTAATCTGAGCTAACATGTTTTCAGTGTTTGTGTCTGTGTGTGCGCTCACCTGAATATCTCTCGTTCCTGGTTCACTCATCTCACGTGCTTGTATTTCTCTCAATATAATTGCACGTGAGGAGCCATCATGTTGCTGGTCTTCTGTACCTGTAATTGAAATCACCCTAGCCTCTTCAAGAGAGGTCAGTGGTGGTGCAATGGGAATTCGCGAGTCCCGATCCTCAGCCAAGTCTATCTTTTCATCGAAAATAGATATCTGAATTGGTTCAGGGATAGACTGGCCGATTTGCCCTCCACTTTCTTCAGATAAATCTGTGAGTGGAGAATCTCGTGAGGGAGCCAGAGGTGTTGGATCTGAGAGGGGAGAAAATTACTCTATTAGAGGAAGCTGAGAGTCAGATTTTCCCTCTGAAGCATGTGACTGCTCTTCTGCCGTAACTATGGCAGGCACTGTAATAGACTCACTGTGCACTCCTCTCTTCGTGTCCTGAGTTTCATCTATTGGTATGTTTACTTCCATTATGAGTAATAGAAGGGTGCTTGACTCAGTACAAGATGCCATGGCCCTATGGCGAATTTCAATAGATTCACCCTGTTGAAAGGATGTCTCTAGTAACTGTTCAGTGGCCATTTCAAAGTCCATGTCTTGTTGGGAGGACAAGGATGGGCTTTCAGATGCCTCAGTAAATGTTCTTCTCTTCATAGGAGGAGGCAGAGCTGAGGGTTCATTCACTTCTAAAAATATAATACTCTCAACTAACCTTCTCGGTAACATTTTTGACAGTGGGGGAGAGTTTGAGATAGGTTGTGACTCTGTGTTTGGCTCTATGACCTGGGATTGAAGCTGTGGTTCTACAACTTCATGGTCAGCCCTATCAATCACTGGGGGTCTTTCATCAGAAGTAGGAATGGTTTGAGATTCCGGAAATATTACCTGCAGTGGAAGAGCATCTGAAGTCTGTGCTTGGGTGGCTTGTACCACTAGAGATTGAGGTTGTTGTTCATGACCGGGAAGAGCAAAAACTGGTAAAGGAATGAAGTCGGCCATGAAAGCAGATACAAGTACTGGAACTTGCATGAATTTAAAGGTTGTGTCTTGTCGTGTGTAGATCTTTTTGTTTACAGGAGGTGGTTCAGCGACTGATGAGTTTGCAAAAAGAGCCTTATGCTCAAGGGTCAGAAGGTGTTTTGCTATAAGCTTAAGAAATCGAGCATAGTAGCAAGAAACCCTACGATTTGAAGAATGATCGCGCTTGGCTGAAGTGAGACGTCTCAGAATAATGGGTAAAAGTAATTTTCCAAAATTGATCCTTTGATTGAAAACAACCGCAAGACCAATATACTGCAAAGTGGAAGTGATGTTGTGAAAATTGGATTTAGTGTAGTTGGCAAACACTTTGGAAAGTGTATCGAAGAAAATATCCCATTCAGAGACCAAATTTGACTTAGACAGCTTAGTCAAATTAATCACCCCCTGATAGTGAATGATTTTGAAAAAGTCTGAAATCTCATTATTAGTGGGTAAATTAACAAAATTGTCCATTGGAAAATTTAAAGCTCTATTGATAACTGTTTCATCAACTACATACTGTGTGTTTGCCACGGTGAATGAAAAAGACTTAGAATCAGTGGCCACAGTAGAAGTTGTGCAAATCAGTCTAAGCAAATCGATATTTAATAGAACAGTTGATTTAATAGTGGAGCTAACAATCGAATGATCATTTAAAAATCGAATCCATGGCTTATATTTCTCAAGACTATGGTTTTATTTTGTTGATTTTGAATCCTTTTACATAAAGATGAGAAGGATTCAAAAGCATCACTTTTGGCTTTGAGAAATTCAGTCCATGTGAATCGTGAATAATCATCCATAACTACCAATGTATATGAGCAACCTCTGAGACTTTGTATTGGAACCGGACCAATAAGATCCATATGTAGTAGCTCGAGAGGTCTCGAGGTAGATACCATAAACTTTGCTTTGTGAGAAGCTCGAATTTGTTTACCAACTGCGCAAGCTTCACAAGTATGATCTTTATGATAGTTTAGTTATGGTATACCTAGGATATGGTCTTTAGTTTATATATTCTTTATCAACTTCATGTTGGCATGTCCTAATCTTCGATGCCATAGCCATGGATCATCATTTATAGTGATTAGGCACACGTTTACTTTCTTGTTCATGTCACATGTATAAACATTTTTATTTCTAGGGCAAGTGAGAACCAACTTTCCAAATTTATCTAATATTGAACAATGAGTAGTGTAGAAAATTACCTTATAGTCATTGTCATATAATTGGCTAATAGAGAGAATATTGTACCTTAAACCGGTGACTAAATGAACGTCAGAAATTTTAACTTTCCTATTTCCGATATCTCCGATGCCGACAATGTTTCCTTTGCTACTATCACCAAATGTTACGCTCCCGGTGATAACCTTTTTAATGTTGTTCAAGAGTGACTTATTACCGGTCATATGTCTTGAACATCCACTATCAAGGTACCATGTGTCTTATTTCGCGGAAAGACAAACCTACATACATGATTAGTTAAATTTATAGGTACCCATTTATCTTATATAACATTTGATTTATGAAAGAATGTAGGCATTGCATAATTATCATTAGGCATATAAATATTTCTAGATGCATAAGGTCTAGTTTGAGGTTGATAATACCTAGAGCTATCATGAAATCTTGATGGAGCATGATAAACATTATATCTGTTATTAGCATGGTAAGTAGCATAATCATTTCTACTAAGAGGTTGCTGCCTTCTAAATGCATTACCATTTACATGATATTGTGTGTTTCTATTTTGAAACATAGTTAGTTGATGAGACCATTATTGCCTTGGATTCTTATATTTCATATTATTGTGAGGCATATGTTTATCATCTTTCTTGTATGATTCCTTGCGAATCCATACATGCTTCCCCTTAATTTCACCATTCTTGAATTTTCAATATTGAATGGTATGTCCCATTTTATTGCAATAAGAAGATTTATAAGATGGTGATTTGGGTGAAGTCTTTATTGGTGATACAAATCTCCGGGTATTTCCTTTAGGAGGAGAATTCTTATTATATCCCAAACCTTCATGATTATATGAGGTTTATGTATGCACCATTTGATCCAACATCTTATTGCCTTTTGTAAATCTTTGAATGACTTCTTCAAGATTTTCATTTTCTTTCTTTAAGGCATCAATCTTGTTGTTAAGAATTATTTCTTGATCCTTAACTTGAGCTATGACTTTATAATTTTCTTCTTTTAACCTTAGAGCTTCATCTTTAAGCTCATTGGTTTTTAATAGCTCATTTTCTTTATCAAGATTGTCTTTATAAGATGTTTCTTTATCATTACAATTTTCTGGACTAAAAAAACCAATATGATTATGCGAGACAATATGGACATTGAGAGCCATTTTAAAAAATAAGACACACACTTTCAGAATTTTAAGAGTTAAATTAAGAAAATTTGAATTAAAAATTAATTAATAATTCGAATTAATTCAATTATATTCAAAAAATAAAAAAAAATGTATCTTGATGATTTTTATCCCACAAACTCAGTAACCCACGACACAATACCAGACACAAAATCAAATTGAAGTTCAAAAACACATGACACAAAAACAAAATCAGAACACAGATTGAAAGAAAGAACTAAAATAAAATAGAAATAAAAAATGGGCAGCACTCCTGTATGTATACAAGTGTATGTATATAACAAGAAGTGAAGATTAAGATTGCTGAGTAAGAACTTGAGCAAGAATGGACAAAGGCGATTTGTTGGTAGAGAGAGAGACAGACGGTTAGTTTATAACAAAAGAGAGAGAGACAGTCTATGATGACAAAACAAAAGAGACTAAGTAGTATAACTGGTATGACAATTCGGGATTGTCTTACCGATTGTCATACCGATTGTCATACCAGGCAAAAAGGGGAAATGAAATAAAAAAAGAGGTAGATGGAACTTTGTCCGCTTGGTTCATAACACGTTGATTTTTGTTTGAAAAACTTTTGCAAAGAATGACGGTACAACGAAACAACTAGAAGGATTCGCAATTTAATAAACTTGAAGTTGAAAAGAAAGAAAAAGTAATGATTTGAATATGAATGAGACAACCACATTGGTACTTAAGATGGCCAGTCTTTCGTACCATATGGCATACAACACATGATTAGGTGGCGTCCCACCCGACTCTTCGTCATCCCGATAAAGCGTCTCACCATAATACTGCTCGTCCCAATCAAAGAACAAAACTTAAGGGAAAATTAAATTTGAAAGGAATGCAATATCCTTCTTTTCGATATCATCGCAAAGAGTTTATTATGAAAATAAGTTCATACATGTTTAGGAATCAAAAAGGAATATACGCTGTAATATTGGAGACAAGAATGATACCATTGGTCACCATCCACATTTCACTTATATTCATCTTTCGAGCTTGTTTGATCATATCCCAATTGTGTCATATAATAACTTTAGAAGGTACACTAAAATGCCTCTTCAAATTAAGCATTATGGTAGATTCTTACTTGTTAAGTCTTGCGTTTTAACATCGCACCTACACGTATAATACTTTAACAATTTGATCATAATGGCGTTCCAACCAGATAACCTCGAGTTTCCTCTTTTTAATTTAGTATAACCATGAATCATTCAACATAACGATCCTTTTGTTAATAATATTCTTCTTTTAGAAAAGTCTAGAAATCTTCCCAATCTTCTTCGGTCATGCTCAGGCTTCTGTTAAATCAATGAATTCTTTGAACTCCGATAGTCCTAGTAATTGAATGAATAGTTACTCCATATGCTGATTCTGTTATTGATCTTATCAAACAATATTTGCACCTTACTGTTAGGAATAATCAACTTTTTCATAATCGCGGGTTACTTTGTTCTTTGAATTAGCAATACTAAGTCTGAAACAAGCATCCTTCCAGCTAATCCGGGTCTTTTAACAAACAAGAAACTCAAGTAGTAACTTGACAACCAATATTTCAAACTTATTTTATTCAAAAAGGCTTTAAGAAATTTTATAAGGGAAAATCTTTTTTGAAAACTTGTTTAAAATTTTTAAAATCGCACATCTGGTTGTCCTTAGTATATGAGTTGGTTGTTATCCTTCCTATAACAAGATACCAAGTTAAATAAACGATCACACAAAGGTCCATTCACTTCCATTTATCTTCTCTCCTTCTTTGGGTCTATTACCTTCCTTAATCAACGAAAATTCCAGCTGTCGTTGCATATTATCTTATTCGTAGCTTCATTTCAAAGCTTCCATACTGGTAGTACTCCCATCATCATCTTTGCAGTCATTAAGTGGAACATGTCTATCCAACAGCCAACAAGTCTATTTTATAGAACATAGTTTGCTTATATCACATCACATCACTACTTTACATATCACATTTATCATAACACCATCATCTAATTCTATGAAAATTCCAGATCTATACTTTTCTCTATAACTCTTTCAAAATTTCTCTAGTCCATCCCACAAGCTAATCACGGGTGGTCTATTCACTAGTGGCTCCATTTAATCTGGTAGCAGCTATCCTCCGAAATACGTGAATCTTCTTTCTAAACTCCTTCTCACCTTTATTAGTATCTCATGTACTTACCATTTACTGTAGCTATCGAATCCATCCTCGTAAATACTGTTGTTCCATAAGACAAGTTTTAAACTGAGGGTATAGAACATGGTGTAGAGTAAACTGAAAAGATACATTCATAGTTGAATGTGCAGTAGAACATGAATAAGCAGATTGAGGTTCTTGAATAGGTAGTCTCATAACAAGAGGTGGTAAAATAGCATATAATAGCTTGAAGAAGTGCAACTGTTATAACAGAAGGTACTACCATTAATACTGATGGAAGAACAAGGTGCAAATCAAATCTGAAAAAAATATGACGATCCTCGAACGGTAGGCTCCAAACGATCAGATCATACAGGGAAATCAGGATCTTCCATTGCCGTTATCTGGAAATCATGTCGCAGGCTAAGAATCCCGAATCGCAACACGAACCGTGTCGGAGACCTACTATACAGTCGCACTCAACCTTACGACGTCTTATCTTTCTATTTCCTATTCCTAATCCTAACCCTCTACCCAATCCCGACAATCTAGGCTTGTTTCAGTGACTTATAACCTGTAGCTCTGATACCAACCTGTGATTTTCGAAGATGGAAAGTGTTTGCAGAATTCAAGTCGGTGAAGGACTTTACTTCTAGTAGCAATCAAATTAAGGATATGTTTTGTGATTACTCATTGTAATAGAATATGATTCCTTATTTAATTGTGTAGTTGTGCAGTATATAAGCACGGATTAGGAGAACACTTTATGTATCGCGTATTGATATATCTATTTTGTAACCTACCAGCTCTCAAGGATAACTATTCATCTTTTGAGAGATTAGTTTGTAATCAGTTTTTATCAATCAATAGAAAAACTATTAATGCTATTGAGTGCTTAATTCAATTTATCTGCATAAACTGTATTCATCCCCCCTCTACAATTGTATTAAGGACATAACATCAATGAGATGTGATCATCAGTCAACGAACACACTAGTCTTAATGCATTATTATTGTCCCTTAATAATAATACTCGACTAGGGATATTTGGGAATATCAATACTATTCACATAATCTTATTTATAAGTCATGTACTTAGAGATATAGAATGCATATTACATTCCAAGTACATTTATTAATCTAATATTTATAATGCTGGTAAATTAAGACATAATAAATTATAAAAAGAATAATCGATAAAACATAACATTTCTAATCCAAACGTTATAAACAGAACATAATAGTGTTGTCTCTAGGGCACAAACACTAACAATCTCCCACTTGCACTAGAGCCAATCACTTATGTATCTAATACCCATAAAACTAGTATGACCGTCGTCTTTCCGCTGCGACAAACCCTTAGTCAGTAGGTCTGCACCATTATCATCAGTATGCACTTTACATATATGTATATTGTGGTGCCCTCCAAAACTGGGTCAGAAGTTTGGGGTCCACAACACATACACTATATATAAACCTGTATAAGAAATAATATTTGCAATGACCCTGCTTTGCATAACCACGGATCGCAACAGGTTAAAGTATGAAAACAAGCCACAACCTTAACTTTTATTACAACGTACCAAATCCCAACTAATTTAACTTACAACTGATATAGAAATTATTCTTACAATCTTGCTAACTCAATTACCATAAAAAGTTCCTGCTAGCTCGATCCAACTCAAACTGGTATCCTAGATCGAACACTGAACTGGGAAACCTCGCTATCAACCATATCCTTCTTAGCTGTAGAATACATAAAAAGTTTCGCAAGAGTGAGCTAACTAGCTCAGCAAGTCATGATAACGATAATTGAGGTTAAGCAATGATCAAACGAGATGATTCAGAGGAATCAAGTTTCTTGTTAAACAATTATTAGAATTGGATATTCATTTTAAATTTTAAAACCAAGGTTAGGTTGCTGATCAGTCACGCACTAACCCCGAGCAAGGCACGCAGCTCTGCTCTATAAACTGGATCCAAGGCACACATTGGCCTAATTTGACCACGAATCTGGTCTGACTACGAATCTGGTCCACATAAAGAAAACTATCCAATTCTAAAGCAATTCAATATGATAAACAGTATAACTCAATGAAATAAGTTCATCATCAATAGTAATAAAACATTTGCATAAGAGTATGGAGCAATTCATGGGAACCACAGGGGTTTATCAAAGTATGTAAAAGAAATGGCCTCCAGCCTGTAAGGGGATCATGTATTAGATAAATCAAGGATTTTTCAAGGTTTAGTTCTTTGATGTTATACAAAATGGTTGGGGTATTAAAGTTTATGTATGTTCAAATAATTCGGTTCCAGTGTTTGGTGTTTAGTAGTTATACATTTGGAGATTAGTATCATATTTATGTGGTTTAGTATCTGGAAATCAACAAGGGATGTGTTATGGATTAAAAACTAATATATATAATTGTTGTATTTATTACTAAGGAACGTGAGCTTCGAGGCTCGATTTGACTGCTCTTGTGTTTCGTGACTCAATTTGCCTTAACAAGATGCCTACGTACCTTGCTGATTGCCAAGGATCAAGTCAAAAAATGTAGTTCTTGTCTGTGGGGTGGGGCCCCTTATATAGATGTGGGACTTCTTGAATTGGACTTGATATAGGAGACTTGGTGGTCAAGTCTCTGAATTAGGATAGACTTAGAAGCCCTAGGAAGTAGGAAGCTGATTCCTTATCCTATGAGGTTCCTTGGAGGCCAATCTACAAGGATTTACATCCCACCAGGACTTATCTTAATAGCTGTTTTTCTCCCTTATTAATTAATTACGAAATTAATTAATAATCAGGGTTTTGGGCCTTCTTTGTTCCATCAGGCATGATCAATGTGGTAACCTATCTGGTCTGAATATCATACATCTTCTTATTGGGCCTAGCAGCCCACACCTCTTACAATCAATGTAATATTTAATTATACAATCAGGATTTATTTATCCCTATCAGGATGGTTTATAAAGAATAAGGCTTACGGCTCAAATATCAAATGATGTGATTCGGGTTCAAGGATGTATGATTCAAAGTACTCACAATATAAAACAGAACTATTTTGAATACTTAACAATATGTCACAAGAGAATTTAGAAATGTTTGCACTATGTCTCGAGAAAGGTTTAGAAGTACTTGCCTTGCAGGGCTTTACAACTATTATTGATCGACTCTGAGCCGACTCTGTCGCTCAGGCTTTATTGTCTATCCACTAGATTACCCTGGATTCGACCTCAACACTTAAGCCCTTTGATTGGAACCTTACTGAGCTTTTCGACTGACCACTAAACTATCTTTCGTCCAATGCCAATTCTCGGGCCTTCCGACTAGAACCGAACAAAGAAAGGAAAAGAAACTGGGGAAAAAATAAAAGGAACAATAGAGAACAGATCAGGGAGATAGATACAATAGGGGTGTGATTTGTTGTTTTTGTTTTTTTTTATTATTCGAATAATTCTGCTAATGCCACGTTTCTGAATTCACACAAAACTTAACACGTGTCCTGCATTTCCCAATTGCAAGCTTAATTGACCCGAAATTTACATTTAATGGTATAATTCTACGAACGAGTATTTATCGAAATAATCCTAAAATATTTTTAAAATTCTTGAAATATTCAAAACTTACAAAAATAAGATTTTCATAATTTTATAAGCATTTTTTTTGAAACACACGACATACCTACAATTCAAATTTTAGGGACCGAGGTGCACATAAAATAATTTCAGAAAATTACGATAATAGTCTTAAAATGTTACAAATATCCCGAAGTTTATTAGAACATAGATTTCGTAATTTTAAAATCATTTTTGAAATATAATTTATACCTGCTTTTGTCAATAAAACGAAACAACGCGCAGGTAAAATTAATCCCAAAAATTACCAAAATAATTTTAAAATTATCGGAATATTCCAAACTTAAATAATATAGGTTTCATAATTTTTGAAGAATTATGGAATTAAATGCGGGTTTTATAATTAAATACAATCAGAAAATCTTACAGGGCTAAATAATTGATGAAATATTGATTTCTAAATTTTATAAAATCCTAAAAATAATTATTGTAATTATAGAACCATAAAAACAATTTTAAAGACATTCCAAATATTTATACAAATAAATTTGCACTAAATCCACTTTTGAAAGTGAAAACAATTCAATACGACTCTATAATTAATCACGCGGACAACCCGGTACACCATAAAATCACACATAGATAATAATCAAACAACACATAGCGGTCAAAACCAATACACATATTTTATTTATTTAATACTTTCCATAATCACATGTTTAAATAATTAAAAGAAATACACGAGTCGTTATATATATCTCCTCTCTCATTAATCTCTCGAAGAAGGTAATATCTTTTAAGTATATGCTTTTCTATGGAATAGGCCCTTGGTTCTTTAGCCTGCAAAATGGCTCCACTGTTATTGCAATAGAGATCAACTGAATCTGCGATTAATGGAACTACATCAAGTCTCGTTATGAATTTTCACATCCAAACAGCTTCTTTGGCGGCATCACTGACAGCAATATTATACTCAGCTTCTATTGTAGAATCAGCTAATGTCTCTTCCTTTGAACTCTTCCAGCTTACAGCACCTCCATTAAGGCAAAACAAAAAACCTGACTGAGCTACTGAATCGTCTCTGTCTGTCTGGAAGCTAGCATCAGTGTAACCCTTTACAACTAGCTTCTCATCTTCTCCATACATCAAGAATGAATTCTTAGTTCTATTTAAGTAATTAAGAATAGTCTTGACAACCATCTAGTGACCCTATCATGTATTAGACTGATATTTGCTCTTCATGCTCAAGGCATACGAAACATCAGGACGAGTACATATCATCGCATACATTATAGATCCAATTGCCGAAGCATATGGAACTTTGCTCATACGGCCATTATCATCTAATAATTTAGGGCATTTATCTTTTGAGATCACTATCCTATGAGATATTGGGACATATCCCTTTTTTTTATCTTGCATCCCAAAATGATGCAATACTTTGTCAATATATGTACTCTAACTTAGGCCGATTAATCTCCTTGATCTATCTCAATAGATCTTGATCCCTAATATATAGGTAGCATCGCCTAAGTCCTTCATCGAGAAATTATTTCCCAACCAAGTCTTAACAGCTTGTAGAGAAGGTATGTTATTCCCTATTAGTAATATGTCATCGACATATAGTACTAGGAATGCCACATGGCTCCCACTAACCTTCTTGTAAACACATCGTTCATCTTTATTTTGAATAAAGCCAAAATGTTTGACTATTTCATCAAAATGACAATTTCATCTCCTTGAGGCTTGGTTTAATCCATAAATGGATCAAAGTAACTTACAGACCATCTTAGGAAACTTTGGATCGAAAAAGCCCTCAGGTTGTATCATATATACATCCTTTTCAAGCCTCCCATTTAAGAAAGCGGCTTTGACATCCATTTTCCAAATCTCATAGTCATAGTAAGCAACTATTTCTAGCAAAATCCTGATGAAGTTGACCATAGCAACTGGTGAAAAAGTCTCATCATGTCTATACCATGAATTTTTTTGAAACCTTTTGCCACTACCTGCACCTTATAGGTATGTACTTTACCATCCATGTCAGTTTTCTTCTTGAAAACCCACTTGCACCCTATAGGTTTTACCCCTTCGGGTGGATCAACTAAACCCATACTTTATTTTTAAAATATGGATTCCATCTCGGGTTTCATGGCCTCTAGACATCTCTCAGAGTCTGGACTATTCATAGCTTCTTGGTAGATAAAAGGCTTATTATTGTCTATGAGCATCACATCATCATCTTGAGTCAAGAAAAATCCATAATATCTCTCTGGATCATGACGAACCCAACTAGATCTACGAACAATCTGTATTTCTGGAACAGGAACATCATGATATTTATCCTTCCCATTTTCTAACTTTGGTTCAATTTTATTTTGTACATCTCGATCTTCATCGAGAACTATAGTCCTCCCACTATTTTTCTTGGAAAGTAACTTTTGTTCAAGAAATACATTAGTCCGAGCAATAATCACTTTGTTCTCAGTAGGATTATAGAAACTATACCCTTTTATTTCTTTAAGATATCCCACAAAATAACATTTATCCGATTTTGGTCCTAGCTTGTCAGAAACCAAGCATTTCACAAAAACTTCGCATCCCCATACTTTCATAAACGACATGCTATGATGTTTCTCAGCCCATATCTCATATGGAGTCTTTTGAGCCGATTTAGTTGGAACTCAGTTTAGTGTATATGCAGACGTTTCTAGAGCATAACCATAAAAACTTATTGGAAGATCTGCTAGACTCATCATCGATCGCACCATGTCCAATAAGGTACAATTTCTTCTCTCAGAAACTCTGTTCCATTGAGGCGTTCCAGGAGGAGTAAGTTGTGATACGATACCATACTCTTTCAAGAAACCTTTAAACTCGAGGCTTAAGTTTTTTCCTCCACGATCTGATCGTAGAACTTTTATACTTTCCCTTGTTTGCTTTTCCACTTCGGCCTTGTGTTCTTTGGACTTTTTAAAAGAATTGGATTTGTTCTTCAAAAGGTACACATATCCATATCTTACTGAAATCATCAGTATACGTAATGAAGTAGTAAAAGCCACCTCTTTCCATCATACGCATTGGACCATATACATCACTATATATAAGACTTAATCGTTCGGTGGCCCTTTCACCTTATCCAATAAAAGGAGCTTTAACCATTTTTCCAATGAGACAAGATTTATATTCTTCGTATGATTCAAAATCAAACTTATCCAAGTAGCCATCTTGATGTAACTTGGAAATGCGTTTCTCATTTATGTGACCTAAATGACAATGCCAGAGGTATGTTTGATTTGAGTCTATCATCTTAATATGTCTATTATCATTACTATTTACATTATAGACAGGAGTATTAAGATCGAGATCATATAAACCATTAAACAAATGTGCAACCCCATAGGTAACATTATTCAATGAAAAGGAACAACTATTGTTTTGAATCAAAAATGAAAAACCTTTCTTGTCTAAAAAACAAACAGAAATAATGTTTCTGCAAATCGCAGGCACGTAAAAACAGTTATCTAGTTCCAAAATAAGCGCCATGGGCAACGATAAATGATAAGTCCATACAGCTAAAGTAGCAACCTTTGGTCCATTATCAACACGAAGGTCGACATATCCCTTTCCCATTGTCCTACTTCCCCGCAGTTCCTGCATATTTATACAAATGTGTGAACCACATCCAGTATTTAATACCCATGAAGTAGAAGTAGAAAAATTAAATTCTATAACATAAACACCTGAATCGGAAGCTCCAGTAGCCTTTTTCTTCTTTAGATCCTCCAAATAATCATGACAGTTTCTCTTCCAGTGACGCAATTTTTTGCAATAGTGACAAGTATCACCCTTTGCAACACCACCTCCAGGCTTTAAAGCCTGTTTGGGAGCAGTTTTAGGAGCAATAGCAGGTTTGTATCCCATCTTCTTCTTGCTTTTCCATTTACCTTTCCCTTTGGCACTCTTCTTGTTCACCATCACTATAGGAGCAAGGGACGCCTTCTGAATGTTGGTCTCAGCAGTTTTTAACATAGCCAACAATTCGGTAAGTGTCTTCTCTATCTCATTCATGTTGTAATTCATTACAAACTGAGCATAGTTGTTGTTCAAGGATTGCAAGATCGGATCTATATGGGCTTCTGGACCAATCACGGAACCCAAAGTAGCAAGATAATCCATATATCCAATCATCTTCAGGACATGCGGTCCAAGCAGATCACGATCACCCTGTTTGCATGCATACAATGCTTTTCTTATATCAAACCTCTCTTAACGAGTCTGTCCTTCAATCATACGTTTAAGGTGCCCAATCATGACATAAGCATCCATATGATCATGCTGTTTTTGAAGCACATAACTCATAGTCGCTAGCATCAAACATGTGACATCTGTGTCATCATATATATGCTTCTGATAAGCAGCCTATTGAACATGCATTGTACCAACAGGAAGAGGTTCGGGGCGAGGAACATCAATGACATGGAGATTTCGCTCCTGCCTGAGGACTATCCTCAAGCTCCTTTTCCAATCAAAAAAGTTGGTTCTTGTCATCTTGTCCTTCTCAAGGACTGATCGTATAGAGATTTGTTTTCCATTTGATATCTACAATATTAAAATGTATAAAATAAATTAGTCTATAGATGATCATTAAATTATGTTCAATTGATTATTCATATATATTCAAAATATATATCTCCCATTATTTTTATCAAATCAATAGCCCTAACTATTAATTCGGAAATAATATCTTCTATATCCTTTCTAGTGAGCCAAGATCCAAATTTTACAATATTTTAGTTCAGCTTTGGCTTTACTCCTAAAACATGATTCAATAAGGTAGAGGACATTTGTCAATTATATCAACTATATAACTCTTGGATATTTCGGTGGAACAACATTTGTTCATATTTATCTAATAAATCTTGCCTAACTTCATGCCTCTAAGTTCACAATCCTATTGTGGTAACTTAGTTAAGTCAAACCCAATAGTCAAAAAGTATCAATATACTTCAACGCATTTTCCACTATAGATGGGAGTACTTCGCTCTGACGAACCCAGTCCTTATCGATCCAGGGGTTAACGTGTTGGACATATTCGAAGGCATCTAAACAACTTAATATAAACTTTAGGATTTTTTAATATTAAAACGATCATGATCCCATAATAAAGAGATTCCAAATTTTTTCTTGAATAAAATACTTCAAATCAATATTGTTCAATGGTTTGATTTTCAGGTAGTGAGGGAGTCACAACGGTCTCCCTCAAACCCCACAACCTTACAAGTTCAATGAACCCGCTTTTGACATAATCGCCCCATGTCAAAAATAAAGAAAATTCGTATTTTATTCCGTGTTTCTGAAACACGAGAATCTCATGATCATTTGTTAAATTTTAAAATCTTGAATCGTTATAGATTTTATCTTGTTTGGCATGCATGACATGGGTGATGTATCTAATACAAACATACATTGCTAATCTAATTAAGCATGCATCAATCTAACTACTCTACACATTCATTCATCACATGATATATGTAAAGTGCATTAAAATAAACATGGTAGGTTATGGCCCCTTCCTATGTGATCTTCATCAAGCTCATAATAAATATCATGGTCAATCTAAGGAGGTTAAGCAAATAAATACAACTTATTATTACATCATTTGTCTTCTTGCTTTGTTTGCTTCCTTGTATAGCTTCCTTAGGTCACTTCCAATGGACTCCTTCTTTAAGTCTTCAAGTATATTACATATTTGAAATATAAAAGACTAATCTAATGAACTTACAAGAAGAACTCGAGTTACATTCGAGATTTAATATCACATGAATCAAAATGACATGCAAGTCGTATTTAAAAACCAAACCCATAATTAAAAAATCATTAATCTAAGGTCTAAAGGCCATAACCATCCACCATGCTCAAATAACATATAATAATATAATTTATCATATACTTATTATGATTATTCTAATTAATCATATCAAGTGGAACATATACGAAACACTATTTTATGGATCGAAGTTTTGTATCAAAACAGAACTTTTATGCTTGATTCTTCATTTTTGTATCATCGTATCATATACATACAGTATGTTCCAATCGCCTATTGTGTCCATACACAATTAATCATAACATTAGTCATCTCAGATGATCAACACATGCATATTATCTTCATATCTATCATGAAAGATCTTCAACATACATAATATCCTCATATTTATCATGGCATATCATCAACACATGTATAATATCATAATATCTATCATGGAAGATTATATATACGATATTATCATCAAAATCAGTAAACACACAAATGAATTAAAACCTTTTGCTAGTAGCTCTGATACCAATGTTGGATTTCGAGGCATAAAACATAACAGAAACAATGTTTAAAAACTGTAAAAACCAGAAAAATCGAAACCCATCACAGGATCCATGCGAAAAACAATATTTAATTCGTGGTTAAGATGTTTACCTTAAGAAGCTTTATGATTTTTGTTGTCGAATGGAGGTCCAAGATTTCAACAATCACCATGTATCCCGTCGCGAAATGATCAACGCCTTGAAGGTATCCACACGAATGATCGAACGGAGGATGAGCGTGTACTAGCACTCGTAAATCAGAAGACGTCTTTTATCTCTCTCCTTCTCTCTCAAGCTACTAGGGTTTGTGTTTTATCTTATAAAAACGTAAAACCCTAGTTGAGGCTTAAAAAGATATTATATAGGGAAGAGAAAAAGACTTATATCCCTAAACTAATTTAGAGTTTTAATAAATCCAAAAATCCTAGTTATTATTAATTAAGTCTTACTCATCCAATAACTCAATTTTGGATTTAATAGTAAATTCAAATTTCTTATTTATTTACTTAATTCATAACAAATAATTTAAATTACTTATATTTAATTTAAATCTTAATTTAAATTAAATAATCTTCCAATCATTCTTTGTGTGACACTTTAGGTTATTATTACGTTGGCAACAATTTTAAATCTAATTTAAAATCGTAAACAATGAGCGGCATCTAGTAATACATCATTGCTACCCAGGTAATAATAATTTATTCGATGATCGATTAAACCTTTTGTGAATAATGTATAATGTAATTTAGTCCATTTAAATATATATTATAAATTAAACTCAAGGCATGTTATGTGTCATCATATTCATGGTTTAATTCAGGTTTCTTTGATCAATGAGTAGACTATCATTTCAAATCAACATTTGAGCGCGGCGCCATGCATTTCATAGTCTAGCTCACACAAGAGGCCAATAATATCTCTCGAAAATTAGAAGGGTTAAATCCTTTTGAGATCATTCGTATATCTCACACGATTCCTAATATACTTTAAGTCCACTTTTATCATTACCCGGTCAAAGGTAACTTTTGATGTAATCAAATTATTTTAATCATCATATAGAAATATAATAATTTCAAGTCGAAGGACCATCACATCATTATCATTGTGAGAATTACCTATGACACAACGGGCATGTGGAATCTCACATTGGGTCTATCCAACAACGTGTATATTTACATATGCCTGTGTTTTCGACTTTAGTATCAGTATACCTATGATCAATGAGATGTGATCTGTTAGATATATTTGATAATGTCATGGCTAATATGTTTTATGTTTAGATTTCAGATCTTATTTGAACAGAACAAATCAGTACTTAACTGATCAGTACTTATACTGGAAGTCAGAACTTAAGGGATATCAGTACTTATGTTATCAAGAGATAGATATCAGAACTTAAGTGCTGAAGGACGATCAGATAAGGACATTAGCTGATTAAAGTTAAGAAGATCAAGATAAACATAAGAAGAGATATGCATGAAGAAGGAATTCCGTGAAGAATGGAATACTTGGAATAGAAGATATCTGATTGATATATTTTAGGAAGCAGAATTATATTCCATATCAATTAGCGATTATCTTGTAACTGTGTAGTATAAACACAGACATAGGGTTTACACTATAAGTGTTATCATTATCGAGAATATTATTAATTATAACCCTAGCAGCTCTCGTGATATTTTGTTCATCACTGAGAGATAACAGTTCCAGATTGTAACAGAGTTTATTGTTTAAATAAAGTTTGTTTTCTGTTACATAAGTTCTTGAAGTTTGATTTGATTGTAATAAACACTGTATTCACCCCCTCTACAGTGAAAGTGTGACCTAACAAGTGGTATCAGAGCTATCTGTTAACACACATACAGTTAAAGATCCAAACACAATCATGTCTGACACAGAAACTCCAACTAAGCTTACCAAAACTGAGGAATCATCAAAGACATCAACTCAGAGTCGATATGAGACTATCAGAGTTCCCATATTGAGACCATCTGAATATCCCATATGGAAGGTAAGGATGACCATGTTTCTGGAAGCAACAGATCCAGAATACCTTGATAGAATCAAGGAAGGGCCTCACAAACCTACCAAGCTCACTGTTGTAGTTGCAGGTGAAGCAGCAATGACCGTACCAAAGGAAAAGAATGATTACACTGCTGAAGATATAGCATCTATTGCTAAAGATGCAAAGGTACGTCACTTATTGCATAGTGCCATTGATAATGTAATGTCAAACAGGGTAATCAACTGCAAGACTGCTAAGGAGATATGGGATGCACTGGAGACAAGGTGTCAAGGAACTGAAACAGTTAAGAAGAACAGGAAGACAATACTCACTCAAGAGTATGAACACTTTGACTCTAGGACTAATGAGTCATTGACTGATGTATATGATAGATTTGTCAAACTCTTGAATGACTTGTCATTAGTAAATAAGGAGTATGATCTTGAAGATACAAACCTCAAATTCCTGTTAGCTCTTCCTGAATGTTGGGATTTGAAGGCAACAACAATAAGAGACAACTACAATCTTGATGAAACAACTCTTGATGAAATCTATGGAATGCTCAAGACTCATGAACTTGAGATGGAACAAAAAAGCAAGAGGAAAGGAGGAAAGTCAAGGACAGTTGCTCTCAAGGTTGAAGAGGAATCCCCCAAACCACCTTCCTCAAAGAAAGATAAGGGTAAAGCTCTTATCATAAAATCTGATACTGAGTCATCAAGTTCTGAGAGTGATGATGACTCAGATTCTGAAAGCTTGCCTGAAACTGATGCTGATGAGGAGATGATGAAGCTGTGTGCTCTTATGGTGAAAGGAATCACAAAGATTGCATACAGGAAGTTCAGGAAGGGAAATAAGTTTTCCAGGAAAGGCATAAGTTCTGATAAGAAGAATTTCAGAAGATCTGAAGGAAGAGGAGGAAAGTCTGACAGAGGAGATTACGCTAATGTTAAATGTTATAATTGTGGTGAGAAAGGCCACATATCTCCTGATTGCAAGAAGACCAAGAATGACAAAGGCAAAGCTCTTGTCACAAAGCAGAAAAGCTGGACAGACACCTCAGACTCTGAAAGTGAGGAGAACTATGCATTGATGGCAAATGCTGATAAATCAAGTTCTGAGAGCAGTTCTGAAGCTGCTGAAACAAAGGTACCTCAGACTACTTATGCTTTTCATACTGATGATATTAATGAGTTGAGAAGATATCTTAAAACCATGTTTGTTAGTTACAGAGATCAAACTTTAACATGTGAAAGATTAACTTCTGAAAATCTTGCTTTTAGGAAAAGAAATGATTTCTTAGAAAAAGAGTTAGTCATGTTTCATCAAACTCAGCAGGATAGAGATGATGCTTTTTATGTTAGGGATGAAGTGCTAAAAATGAATGAATCTCTAAAAACTGAGTTAGAAAAGGAGAGAGAGATTATCAGAACTTGGACTAACTCTGGCAAAACAACTCAAAATTTGCTAAGCAGTGGAAACTGGAAAGAGGGCTTAGGCTATGGAGAAAATAAAAAAGGAACTGTAGAAATTAAGCCTGTTGATAAGCAAAAGCCGAAGTTAAAACCTGTTAAGTTTGTAACTGAAAAATCCGAAAATGAGAAATCAGAAGTTAAAAAGGAATTAGCTTCTGACAAACTAAAACAGGAAAAGACAGCTGAAGTTAACATAGGCTTAATGACAAAGAAGCAGCTTAAGCATAAGCTGAAAGATGTTAAGAATGCAAACAAGGTAAAATCACCTAGGAAAAACAGGAATGGAAAGGAAGGTGTGAATAAAAGCAATAACTATAAATCTGTTCCTGATGCTCCTAGGAAAGCATGTCATAACTGTGGAAGTTCTAACCATCTGGCTTCTTTTTGCAGGAAGAATAAGAATATTAACTCCTTATCTACAAAGTCAGGAGTTAAGAGTCAGTCTGTTAGATACAAACCACAAAATCCTTGTTTTCATTGTGGTAGTTTATGGCATTCCATTTATACTTGTAAGGAATATCATAGTTTGTACTATGATTATTATCAAATAAAACCTTCTTTAAAGAAAGTTTCTGTTGTTCCTTCTAGTATAAGTTCTGATAAGAAAACTGTTAACATAAAATCTGATGTTAAATCCGCTGCAAATGTTAACAAACCTAAAAAGGCCAAAGGATCCAAGCAAGTCTGGGTCCTTAAAACTAATAATTAGTGGTCTTTTTGATTGCAGGGCAACAGGAAAAATATTTTAGTTCTGGACAGTGGATGTTCAGGACATATGACTGGAAATAAGGCCCTGCTATCAGACTTTGTGGAGAAAGCTGGCCCAAGTGTTTCTTATGGAGATGGCAACATTGGAAAAACTTTGGGATATGGCAATATCAATCTTGGGAATGTCATTATTAAAGATGTAGCTCTGGTCTCAGGACTTAAACACAACTTACTGAGTATAAGTCAAATCTGTGACAGAGGTTATCATGTTGATTTCTTTGCAGAACATTGTGAAATAGTTAGTAAATCTAAAGGAAAAATTGTTCTGAAGGGATTCAGGCGTGGTAACATTTATGAAGCTAAGCTTTCAACAAGTTCTGATGGTTCTGCAATCTGTTTAGTGAGTAGAGCCTCAACTGAAGAAAGCTGGAATTGGCACAAGAAACTCTCTCATTTAAACTTCAACAAGATAAATGAACTGATCAAGAAAGATCTTGTGAGAGGACTTCCAAAATCAGTGTTTGTTCCTGATGGTCTTTGTGACTCATGTCAGAAGGCTAAACAAAGAAAATCTTCGTTCAAGAGCAAGACTGAATCATCAATTCTTGAGCCTTATTATCTACTTCATGTTGATCTATTTGGTCCAGTGAATGTCATGTCTATTGCAAAGAAGAAATATGCGTTGGTCATAGTAGATGAGTTCACCAGATACATATGGATGTATTTCTTGCACACAAAAAGTGAAACTGCATCTATCCTGATTGATCATGTCAAACATCTGGATAAATTGATCAAAGATTCTGTGAAAATTTTGAGGAGTGATAATGGCACTGAATTCAAGAATTTGATAATAGAAGAGTTCTGCAAAAATCATGGAATAAAGCAGGAATTTTCTGCTCCTGGAACTCCACAGCAAAATGGAGTTGTTGAAAGGAAGAATAGAACTCTAATTGAAGCTGCACGAACAATGCTTGAAGAAGCAAAGCTTCCAACCTATTTCTGGGCTGAAGCTGTGCAGACTGCTTGTTTTACTCAAAATGCAACACTCATTAACAAGCATGGAAAAACACCATATGAGATGGTGAAGAACAAGAAGCCAAATCTCAAATACTTTCATGTATTTGGATGTAAGTGTTTTGTTCTCAAGACTCATCCTGAACAGCTATCCAAGTTTGATCTAAAAGCTGATGAGGGAATCTTTGTAGGATATCCACTTTCTACAAAAGCCTTCAGAGTCTATAATTTGAGAACAAAAGTGGTCATGGAATCTATCAATGTCTCTTTTGATGACAAGAAGATCACTGGACTTGAAGATTGCATTGATCATGATAAGCTGAGATTTGAAAATGAAGATTCATATTCTGATACCTCAAGTCCTGACAGTCTAACTCCTGATACTGTAAATTCTGATGGATTAAACTCTGATGTTATTGAAACTGTGGTGACTACGTCAAAGGAAGATGCACCAATGCAGGGGGAGCATACTCAAGATATTATCACATCTCAAGAAGCATCAGAACATACATCTGGCTCTTCAAATTCTGATTCGTCAAGTTCTGATAAGCCAAGTACTGACAGTACTGAAAATCTAAATACTGAAGGATCCAACTCAGAGAGCATAGTTTCAGGGGGAGCATCAGAAAATGAAACCGAAGACAGCATGAATCATGGGGGAGCATCCAGTTCTAGAGAAAATCTTCCATCTGCAAGGAAGTGGACAAAATCACATACACCTGATTTAATAATTGGAAATCCTGAGGCAGGTGTCAGAACTAGAACAGGTACTTCGAATGAATGTCTTTACAATTCTTTTCTCTCTCAGTCTGAGCCAAAGAAAGTGGAAGAAGCTCTTCAAGATGCTGATTGGGTGCAAGCAATGCAGGAAGAGTTGAATGAATTTGAAAGAAACAAAGTCTGGACCTTAGTGCCAAGACCCAAGAATAGATCGGTTGTTGGTACAAAGTGGGTATTCAGAAACAAAACTGACAGTGATGGCATAATTGTAAGGAACAAGGCAAGGCTGGTTGCAAAAGGATATTCTCAACAGGAGGGAATTGACTATGATGAAACATTTGCTCCAGTTGCTAGGTTAGAAGCCATAAGAATATTCATGGCTTATGCTGCTCACAAAAAGTTTACTGTCTTTCAAATGGATGTGAAAAGTGCTTTTCTCAATGGAGAATTGGAAGAGGAAGTATATGTTGAACAACCTCCAGGCTTTGTAGATACCAAACATCCAGATTATGTCTACAGGCTTGATAAAGCACTTTATGGACTTAAGCAAGCTCCTAGAGCATGGTATGAGACTTTAGCTCAGTTTCTTCTGGAAAGTGGATTCAACAGAGGAACTATTGACAAAACATTGTTCTATCTCAACCATGGCAAGGACTTACTTTTGATCCAGATTTATGTTGATGATATTATTTTTGGGTCTCCAAATGACAAACTTTGCAAAAAGTTTGCCAACCTAATGCAGTCAAGATATCAGATGAGTATGATGGGAGAACTTAGTTATTTTCTGGGCCTTCAAGTCAAGTAGAGTGAAGAAGGAACTTTTATTTGTCAATCTAAGTACACCAGAAACTTGCTGAAAAAATTTGGAATGCAAGACTGTTCAAGTGCATCCACTCCCATGGCCACTGCAACAAAACTGGATAAGGATACTGGTAATTCAGTAGATATTACTGATTACAGAGGTATGATTGGCTCACTTCTCTATCTAACTGCTAGTAGACCAGATATCATGTTTGCTACCTGTCTTTGTGCAAGATTTCAAGCAGATCCAAGAGAACCTCACTTAACAGCTGTAAAAAGAATCTTTAAGTATCTTAAAGGAACAGCTGATCTAGGATTATGGTATCCTAGAGAATCAGATTTTAAATTAATAGGTTACTCAGATGCAGATTTTGCAGGTTGCAAAATTGACAGGAAAAGCACAAGTGGTAGCTGCCAATTTCTTGGAGGCAGGTTGGTTTCTTGGTATAGCAAGAAACAAAAGTCAATTTCCACATCAACTGCAGAAGCAGAGTATATTGCTGCAGGAAGCTGCTGTGCACAGATTCTCTGGATGAAGAATCAGTTACTAGATTATGGGTTAACGTATTTCAAAATCCCTATTTACTGTGATAATCAAAGTGCTATTGCTATGACAGGTAATCCAGTTCAACACTCTATGACAAAGCACATCAGCATCAGGTACCATTTCATCAGGGAACATGTGGATGAAGGTACAGTGGAATTGCATTTTGTTCCCACAGATCAACAAGTAGCAGATATCTTCACAAAACCACTGTGTGAAGCTACCTTTTCAAAATTGGTAAATGAACTTGGAATGATTTCAGGTTCTTTCTCTAAATCTGCTTAAACTTGTTCTATGTTATCAGACTTTATGATCAGTATTTACAGAATTAATCTCTTTGTATATTCTGTGCATTAATTGATAAATATCTTTAAGTACTGACTGTTTTCTGATATATGTTTCTAAACTCTGATAAGTGATATGTCTGTTTCAGTAACTATTCAATCCTATGAGGATAACTGTGCTAGATACTGACCTACTAGTCTTCAATAAACAAATGATCCCATGAAAGAAGTAATTATTTCTGTGGAAATCTTATGACACAAGCAAATTCTGATAACTGAGCTTAGTTAAGTTTACTTTGTATATCTTATTACTAAGTCACAAATTAGAATAATGCTACTCATCTGTTTAAGTTCTGATTCTAGTAAAACTGCTGAATGTACTAAGTGCTGATAAACCTCACTTATCAAAAGAAGAAGAACAATAATCAAAGAATAATATCAGGTACTCCTTTGAGATCTAGAGTAAAAATGTGAAAGGGACGACCCAAGTGCATTGCTGGTATTAAGTAAATATGCATTAGAAAAGCAAAATATTTTCTTGGTGACTTTTCACACTCTATGATTACTGGAGAAATACTCTGATAATAGCATAAATTCTGATAAACAGTCGTGACTCACTTACACTGAGAAGCCTCTGTAAAATAGAATTTCAAAAGATGCATAAAATTAGCACAAAAACAGTAGAGGTGAACTCATGCATGAACTCATTTATCAGTAGGTTTCAGGATAATGACAGCTCTTTAGCAAAATTTTAATTATGACTTATTTCTAAGATGTACTGAAGTAGATCAGACTTTACTCTTTGTCTGTTATTTAGCTTAATGCACACACACATCACTCCATATGAATGATGAAATTTCTGTGGTGGTCTATGTTATTTTAGATCAACAGTCATTGTGTCACTTTTGCACAAATTCTGAGGACAAGTTCTAGTTACACGTTCTGATGATTAAGTTCTGACGTTCATAACTAAGAACTTGTATGAGTATTTACTAAGATAGATATTCCTTGTTCGAGTTAAGACATTATGTTCTGATGACTGTTAAGTTCTGGTATAGGTCTAAGTTCTGATTTTTCAGTCTAACTCTTTACTTGACTTATCTGTGAGTAAAATTTGGTAACAGTCTCAGATTAATTTCGAAATGTTGAAGTGGAAGATTAATAGTCTATGGTTAAAACATAATGGCACTCGTCCTTGAACAGTTCACTCTTGTTACATGTGTACATTCCTTTTCCAATGACTGTTATTCTTTTTCAAAGTCTAGGGAGACGAGGTAGAATTAATTCTACCTGTCTGCATTCAATATCTTTGTGTCTCTTGGCATTCTCATGCCTATATATGCAACCACTTCACATTAGTCTTCTCATCACACTTGTATCACAAATTCAGCCTTGTTTTTCATTTACTATCACAAATGGCTGAATTTGGCTGGTTCTACAATTACGGTGATGAGACTGTGCATGTCTTTTTGAATGGAATTTCAACTCCCTACCCTATCACCAACATCCCTCACAATCTCTGGATTCAATTTCCAGAGGTTATCAAACGTGATCTGGTGGCCGTTCGAAGAGACCTTCACCTTCGTCATATCCGTCAGCAAGAGCGAATCATTCGACTCGCTATCTTGTTTGTCGAAGATAGGAAGAGGAGGATGACTTAATCTCGTCTTCTTCCTGTTCTTCTTCATCCTCAGCTTTGTCAGGCTTCTTAGCTAGGACTAAAGCTGTTGACGTTAGGATTAGAAGCTTAGGGAAAATCTTGTATTAATGTAATTTCTATTTCATATATGTATTGACTTGATATATTAATGAAAACTGTTTTTACTTCAAGATTTTGTCTCTGAGTTATTTTATCTGTAGTGTTAAATCCTGCTTGATATTCTGATGACCATTTAAATTTTGTCTTTATTTAAGTTCTGATTCTTTGTCAGCACTTATTCATCGAAATTATCTCGGTCATTTTTAACATGATTCATTTTCAGAATATTAATGTTGCAGTGAAAAACAATTCAATCAGTGCTAACGGTTTCAATTTTGAATTAAACCTGTGTCTCTTGATAACTGAAATGGTTTTTCCTTGAATTAAGGCAACTGGATAAGTAATCATTCCTGTTTTCTCGAGCCCAGTAACTATCCGTTATTACTGCATGTCTGACAGGTGTCGAACGGTAACATTTTTCTTCGAGTATAAGAACAACAGAGAGAAGATTTCTTTAATCTTTTACTTTCTTTATACTTTATCTCTCTTCTTACTTTTACTCTCTTTCTCATTCTTTCTCACGTTGGTTTTTCATACAGACATTATCTCACACACCTAACAGGCATACTTGAATTTCAATATTTTTTCACATGGCACCAAAGGATTTAATCATTGATGGAGCAAAGTTTGTTCCAAACAACTATGCTGCAATTCTTGATCATGCTGAAGCTCCATCTGAATTGCATTTTGTGCAAGATCTTCTTGCACATAGTGAGGTTGGGTACGCCTTAACTCAGCCTGAATTATTTTCAAGTCAACAAGTTCTGCGGTTCTGGAGGACTGGAGTTTATGATGATGGTGGTAAACGAGGAACTCCCAGTATTATCTTCCAAGTGGGTGACTCATCCTATGTAGTCACTCCTGGTACAGTACGAAGAGCATTACATCTTCCAGAAGATTGTACCTTCTCTATACCAGAGGAATCAGAACTTCGGGGGTTAATGACTGATTTGGGATATGAAAAGAGTCTGACGAAACTTGGACAGTTGAAACGGGCTAATATCAGAAGAGAATGGAGTTTCTTCTTCGATTGCATCACCAAGGCTTTTGGCAACAAGTGTTCAAATTTTGATGCCATCCCAATTCTGAGTCAGCACATCGGGTATGCTATTATCCATCAAACTCATTTTGATTTTGCAACTGGAATAATTGGTTTTATTGGGGATAGGATGACAGAGGATCGAGATGTTGTTTATTTTGCTAGATTCTGTCAACTTATTTATACGTATTGTACTGCTGAACCCCAGTTAGTCAGCACTCAAACCCCACCTTTTAAGGTTGCAAAAAGGTACTTTAACGACCTGATAAATGCTGACACAAAGAAATCAATGGTGAGACAGTTACAGATTCCTCAGTCTGTGAAACAGATTCTGGTAAATGCTGATCCTGCTACTTACAAATCTGTTTACTCAAATGTTCAACCAACTCACCATAACCAAAATCCATCAACCTCAGTCCCTACCTCTCATTCTACTCAACCTACCCTCAGAACTTATCTCAAATCCTATCTCTCCACTTCACAGACTGCTCAACCTTCTTCTTCAGCAACTACTGTGAAGCCTACATCCTCTAAGCCAAAGAGAACAAAGACTGTTCCTCAAACATCTCAGAAGAAGAGGAGGATTACTTTGAGAGATGAATCAGATTCTGAGGATCAGATTCCCTCTTCAGAACCTATGATAGATGAAGCTGAGAAGGCAACTTCTCAGAAGGATTCTGCAATTGGGGGTTCTAGGCTTCTCAAGAGGCTTAGACGTATGACGGTTCCTGCAACTCCCAAGGAATCCAAATCAACAAGGAAGTACAAGAAACAGAGGGCACAGAGGCCAGTTTCAGATGATGAGGAGGAAGCAGCTAAGGAAGGGGATCAGGAATCTCTGATCTCACAAGACAAGGAATTTGCTCCAGTCACTTCTTCTCCATCAACTCCATCTCAGGAACCTGTATCTGACAAGGCTAATTCACCTTCTATATCTCTTGTTGATCCAGGCACAAGTGCTGAAATTGATATTCAGAACTTGGTTGTGCCTGAAATACTTTTCTTAGAAGCTCCAACAGCAAATAATCCTTCCACAACACCTGTTACTGATGCTGTTCAAACTCCTGAGTTATCACTAACACCTTCTCTGCATCAAGATGATGATCAGATTTTAGGTGAGCATCAGGATATGGCTGTTGATCAGAACTTAGTATCAGATCAGCAATTAGAGGATGTTGAAGCCTCCATTGCTACTCATACAGTTGTCTTATCAGAAGATACTGATTCTTTAAGTTCTGATGCTGCAAATGTTGGAGATACTGGTGAAGCTGCTACAACTGTAGATGCTGATGAAGCAGGTCCTTCAGGACATACTCCTCCACTGACTCTTCCTAAGTCTGAACTGCTAAAGGAGTTTGTTATCAGGGATGCACCAGTACCTTGGAGTGAAACTCCTGCAGGTCAGGAGTGGACTAAGGAATGGAACTCAGTTTCATGTGTTCCAAATGCTTTACATCTTGCTGAGCACTTGACTAAAGCTGATGAAATGTTACATTCTGATGATTTTAAAATCCAGCTTAGAGTCACTGCATTGAGTACTAAACATCTACAAGGTCTTCATTCCAACACTCATGCAGAGCTACACAAGATTCAGGAGAACTTTATTAAACAGGAACAAGTTTGGAAACTTGATAAGAAAAAGTTCTTCCAACCTACCATTGACAGGGTTGCTTATATTGAGAAAACTCAAGAGAAGCAACAAGCTCAGATTGATCAAATTCTGACAAATCAAGCTTCTCAGCAATCGCAACTTACTGAAATCCAGACCTCAGTGGAACTACTTATCTCTCTTTTATTACCTGCTGATGCCAAAAAGGGGGAGAAGGTAATTAAGTCCAAATGCAAAACCAACAAGTCACTGCAAGGAAAGGATGATGGAAAAGATGACCAAGGAAACTCTGGAATGGGTGGTGGTCATAGTCAAGGTAGAAGGTTTACATCAAGACAAGCTAGTCACAGAACAAGTTCTGATACTGGGAAAAGAATAAGTTCTGCTGCTGGTAAAAGGATAAGTTCTGATGAACTTCTAGATCTTGATGAGGAAATGTCAAGACAGTTATTTCTTCAAGAAAATCCAGGGATGGACTTGGAAAGTTTAAAGGAAGAAGAAGCCAGACTTAAATCAGAGAAAGTCACATCTAAATCTGAAGCTTCTGGTAAAAAGTTACTTCCAAAACCTAAAGGCATTGTGATCAAAGAAAGGATACATACTGAAGAAACTTTGGCTAGATCACAACCACAGATAGATCCAAGATCCAAGGGTAAAGAAAAGGTTGGTGAACCTATCAAGCCTTATGTACCTCCTGATGAAGAAGAAATTACTGATGGAAAAGATAATCTTGCTCTGACTTCAAGACAAGTTCTTAAAACAACCTCTGACATGGCTCAAGTTGTTCAGAGTCAAGAAATTGTAAGTTCTGATATTCAGAAGAAGCAAGTAACCTCTGACAGTGCTCAAGTTAACTTGATATCAGAAAATAAATCTAAAACACTCCTACCAGGATTCACTAAAGCAAAACAGACTCAATCTTTGAAGACTACTTCAAGTGGTTTTGAAGCAAGAGTAGTTACTGGAAAGGAAGCTAGAGATAAAACTGGATTGGGAAGTGCTGATGAAAGAAGAGTACACAACACTACCGATGATCCAACTTCCTTGAGTGAACCAGGTATTGGAGCAACTCCTGAGAGATTGAATCAACTAGAATCTGTACAGATGGTTTACCATACCTACTTGAAAGAATACATCATGTTGTATTTCATGACAGATGGTAGGGTTTATCATATAAGACAAAATGCCATTCCATTGAAGTATTTTGAAGAATTGGAGCATGTATTATTCTTACTTCAAGTGGATGACAGAATAACAGAGACTGCTGCAAACTAATTAAAGGAACAGATTTAGAGACAGAAAAGACTTTATTCTGTTAAGTCTGACAGCAGATATGTTCCAAAGTACAGAAATCACAATGGTGATATTGTTGATATGAAGCCTAATACTGCACAGATCAGAACATATCTTGGTATTAAGGGGCTTGAATTCAATCTAGAGTCTTACAAAGCTTATGTCATAAGACTAGATCGGGAGTTGAGAAAAGCAAAGATTAATGATCTCAGAGCTGCAATATTTCAAACTGGTGAAGATACTGCAGAGCTTAAAGATGTCAAACTGAGAATGATTGATGAACTCAGATATGCTGAGAAATGTTTGTTGAAGAATTATCTCAGAACAACTCCTGACATCAGAGAGATCAGAAAATGATGAAGCCAAGTCGAAGATCTACAACTGCTTAAATTCTGATATTTATACAGATTGAAGTTGTTATCAGAAGTTGAATTGGTAAAAACTTTAAGGACTGTAAGTTGTAGTTATCTTGTCTATTTCTCATGCATTTGTACTTAATGTTTTTGACATCATCAAATATCTGTTAAACTTGTATATTTTGTTAATTTACAAGTTGGGGGAGATTGTTAGATATATTTGATAATGTCATGGCTAATATGTTTTATGTTTAGATTTCAGATCTTATTTGAACAGAACAAATCAGTACTTAACTGATCAGTACTTATACTGGAAGTCAGAACTTAAGGGATATCAGTACTTATGTTATCAGGAGATAGATATCAGAACTTAAGTGCTGAAGGACGATCAGATAAGGACAGTAGCTGATTAAAGTTAAGAAGATCAAGATAAACATAAGAAGAGATATGCATGAAGAAGGAATTCCGTGAAGAATGGAATACTTGGAATAGAAAATATCTGATTGATATATTTTAGGAAGCAGAATTATATTCCATATCAATTAGCGATTATCTTGTAACTGTGTAGTATATAAACACAGACATAGGGTTTACACTATAAGTGTTATCATTATCGAGAATATTATTAATTATAACCCTAGCAGCTCTCGTGATATTTTGTTCATCACTGAGAGATAACAGTTCCAGATTGTAACAGAGTTTATTGTTTAAATAAAGTTTGTTTTCTGTTACATAAGTTCTTGAAGTTTGATTTGATTGTAATAAACACTGTATTCACCCCCTCTACAGTGAAAGTGTGACCTAACATGATCATCAGTCAACAAACACACTAGTCTTAATGCATTATTATTGTCCCTTAATAATAATACTCGACTAGGGAAATTTGGGAATATCAATACTGTTAGGTCACACAACATTATAGAAAGGGGTTGAATATAGTGTTTATACAATCAAATCGATTTAGAACACAAGTATGTAACAGTATTCAAGTTTATTCAATAAGTTCTGTTACAAAGTAGGTTAAACTACTCTCTCAGTGATGAACAATATCACTAAGAGCTTCTAGGTTACAATAAATAATGTTCTCGTGAATGATAACACTTATAGTATAAACCCTAAGTTGTGTTTATATAGTACACAGTTACAAGATATGTTCTAATTAATATGGAATATGATTCTGTCTCCTAAAATATATCAATCAGATATTATCTTCTACAAGTCTTCTAGCTGTCCAACTCTTCATGCATATCTTCTTTTGTTTTAGTCTAGATCCTCTCCTGTAAATCAGCGGCATTCCTTATCTGAAGTCCCCGCACTTAAGTCCTGATATAAATCCCGACGGCCTTAAGTTCTGATATAAGTTCTAACTTCAGTAAGTCCTGATTTCCAGTAAGTCCTGATAAGTCATGATATTAAGTTCTGAAACTAAACATAACAGATTAGACATGACATCACAAATATATCTAACAATCTCCCCCAACTTGTAAATTATGAAAAATATACAAGTTAATGGATTTGATGATGTCAAAAACTTTTAAGTACAAATGCAATGAGAGTTTATTTAGACAACTAACTACAACTTACAGTCCTCGCAGCTTTTACCAATCTTACTGAATCAATCTGAATCCAAAATAATTCTTGACAAAGTTTGATATCAGCTTTTCTTCTGCATTTCTCAGGACTTGAGCTAATATAGCCTTGACTTGCTTCATTTCTTCATCTTGACTTCCAATCTGGTAGATTGCAGTCCTAAGTGCTGAGATGTGATTTCTTTCCAATCAATCACCAAGTCTGATTACTCTTAGATGAGATGAGTCTTCATTATAGCATAAACATTTCTCTTTCAGAATAACTTTAAGTTTAGCATAATTTTTCTTCATTGAAATTTCACTTCCATCATCTTTAGCTATATTTGGAATAAATTATGAAACCCTTGATCCAGAGCTTTTGGCTTTATCCCTTATGGTCTTCATTATGAAATTTGACCATCTTCTGGTAATCTCAGACTTTATCTCTAAAAGATAATGAAAGAATTGAAGTTCTTTCAAAGATTTGTTTAACACATCTAATCCTAACATTCTGTATATTCTCCCATCTTTAAGAAATAGAATCAGCTTGTCTTTGACATTACTCTTATCATGAGCATCCAGTACTACTTGAACAGATATAACCTTGTCAAGGTGTTTCTGTGTAACTTCCTCAAGAGGTTTTTCAGTTAATAAGAATGGATCTCTGATAATTACTTCAACTCCTGTTTTGATGTTGGCTTCTTCAGAACCTAATCCAGCTCTGTCTCTTGCTTCTCTGGCTTCCAATCCAACAGTCATGAAATCAGATAGCAGTTGACTTTTCTTAGGATCTGATGGTTTAACATTTTTCCATAGGAGTTTCTTCTTATCAGTACTGTCATTTTGCCCAAATCAACTTGAGCTCTGTCAGAGGTTGATGTCTTGATGATTTGTTCAAGATTTGCAGATTCTTCTATAGCTTGTTGTTTTGAACTTTCTTCACTCTGAACAACTTGAGCTATGTCAGAGGTTGTCTTAGATTCTTTTGTCACCTTTCTTCTTTTCAGAGTTTCAACAGTTTCATCTTCAGGAGTAGCATCATCAAAAACCTGAACCATTTTGCATACAATTTTCATCAGAATTTGAGTAATCTTCATTTCCTATTTCTTTGTTGGTTCATCAATGTTTCCTTTCCCTTTTGCCTTGGCATCAATTTCAACTTATGATCTTGTCTTGGGCTTTGAAGCTTTATAAGTTGACCTTTCCTTGATCACTATTTCTTTTGCCTTAGGCCTTGGAGGTTTCTTTGCATTAGAAGCTTTAGATCTAAGATTTGTCTTCTCAGCTGCAAATCTAGCTTCCTCCTCCTTTAGAATCTCTAAATCCATTCCAGGATTATCCTTGAGAAATAATCTTCTATCAATTTCTCCATCAAGTGTCTGAATCTTGGTATCTTTATAGTAGAAAATAGTCTCCCTTCCCTTAAGTTTCAGAGTTTGTAAAAACTTCTGAGAGTCTTGACTTCCAGACTGAATCAGAATATCAGGCTTTGTCATCAGACTTTGATCAACAGAACTTGCTTTTAGAACTTGAGCATTCACAGCTTCGGAACTTGTATTCTTCTATGTAGAAGATTTGCTAGAATCAGAAATTAGTTTTTGTGAAGAAACTTTGCTGCTTTGCTTGCCTTGACCTTGACCTTTGCCCTTGCTAGGGTTTCCATGGTCATCTTCAGAATCATCCTTTTTCTTCAGAGTTTGGCTAGTTGAGCATTTGGACTTAACTACCTTCTCCCCATTTTTGGCATCATCTGATAGGAGTAGGGAAAGAAGTAGTTCCACTGAAGATTGGATCTCAGTTAATTGAATTTATTGAGCAGCTTGATTTTGCAAGACCTCATCCAGTTGGGCCTGCTGCTTTTCTTGAACTTTTTCAATAGCTTCCACTTTCTCATGAGTTGGTCTGATAAACCTATTCTTGTCTAGCTTGAGCATCAGGTCCAGCTTATCAGCATTTTCCTGAAGTTTATCAATCTTGGCATGAGTAATGGAGTGTTGATCTTGAAGACTTTTAGTACTGAGAGCTGTGACTTTAAGTTGAGCTTTGAAGTCAGAATTTGTCAACAACTCATCATCTTTTGCAATATGATCTGTCAGAACTTTTGAGCTTGGAATGAAATCAGGCTCATTCCACTTCTTGATCCATTCAACTCCTCTGTGAGTTTCTTCCCATGGAACAGGAGCATCTTCTTCAACAAACTTTTTAAGCAGTGCCTCCTATCCAAGAATTTGAGCTGGAGTGTTTACTGGAGCCGACTCTCCAGAACTTGCTAGAAGCTCATCATCTTCTGACAACACAAGAGTGTGTGTGGCTGTAGGAGATTCTGGTACAACTTCATCTGTTTCCACATCCAGAATTGGATTAGTTGGTATTTCAGCATTTAATGGAGAAACAGGTGGAGTTGTCACTTGTCCTTGTGGTGCTTCCAGAAACAAGACATATGGAATGTTTAGCCTATGAATGTCAATTTCAGGATTTAATCCTGAATCTTGAACTGTAACATGTTCTTTGATTGGAGAGACAGGAGGTGTGATCACCGTATCTTGAACAGTGTCTTCAGCTTGAGGTGAAGGTGGAAAAGCTTTAATCACTATTGGTTCTGATGAGATCAGAGATTCCTGATCCCCTTCCTCAGCTTCTTTATATTGAGCTTGTGTAATTTTTACACCTGCTCTCTTCTTCTTTGATCTTCTAGATGGTGGAGGTGTTGCTTGAGCAGCATCAGAACTTGAATGTCTTTTCCTTTTCAAAATACCAGAACCCTCATCTTCATTCTCCTTCTGAGGAGTTACCTCTTCAGCTGCTACCTCCTTCTGAAAAATTTCTTTTTCAGCTTCTATCTCCTTCTGATGAATTGATTCTTCAGCTGCTACTGTCACAGGTTCTGATGCATGAACCTGGACTTGCTCATCTTCATCTGATTCATCTCTAAGAATCAATTTTCTCTTTCTCCTTGATGGAGATTGAGGAACAGATTTTGCTCTTGAAGATTTGGTGTCACAAAACAATCTTTGCATAAAATAAAAGAATATTCAATTAACCCCTTGAATCCGGATCGTTTATAGGTTATGGTATGAAACAAGAATCTAATCTTCTACAACTTACAACAACTACAATACAAATGAGAATACCTTTGTCCTAATGCTCTTGTCATATTCTTCTAACTTCTTCAACCTCTCGTAGCGGAGATTTCTCTAACTACTACTGTCTATCAAAGCTATTCACTTTTATCCTTATCTGTTTATGGAAGAAATAAGAATTTACAAAGCAAGAGTGAGCCAAAAATGCCCATCAAGTATATAATTTGAGTTTCAAGCATTAATACCAAAAGAAAAACTTCCGGACAAAATCATAAAACAATTTAAACAATTCTATTTATTTGAGTGAGTTGAGCGAATAAATGTTGGCTGACACCAGCCTTCAACTATAAGTCCAAAAGTGACAAGCGATTCCAAATTCTTCTCCAGAATCAGGGTTTTGTCCGGTTTTGAAATCATAGAAATTTTTGAGAGAGAATGTCGTTAATGGCGATCAACAGCAAATTAGAATGGACACTAGTTCTCATCTATACCCTGCTGATCAGTCAGGATACAGTGCAGATCTATACCTACCTGTATATATCTAGTCGGGTCCACAGGCTCTACGGCCAATCTCAAGGCACCGGTCATGTCCCGGCCATTAGGATTAAGTAAAACTCAATCCCCAAAATATCACTATCCAGCCCGTGAAGTATTTTGATATCAAATCATTTTGAATTCAAAACATCCCAATTCAGGGTTCGCAAATAACCCGAAAGAATGGGTATTTGCTCAAGAGAGCAATCGAATTATAGAAACAATAATGAAAAAGAACTGGCATAATAAGAGTAATTGCAGCGAAATGTAAAACATTTAACTATTCTGAACTTAGAATAGGAACGAAGAAATAATTACAGTATTATAAAAAGGAAAATCAGGAATACTTACCTCAATAAGCTTTAACCGCTATAACTGGTTGACTTTGGTTCGACTTGAACGTTCGGCTTTACCGTCAAACTACTATCCCATTTTGGATACGATCCCAACACTCAGGCCCTTCAATTGGAACTTCGTTAATCTCGACATCTAATCACTAGATCATTCCTAGTCCGATGTCGATACTCAGGTTTTCCGTCTAGGAACTGCAGGGTTGAAATATCCTAATTCAGATAATCATTTCGCTTAAGCTCAACTTAATACCACAATCACCTCTACCTATGCGATTTCATATTCCAACTTATATTTATATGTATTATTAAAATACACATAGCAATTAGGGTTCACATATTCAAGACTCGGTTCGGTATTTATTTTCGGAAAATACGTATATTTGTTATTTCGAAAATAGGGTAATCGATTATTCACAAAATATCTTGTCACGTCACGTAAGTAGGTTTCGTAACATTCAATTATATATCCTCGTTCGACGTCTCCGATAATTACAGGTTACATTCCTTTATTTTTTGAATCAGTTTCCCGAAAATCGGGCAGCGTTTCCTTTGTTTATCGGCCTACCAGTCGAACAATTCGACGTCCATCACAATCAACAGCAACAACATCTAATCCAATGTGCAATCCCAAACACCATTACAATTTCGATTATTTATTATTATCATCCGTACTTTTATATTTTTTTTTGTATTTTTGGTTTCGCAATTAATTTTTACAGAACTAATTTTATTTAATTAATAAATGTAGGACTCAGATAAAAATCATCATCGCCCACCGTCGGATCGCCGAGGCTCATCGCCGACGGCGATAAAATTCGTTGGGTTTCCGTTTATATCGGACATCCAACGCGAACTTCACCGATTATTATAAATTATTCTCATCCGAATAATTTATTTTCATCATGAATATCCAGAAATTTTATATATTCATTTTCTGCAAAAAATCAATATAAGAAATTCAGTCCATCAATAAAATAAAAATCAAAGGGTATCATCACGCGCATACGCGCTGCTAAACAAATCACACAACCGAAACAAAAGGACGGCCGAAAACCACCGTACTAGACGGTACAACAAAATAATAGCAGTGACAGGGAACTACAGGAAGTGAAACACAAATAGCAGTAAACATATATACACGTCTGTATATATACATATGCATAATCAATTGAAACCGATAGGAACCACCAGGCCTTACCGGACTAGGCGGCGGCTGCGGAATCACAGAAAATCGAAGGGGCAAAACCAGGGAAGGAATAGGAGAGAACAGAGTGAAATAGAAGGAGAGAGATAAGTATGTGGACAGATTAAGAGAGAGAGTCGAGAAGAACAAAGAGGGGAAATCGAGATAGAGAGAAGAGATCAAGATATAAGGTACAGAGAGAGTCAAGAGATTAGATGGGAGAGAGACAGGTTAATTGAGAATGAATACGCACAAATATAATTATCTGTTCCATTTCGTGTTTATTGAAATCTATGAACCTCGAATTTTTAACACTACACTTGTAATTTGACGATTAATGTACGGTCCAAATTAAACCGAGAAACTATCAAAATAGTTTTAAAATTTTACAAATATCCCGAAACTAATAAATTAAAAATTTTATAATTTTTAAAGCAATTTAAAAATGCAACTCGTACCCGCATTTAACAACTTAACGACCAAACGTTGGGTTAAATAATAGCCAGAAAACTGCCGAAATAATTTTAAAATTCTTAAAATATTTAAAAGTTAATAAAATAAAATTTTCATAATTTTTGAAATATTCTAGAATTAAATACTGATTTTACAATTAAGTGTAATTCAGATCATCAGTTAAAACTAATTAATCAATAAAATATTTATTTCTAAATTTTATAAACTCCTAAAAATAATAAATAAAATTATAAAATAACAAAAATAATTTGAGGAGCAATTTTAGCATTTATGGGAATAAATATTCAATAAAATCATTTTAAAATGAATTAAATTCATACATCTCGATAATTAATTATAAAATTAATCTTCACGTCCAACAAATCGTAAACAATTGATAATACAGCAACACATAGCCGACAGATCCATCACATATTTTATTTATTGAATAATCCAATAATTACACTTACATACCGCATCCGAAAATAGGTTACTTAGCCGCTAAGTAACTACATAACGATACAATTTTTAATACCCGATTTGGATAATTATCAAAATAGAGCCTCTTATAAAACACATTATACGAAAGTAGGGTAATAATGTCTCGCCTTTTGAAAATATGGAGTTTATCGATCTATAAAATGATTTGCGTATCGAAAATTTCACGTCGGGACTCGTACAGGTCAAACCGTACCCCGGATCGAGAAAGTCAAAACACGAAAAGTGTTCAAAATTATCAGATTAGGTTAGGAAGGAGTTTTCGGAAGAGTTTCGGGTTGTAAAAACGCAAAAATGGTTGAAGTGGGATGATTTCTAATTCTAAAAAGTAGTTTTATAATTACGTAAAAATAATCATTAATAATTTTATAAATTCTTATAAAATCATATAATAATCCAAAAATTACCAGAAAAATACCAAAATACTCTATATTTTATTCTGGATAATTAAAGATTAAAATATCTAAATTTTTATCAGAAATAAACATCAAATATTAATATCAATTATCAAATAATTCACCAAAATTCACATAAAATCACCTAATAATTATTTATTAATAAAAATAATTACATAATATTTCTCAGGCGTTACATTCTCCCCCCCTTAAAAAGATTCTGTCCTCAGAATCATGCTAAGGAACAGACCACGATGTTTTCCAAATATCTTAATTAAAATTTCTCGGAACTCATCACTTTAATCACCACTCAACGGCCTTTTACCGTCATCAAATCTATCAGTTGTTCATGCAACCCCTAACTCAATCTTTACTTCATACATTTGGAGCTAAATTAATCTTCGTAGTCATACACACATGAAGGTCTTATAAACTCGTTATACCTGTGACAACAAGACCAACTCATTCACAATCGTTCTATCTATCTCATTGTCTCAAAGGACTAACTTAATTCACACTAATCTTCTTTTCTATCTAATTCCAATAATTCATGTTCATGAACTTTCTATTTTCACTGAATGTTCTACTCTACTTTTCATGTCTCCTTCTGTTCGGTTAGCCTGAACTATGATCATTTGCTGTCGCATTCAAGAATCTCTAATCGGTCTCTTACACTTTCTATCCGTCTGCGGCCGGTATGCTGAGCTTATGGCGTCTTATACTTAGAAATGTTCTAAATCTATTTCAAAAACTAAAAAGTAAAGGAAAATTTCGACAATTGCATTTAACTCACCGCTTTGTGGTATACTTCAATTTCTTTTCAATCACTATAAACTATATGCATTGAGCGAGAATCTGTAACTATCTCAAAGGAAATATTAATTTGGAACGGAATGAATCATAACTTATTCAAAACCCGGTCTCTTGGTACTACTACTCATTTTGTTGTCATATCAAATTAGATATCAATACGAACTTTGATGCTCACAACGTCTCATACTGAAGTCAACATCAATCATCTGCATTAATACCACCTTTGATATCCAACAACAAAGTAAGTATCAGCATAACCCGGAAGACGGATCAAAACCTATGCTTCAATTTCCAACTTTTTCAATTCTTTTAACCATTTCCCAACAATCTTAATGGTATTCACTCTTTTCTTTCTATTTAAAACATCTGTTCCTAAATGGACGTTTCCTGGTTGGTAGTTAACTAAGCAATCATAGCTGATAATCAATTATAACCAAAATTCATACCTTTGAAGCTGAGATTGCAGTTGCTATATATATATATATATATTTTTTAACTCTTCGCAGGCATATCTTCAGGCGTTCATCTTGGTCTTCCTTAGTCCTTGAATTAGCGAGGATGTTATCAATAAATACAATCACACTATCCAAATATACCTGGTACATTTTGTTCATTTAATCTTCAAACTTACAATTTCTGATAATCGACGCGTAACTTAATACGTCCATTCTCTTTTTCCATGACCACTTTTGTGCACAGCACAAAATACTCTTTATTTCGTTATTCTTTCATTCCACATTTCTGAAGTTTTTCTTTACTCATTATTTCATCCCTATTGAGTTATACGATACATGGCTTCTGACACCAGCTTGAATCTGTGTCGTAACCGACGAGAAATTCCTACCTCATTCCCTGAGATAATCTTGGTAATGCATTCGTTCGAACTTCCGGAACTTCACTTTAATTTTAAAGAATTCCGACATGATATTCATTGTAACGTTCTTCTCTAGCGGTTCACCATTAATACATTTGTTTAATTATTCCTGTTTACACGCATTCCTTGAATGAAATTCCCATCTTCAATTATCGGCATTTCACTTCATTCTCCAATCAGTTCTGGCACAACTGATGTTCACCACTTGCATATATCTTGGATTATTTTGTAAAATGTCTTTATCATCCTTTTGATTCCACTTCTTCCCTTGATTAGTTCTTCATTCTCAATATTCATTATCTTTTTCAAACGTAACGAAATTCTTTTTGTTAGTAATATTACTCTGTTTATTATTGGATTGGTCATTTCTGGAGTTCACACTGAAATGAAGGCTTTCATTTATAATATTTAAATTCTTACTACCAGAATTATCGAATTTCATCGGTAGCTATTTTCTTAGCCTTTCTTAACGCATCACAGATCGCATATTTGACTTCTCTTCATTGACCAACATATCTTTTCCTTGAGTTCACATGCGGACTTCATCAGTCTCCGTCTTACATTAGATGCTTGAATTTGCGAGCTTTCCGTTATTTTACAGCAACTTCCATTCAATCGCCATTCAAAAGAAGTGTACATTCAAGTCCTTCTTGGAACGTCATTACGAATGATATATCTCTTTGTTTTGTCTTACACCTTCCGTTCTTGGAAATATTCTTCTCATTCGCATGTACCAATAACTTTCTATTCCTCTTATTTATCGAAAAAGGCATATTCTTCTGAATAAAACCTCGCACATGTTTACAGTAACATCACGCTACTTTTACTCAATTTCCAATTTCTGCTAATGTCATTACTTCCTCCAAATTGCTAATTGTTTTGATTCCGGATCTGAAAATCGTGTCAGAGTTTGACTCAATTTAATTGGAATCGATCTCCATTTAACTAACCATTAGTTGGTAACGTTAATCAATTAACACTTTTAACTGATTGATTAAACCAAATGTTGACTAGCTAATTGGAATTAAAGACCAATTATATGAAGTCGGTTTGGTCATAACAACTTTCTCAAGAACCGAGATCGCAATTATTTGGAGTACTGACGAGAACGTTAATATACTTCTTTATCCTTAAATATAGGGTAATTTCTGAAAATTTGGGCACCACTTCCTCTACACCATTGATTACCACTCGGACTCAAGCCGACACCATCAATCAACCAAATTATTCACAATAATATCCACCTACTTCCATCAACCAAATTTATCAATTCAACATAATTCAAATTATATTATTTTGATCAACATATGTATAATCGACTGGCATAATATATATATTTTTAAATTGGACTAAAGTCTTAAATCAACAATGATTAATATCACCATACATTTTCTCAATCATTTCAAAGTATTACAGATTGTTATTAATGAACTTCGAATTATCCTGTTGTTTTTCAAGGACTTTATTTCGCGATTCTCTTTAACTTATTTCTTGCCATTACTAGTTGTGTAAAGGTACTTTTAAAAAAAATTATGCCGCATCCTTCAACGAACCACACCAATCCTCCTTCTTTGACGATACACACTCAATTTCATTAGTGAGTCTGTTTATCTTTAAATAACCACGTAGGGTCTTAATTATCATCATCACAATCGGGTGAAAACTCCATCATCAGTTCGTTATTTCTTAAAAGGTCTCGCAGTCGAATCACCATTACTTTATCTCCACTTAAGTTCCCACACCAAACTTTCATTACTGGTCCAGTTATGGGTATCCACTTCACCGCGACTTATTTACTCAAATTGGAGAACCTCACAGTTCCTTGAAGAACACGTTCGAAATTTGATTGTAATTAAGACTCCTTCTATCTTGAATCTTCACAACAAATATCTTCCCATGACGAAGAGATGTTTCACATAGTAATTGCATGTCTGAATCATTGTTCAGAATTTCCTTTGCTCCGTCTGACGCACACAACTTTACTTATTTTGTAATTAATCTAATTATTACAGATCACTAACGATTCATTTCTCATCGAACTCTTCCAATTCGAAGTGCATCGTGTTAACGTAATCTACCGTACTGATGAGATCCCCGTATCAAAAACAACTTTCTGACTTGATATCTTCTCCATGATCACATTTTTCGGTGTATCCATTCTTTCTTGCTCGTAGGGGTCCATCATTTCTTGGCTTGCAATCATATTTTCCTTCGATACGTAATTCTACCCGTCACACGGGACTATTCTATTTCTTTTCAAATCGTCAGAGAACAGACTCTACGTAAGAGGAGAGTGTGTGAATAGGATTTTGAATGAAAAAAAGGATAGGGAATAGCAATGCAACAAACAGTTGGAAGAATATGTAAGTCAATAAATTGAAGGAAGAAGAATGAGTGAAGATTTAGATGTGAATGAGACAACCATATTCGTACTCAAGATGGCCAGTCTTTCATACTATATGGCATACAACACATGATTAGGTGGCGTCCCACCCGACTCTTTGTCATTTCGACAAAGCGTCATATCACAACACTGTTTGTCTCAATCAGGAATCAAGAATTTGAGAAGAGAAATAGTTCAGTAGGAATACAATAAATTTTCTTTCATTTTCGCCTCATATGATTTATCCACAGAAGAAGCTCATATGTATTCAGGAATTAAGAAAATATATACTATCGTATTAGAAGAAAAAAATATCAGTGTTGATCACCTTCCATGCTTCGCCTACATCTGCCTTCAGGATCGTTCGGATACAGGTTTACGGTTTAAGTTACATCATTGCTTCGAAATGATGTCTGGAAATGCCTTCACACCAAATGCTTCAATAATTTGATCTTAATCGTGTCGTTCCAAAATTTGAAATCACGACTCCAGATTTCATCCATGTCGCGTAAAATACCCATCGGTCACGCAACGCCTCAATTTCGTCGACAGAAATATGATTCTTTTCCAATCATCTGGAAGATTCTTCCATTTTCTTCAATCATCCTCTGACCGTTTGAATCAAAACTCTCGTTAAGTTTTAATAATTTCATGAATTGGGTAATTAATGTTTAACACGTTGATTCAATTATATTATTAAACAAAATTTATGTTCGTCTTTTCACGGAAAACTTTTCTTCCTACTGGTGGGTCTACTTAATAACAAGAACTTAAGTAGTAATTCAACAACCAACTTGTGAAACTCATGTTATGAAAAAGTCTTCTAAAAGTTGATTAAGAAAATATTTTTCAAAATCTCATCTCAAAGTTTTGGAAATCAAATATTTGGTCGTCATTACTATATAAGTTACTTGCTATCTTTATGATTTACCAATGAAATGTCTAATTAAAAGAATGCCCATATAAGGGTCTCTCCACTTTGGTACCTCTTCTACTTTTCCTTGGATTCTGCTCGCACTCATTAGTCGACGAGACTTCATTTACCATTATATATCATTTTATTCACAATTCCACCGCAACGCTGACATCCAGTACTGTCCTTGACATTCTTGTCATCGTCCTTGACATTATGCTTGTAATCACGGATACGATTCGACGTTCGGTCTATAGATAGGGTCGCATCTTCTTGCTAGTCTTACCTACACCTATTAAGGTAGATATCATTCCTCGTGCAACGCCAGGTATGTGATAAGAATCTTCTCGCAACGATGATGCCTTCGAAACATGCAACATTGGTTCTTCATCAGCTTTTATCAAATGGTTGCCTCCGGCGTGAAGCTCGTCCTATTACCTAATTCTAAGTTAAATTGTAGCTTCTCTTACACAAATTCTCACAAGAATCGATCGCATATTCTTCAAAACCACATGAAAAGTAGGGTAACATACCCAGTCTCCGTCGATCTGTCGATTCCTCATTACTGTAGATTCTGAAACTTAATATACCTATAGTGTTGCGATATTCGCCTCACACTTCCCTCAACAATCATGGCTTACCCATTCCGTATCAAATCTGCTAATCCTAATTCGCACTCAACTCAACTTAATCTGAGTATGCCTAGTGTCTTTCCTATCATGTACAACCTATCATTCCTATCTTACTCTCACCTATTCTTATTTCAGTGACCAATAACCTGCAGCTCTGATGCCAACTTGTAACAGTCCAAATCTGGGGTCAAGATTTGGTGTAACGAAACAATCTTTGCATAAAATAAAAGAATATTCAATTAACCCCTTGAATCCGGATCATTTGCAGTTTATGGTATGAAACAAGAATCTAATCTTCTACAACTTACAACAACTAAAATACAAATGAGAATACCTTTGTCCTAATGATCTTGTCATATTCTTCTAACTTCTTCAACCTCTCGCAGCGGAGATTTCTCTAACTTCTGATGTCTATCAAAGCTATTCACTTTTATCCTTATCTGTTTCTGGCAGAAATAAGAATTTACAAAGTAAGAGTGAGCCAAAAATGCCCAGCAAGTATATAATTTGAGTTTCAAGCATTAATACCAAAAGAAAAACTTCCGGACAAAATCTTAAAACAATTTAAACAATTCTATTTATTTGAGTGAGTTGAGCGAATAAAGGTTGGCTGTCACCAGCCTTCAACTATAAGTCCAAAAGTGACAAGCGATTCCCAAATTCTTCTCCAGAATCAGGGTTTTGTCCGGTTTTGGAATCATAGAATTTTTCGAGAGAGAATGTCGTTAATGGCGATCAACTGATGGGTTTTTAGCACATAAACGCAACGAAAACGTAAATTTAAATCTTAAAAAAAACCGAAACCCTCTGCAGGATCCATGCGAAAAATAATATTTAATTCGTAGTTCAGTATGTTTACCTTAAGAAGCTTTACGTTAATGGAAAGATGGAGGTCTTTAATAGCGAACCAAGAACGATGAACAGAAATCCCTAGCAGCTGCTCCTCAAGTGTGAAGCACTCCACCGGTATCCACCAAGAGTATAATGTGATGGAGGAGGAAGAGGTTGAGAGAATTAGTTGCCTCCCTCTTGTTCTACTTTAGAATTAGGGTTAATTATTTGGGTTTTTTTAGGCAAATAGGGTTTATAATAGTATATTTATAGGCAAAATTTTCAGCTGAAAATTTTCCATAAAATATTATTATTATTAACCCTTTAATTGATTATTCTTATTAACCAATTAACTAATAATTAAAACACCTTTTAATCATTAATCCCTTTTCTAAACACTTTAGAAAAATAATTCTCTCACTTGATTTAATTTCCAAAATTAAATTCTTAACTAATAATATTAAGAATTAATTAAATCTTATTAAATCAATTATTAAATCTGCTAATTAATTATTTATTTCACAAATAAATAATTACCAGCCATTATTAATTAATTCCTCCACCATTAAATCATTCTCTTTTATGGTGTGACCTTGTAGGTTCAATATTAAGCCGGTAGTAGAAATAAATAATAATAAAACTATTTTATCATTATTTATATAAATTCTCTAATTCATTAAATATGATTAATTAATAAATTAATCATATTTATTCTACATCGTGAGGGATACTTCTCAGCATATCGCGACTATCCGGATAATACGAATTCACTGCTTAGAATACCAAGAACCTATTCAGTGAGTAGTTACCATACAATCAATTCCTTTTACCCTGCAATGTCACGATTAAATACAAGGCATGGAACTTGTGTCAAGCCTATCTTATTTAATCATTTGTTTTCCCATTCACTATACTTAGTTCTATTTAATGTAAATTAGAAACTCCTTTCTAATTTCATTCACTCTTGCCAGAGATTCCTGAACTAGCATAAGTGGATCAGCATTGAATATTCTCTTCCTTCACTGGAAGGGGTAGATCCTTTATTGATCATACACTATCTTCGTGTACAAATCCTATACCCAGTAGAGCCCTTATAATTGTCCTTGGAGACTAAGAACTAAACCAAAGCATAGTTCAGTGTACACAAGATGACTATGATGACCTCAAGTCTAAGGATACTTGTACAACTATCACTATGTGAACAACTGCTGACACGTGGGTGAACTCCATCAGTTGTTCAGCTGTGTGAGTCATGTTCAGTGAACTTATTCTATAATAAACACCTACATACTAGCTATAGTGTCACCACACAAATGTCTATGAGAACAGACATCCTTTATAATGAAGCAAGCATAGTATGTACCGATTTTTGCCGATTACTAATTACCAGTTAGTAATCCTACGACCAAGAAATATTTAAGTTTAGAGTTATCATCTTTTAGGTCTCATTATTATGATCTCATCATAATCCATAAAAAGATTTACTCTAAACTATGGTATATCTTATTGTTAGATATATTTGATAATATCATGTCTAATATGATATATGTTTAGTTTTCAGATCTTACTTAAACAGGACAAATCAGTACTTAACTGAAATCAGCACTTATACTGAAGTCAGAACTTAAGTCATCAGTACTTAAGGTTCAAGAGATATTTATCAGAAGATAATATCAGGACTTAAAGGAAACTTTCAGAGAAGGAAGGCAGTTGATTGAAAGGAAAGAAGATCAAGACAAACGTAAGAAAAAATATGCATGAAGAAGTAATTCTATGAAGAATAGAATACTTGGAAGAAAAGATATCTGATTGATATATTTTAGGAAGCAGAATTATATTCCATATCAATTAGCGATTATCTTGTAACTGTGTGATATATAAACACAGACATAGGGTTTACACTATAAGTGTTATCATTATCGAGAATATTATTCATTGTAACCCTAGCAGCTCTCGTGATATTTGTTCATTACTGAGAGAGAACAGTTCCATATTGTAACAGAGTTTATTGCATTGAATAAAGTCTATTTTCTGTTACTTGTGTTATTTGAATTCGATTTGATTGTGCTATACACTGTATTCAACCCCCTTCTACAGTGTGTGTGGCCTAACAAGTGGTATCAGAGCCTATCTGTTAACACACAAACAGTTTAAGATCCAAAAACAATCATGTCTGAAGCAGAAACTCCAACCAAGCTCACCAAAACTGAAGAACCACCAAAGACTCAAATCCATAGTCGATATGAGGCTATTAGAGTTCCCATATTGAAGCCATCTAAATATCCCATATGGAAGGTGAGGATGACTATGTTTCTGGAAGCTACTGATCCAGAATATCTTGACAGAATCCATGAAGGACCTCACAAGCCAACAAAACTCGCTGTTGTAGTTGCAGGTGAAGCAGCAAAGTCTGTACCAAAGGAGAAGAGTGATTACACTGCTGAAGATATTGCTTCAATTGCTAAGGATGCTAAGGTACGACACTTGCTGCATAGTGCCATTGATAATGTAATGTCAAACAGGGTAATTAACTGCAAGACTGTAAAGGAGATATGGGATGTCTTGGAGACAAGGTGCCAGGGAACTGATTTGATTAAGAAGAACATGAAGATAATACTCACTCAAGAGTATGAACACTTTGACTCAAAACCTAATGAGTCATTGACGTATTTATATGACAGATTTATCAAACTCTTGAATGATTTGTCACTAGTTGATAAGGAGTATGATATTGAAGATTCAAACCTTAAATTTATGTTAGCTCTTCCTGAAAGTTAGGATTTGAAGGCAACAATTATAAGAGACAACTATAATATTGAAGAAACAACTCTTGATGAAATTTATGGGATGCTCAAGACTCATGAACTTGAGATGGAACAAAGAAGCAAGAGGAAAGGAGGAAAGTCAAGGACAGTTGCTCTTAAGGCTGAAGAAGAATCCCTCAAGGCAGCTACCTCAAGGAAAGGCAAGGGAAAAGCGCTCATCACAAAGTCTGATACTGAGTCATCAAGTTCTGATAGTGATGATGACTCAGAAACTGAAAGCTTGCCTGAGATGGATGCTGATGAAGAGATGATAAAGCTGTGTGCTCTTATGGTGAAAGGAATCACAAGGATTGCATACAGGAAGTTCAGGAAAGGGAAGAAGCTTTCCAGGAAAGGTTTAAGTTCTGATAAGAGGAATTTTAGATAGTCTGAAGGCAAAGGAGGAAAGTCTGACAGAGGAGATTACACAAATGTCAAATGCTACAACTGTGGTGAGAAAGGCCACATATCTCCTGATTGCAAGAAAGTGAAGAGTGACAAAGGCAAGGCTCTTGTCATACAGAAGAAAAGCTGGACAGACACTTTAGATTCTGAAAGTGAGGAGAACTATGCCTTGATGGCAAATGCTGATATGGCAAATGCTGATAGCAGTTTTGATGCTGCTGAGTTAAAGGTACCTCAAACTACTTATGCCTTTAATACTGATGATATTAATGAGTTGAGAAGATATCTTAAAACCATGTTCATTAGTTATAGAGATGAAACTTTAACATGTGAAAGATTAACTTCTGAAAATCTTGCTTGTAAAAAGAGGAATGATTATTTAGAAAAAGAGTTAGTCATGTTCCATCAAACTCAGAAAGATAGAGATGATGTTTTCTATGTTAGGGATGAAGTACTTAAAATGAATGAATCTCTAAAAACTGAGCTAGAAAAGGAAAGAGAGATTATCAGAACTTGGACTAAGTCTGGAAGAACAACTCAGAATTTGTTAAGTAGTGGAAACTGGAAAGAGGGCTTGGGTTATGGAGATGATAAGAATGATAAAGGAACTGTAGAAATTAAGCCTAAAGTTGTTAAACAAATGCCAAAGCTAAAACCTGTTAAGTTTGTACCTGTAAAGTCTGATACTGAGAAATCAGAAGTTAAAGAGGAATTAACTTCTGACAAACTAAAACAGGAAAGGACAACTTAAGTAAATGTAGGCTTAATGACAAAGAGGCAGCTTAAGCATAAGCTGAAAGATGTTAAGAATGTAAACAAGGTACAATCACCTAGGAAAAATAGGAATGGAAAGGAAGGCGTGAATAAAAGCAATGATTATAAACCTGTTCCTAATGCTCCTAGATAAACATATCATAACTGTGGAAGTTCTAACCATCTGGCTTCTTTTTGCAGGAAGAATAAGAACATAAACTCCTTACCTTCAAAGTCAGGAGTTAGGAGTCAGTCTGTTAGATATAAGCCACAAAATCCTTGTTTTCATTGTGGTAGTTTATGGCTTTCCATTTATACTTGTAAGGAATATCATAGTTTGTACTATGATTATTATCAAATAAAACCTTCTTTAAAGAAAGTTAGCATTGTTCCTTCTAGTGTAAGTTCTGATACAAAGTCTGATAGTGTAAATGCTGATAAAAATTTTTTTTAACATAAACTCTGATGCAAAATCCGCTGCAAATGTTAAGCAACTTAATAAGGCCACAGGATCCAAGCAAGTCTGGGTCCCTAAAACTAATCATTAGTGGTCTTTGTGATTGCAGGGAAACAGGAAAAACATCTTAGTTCTGGACAGTGGATGTTCAAGACATATGACTGGAAATAAAGCCCTGCTATCAGACTTTGTGAAGAAGACTGGACCAAGTGTTTCTTATGGAGATGGCAACATTGGAAAAATATTGGGATATGGCAATATCAATCTTGGGAATGTCATCATTAAAGAAGTAGCTCTGGTCTCAGGACTTAAACACAATCTGCTGAGTGTTAGTCAAATCTGTGACAGAGGTTATCATGTGGATTTCTTTGAAGAACACTGTGAAATTGTAAGAAAATCTACAGGAAAAGTTGTTCTGAAAGGATACATGCATGGTAATATTTATGAAGCCAACCTTTCAACAAGTACTGATGGGTCTGCAATCTGTCTAGTGAGTAGAGCATCAATTGAAGAAAGCTGGAATTGGCACAAGAAACTCTCTCATTTAAATTTCAACAATATAAATGAACTGGTCAAGAAAGATCTTGTGAGAGGACTGCCAAAGTCAGTATTTGCTCCTGATGGCCTTTGTGATTCTTGTCAGAAGGCTAAACAAAGAAAATCTTCATTCAAGAGCAAGAATGAATCATCAATTCTTGAGCCTTATCACCTACTACATGTTGATCTATTTGGTCCAGTGAATGTCATGTCTATTGCAAAGAAGAAATATGCTATGGTCATAGTGGATGAGTTCACCAGATACACATGGGTGTATTTCTTGCACATAAAAAGTGAAAATGCATCTATCTTGATTGATCATGTCAAGAAACTGGATAAATTGATCAAAGATTCTGTGAAGATAATAATGAGTGATAATGGCACTGAGTTCAAGAATTTGACAATGGAAGAGTTCTGCAAAGACCATAGAATTAAGCAGGAATTTTCTGCTCCTCGAACTCCACAGCAAAATGGAGTTGTTGAAAGAAAGAATAGAACTCTTATTGAAGCTGCACGAACAATGTTTGATGAAGCAAAGCTACCAACCTATTTTTGGGCTAAAGCTGTGCAGACTGCTTGTTTTACTCAGAATGCAACACTCATTAACAAGCAAGGAAAGACACCATATGAGATGGTGAAGAAAAAGAAGCCAAATCTGAAGTATTTTCATGTATTTTGATGCAAGTGTTTTGTTATTAAGACTCATCCTGAACAGCTATCCAAATTTGACTTAAAAGCTGAAGAAGGAATTTTTGTTGGATATCCACTTTCCACAAAAGCCTTCAGAGTCTACAATTTAAGAATAAGGGTTGTCATGGAATCTATCAATGTCTCCTTTGATGATAAGAAGATTACTGGACTTGAAGATTTCAATGATCATGATCAGCTGAGATTCAAAAATGAAGACTTAAATTCTGATACTGAAAATCCTGACAGTCTAAATCCTGATACTGCAAACTCTGATGGATTAAACTCTGATGTTATTGAAACAGTGGTGACTACGTCAAAGGAAGATGCACCTGTACAGGGGGAGCATACTGAAGTTATAACCACATCTCAAGAAGCATCAGAACATACAACTGGCTCTTCAAGTTCTGATAAACCAAGTTCTGATAGTTCTGAAAACTTAAATTCTGAAGAATCCAACTCAGAGAGCATAGTTTCAGGGGGAGCATCAGAAAATATTGATGAAGATGGCATGGATCATGGGGGAGCATCCAGTAAAACCTTCCATCTGCAAGGAAGTGGACTAAATCCTATACACCTGACTTAATTATTGGGAATCCTGATGCAGGTGTCAGAACTAGAACAACTACTTCAAGTGAATGTCTCTATAATTATTTTCTTTCTCAGACTGAACCAAAGAAAGTAGAAGAAGCTCTTCAAGATGCTGATTGGGTGCAAGCAATGTAGGAAGAGTTAAATGAATTTGAAAGAAACAAAGTCTGGACCCTAGTGCCAAGACCAAAGAACAGATCTGTTGTTGGTACAAAGTGGGTGTTCAAAAATAAAACTGATAGTGATGGCATAATTACAAGGAATAAAGCAAGCTTGGTTGCAAAAGGATATTCTCAACATGAGGGAATTGATTATGATGAAACATTTGCACCAGTTGCTAGATTGGAAGCCATAAGGATATTTTTGGCTTATGCTGCTCACAAAAAGTTTACTGTCTTTTAAATGGATGTGAAAAAGTGCTTTTCTCAATGGAGAATTGGAAGAGGAAGTATATGTTGAACAACCTCCAGGCTTTGTAGATCCCCAATATCCAAATCATGTCTACAGGCTTGATAAAGCACTTTATGGCCTTAAGCAAGCTCCAAGAGCATGGTATGAGACTTTAGCTCAGTTTCTTCTGGAAAGTGGATTTAACAGAGGAACTATAGACAAAATATTGTTCTATCTCAACCATGGAAAGGACTTACTTTTGGTTCAGATATATGTCGATGATATCATCTTTGGTTCTACAAATGACAGACTTTACAAGAAGTTTGCCAAACTGATGCAGTCAAGATATCAAATGAGTATGATGGGGGAACTTAGCTATTTTCTGGGCCTTCAAGTCAAGAAGAATGAAGAAGGCACTTTTATTTGTCAAACCAAGTACACCAGAAATTTGTTGAAGAAATTTGGAATGCAAGATTGTTCAAGTGCATCCACTCTCATGGCCACTGCAACAAAACTGGATAAGGATACTGGTAAATCAGTAGATATTACCGATTACAGAGGTATGATTGGCTCTCTACTCTATCTAACTGCTAGTAGACCTGATATCATGTATGCTACCTGTCTTTGTGCAAGATTATAAGCAAATCCAAAAGAACCTCACTTAACAGCTGTGAAAAGAATTTTCAAGTATCTTAAGGGAACAGCTGATCTGGGATTGTGGTATCCCAGAGAATCAGACTTTAAACTAATAGGTTACTCAGATGCAGATTTTGCAGGTTGCAAAATTGACAGGAAAAGCACAAGTGGAAGCTGCCAATTTCTTGGAGGCAGATTGGTTTCTTGGTTTAGCAAGAAACAAAAGTCAATTTCCACATCAACTGCAGAAGCAAAATACATTGATGCAGGAAGCTGTTGTGCACAGATTCTTTGGATGAAGAATCAGTTACTGGATTATGGGTTAACATATTTTAAAATCCCTATTTACTATGATAATCAAAGTGCTATTGCTATGACAGGTAATCCAGTTCAACACTCAATGACAAAGTACATCAGCATTAGGTACCACTTCATAAGGGAACATGTAGATGAAGGTACAGTGGAATTGCACTTTGTTCCAACCGATCAACAACTAGCAGATATCTTCACCAAACCACTGTGTGAAGCTACTTTTACAAGATTGGTAAATGAACTTGGAATGGTTTCAGGTTCTTTCTCTAAATCTGCTTAGTTTTTGTTCTGACGCATCAGACTTTATGATCAGTATTTACAGATATTACTATCTTTGTGTATTCTGTGCTTATTGAAAATTGCTTAAGTACTGATTGTTGTTTGATGTGAATCTCTAAACTCTGATAGTGATATGCATGTTTCTGTGATTATTCAATCCAATGAGGATAAATATGCTAGATGTTGACCTAGTAGTCTTTAATATACTAACAAATCCCATGTTAGAAGTAATTATTTATGTGGAAATCTATTGACACAAGCAAATTCTGATATTGAGCTTAGTTAAGTTTACTTTTTCTATCTTATTACTAAGTCAACAACTAGAATAATGCTTTTCATCTGTTAAGTTCTGATGTTAGTAAATCTGGTGAATGTACTAAGTGCTGATAAGCCTCACTTATCAAAAGAAAAGGAAAAGAAAATGAATAAATATCAGGTACTCTTTTGAGATCTAGAGTAAAAACTGTGGAAGGGAAGACCCAAATGCATTGCTGGTATTAAGTAATATGCATCAGAAAAGCAAATAAATATTTTTCTTGGTGACTTTTCACACTCTATGATTACTGGAGAAATACTCTGATAATTGCATAAATTTTGATAAGCAGTCGTGACTCACTTACACTGAGAAGCCACTGTAAACTGGAATTTCAAAAGATGCAGAATATGAGCACAAAATAGTTGAGGTGGACTCATGCATGAACTCATTCTAAAGTAGACTTCAGAATCATGACAGGTTTTGAGCAAAGTTCTTAGTTATGCCTTATTTTTAAGATATATTGAAGAGAATCAGACTTTAATCTTTATCTGATATTTAGCTTTCTACACACACATACACTCCATATGAATGATGAAAATTACTGTGGTGATAAATGATGTTTTAGATGAACAATTTATGTGTCAGATTGCATAAATTTTGAGGACAAGTTATGATGGAAGTTCTGATGATTACGTTCTGAAGAAATGAAATCAGAATTTGTGTGAAGCATTGTAGAAATAGGCATTTACTTTTCGAGTTAAGAAATCATGTTCTGATGACTGTTAAGTTTTGATATAAGTCTAAGTTCTGATATTACACTCTCATTCTTTACTTGACTTATTTGTGGTTAAAATCTGAAACAGTCTTATTTAAAATCAGAATATGTTTGGGTGAGATATTAACAGTCAATACAATTAGAGTTAGTGGTACACGTCCATGCACAATAATTTTTACTTGTTTCATGTGCGCATTAAATCCTGTTTTACACTTCCAATGGCTGTTTTTATTCTCATCAGTCTAGGGAGACGAGGTAGAATTATTTCTACCTATAATCATTAAATTTTCCTTACGTCTCCTGACATTCCATTGGCTATATAAACCAACACTTCATTTCAGCCAGCACATCTCTCATTTTCTCACAAAATCACTCTCGCCTTATTATTATCACCATAATGGCTGCATTTGGCTGGTTTTATAATTATGGTACTGAGACAGTACATGTCTTTCTCAATGGAATTCCAACTCCATACCATATCAACAACATCCCTCACAATCTCTGGATACAATTTCCAGAGATCATTAAACGTGATCTGTTGACAGTCCGAAGAAATCTACATCTCCGTCGTCTCTGACAGCAGGAGCGAATCATTCGCCTCGCTGTTCTTTTTATTGAGAGTAGGTAGAAGAAATAGTTTATAGCTTCTCCCTGCTCCCTGTTTCTCTTCATTATCATCCTTGTCTCGCTTCTAAGCTTAGGATAAAAGCTGTTGATGTTAGGATTTGTAGCTTAGGACAATCTTGTACTTTTGTGATGTAATTTAAATTTCATGGAATGTATTTGCTCAATATATTAATGAAATTTTATATTTATGCAAGATTTTGTCTCTGAGTCGTTTGATATTCTGATACATTTATAAATCCTGATTTACCCATATTCTGATGACCGTTTTAACTCTGATACAAATCAAGTCCTGATTCTGAAGTGTAAATATTTGCTACTTGGTTTCTTTACGGTCATACTCTAATTGGTTATATTTTTACAGAATATTGGTCTCGCAGTGAAAATAATTTATTAAGTGGGAACAATTTTAAATTTTAAACTAAAACTGAACTACCTTAATTAATGGGATTACTTGGTAAGTGGAACAGTTTTTCCTTGAAAAACTGCATGTGATAAGTAATGATTACTGTATTCCCGTGCCCATTAATTATCCTTTACTGCTGCATGTTTGACAGGTGTCCAACGGTTACTTTTTCTACCGTGTATAAGTAAAAGAGAGAAAGGATTCTAAAATCTTTTATTTACTTTAACATTTTATCTCTCTCTTTTTACTACTATTCTCTCTCATCTCCTGACGTTCTTTTTCATACAGATATTTTATCAAACACCTTTCAGGCAACCTAAATTCTCAATTTTTCTCATGGCACCTAAGGATTTGATTATAGATGGAGCCAAGCTTGTACCTAACAACTATGCTGCAATCTTGAACCATGCTGAAGCTCCATCTGATTTGCACTTTATACAAGATCTTCTAGCACATAGTGAGATTGGGTATGTGTTGACCCAACCTCAAGTAATTTCAAGCCAACAAGTTCTGAGGTTTTGGCGGACTGGGCATTTTGATAATGGTGGTGCTACTGGTACTCCAAGCATTATTTTTGAAGTAAATGATGTTGAACATGTGGTAACTCCTGGAGCAGTTCGCAAAGCTCTACACTTACCAGAAGGCTGCATTTTCTCAACAGCGGAGGAACCCGTTCTACAGCAGCTCATGGCCAATTTGGGGTATGAGAAGAGTTTGTCCAAGCTTGGACAGTTGAAAAAAGCACATATCAGGAAGGAATAGAGCTTTTTCTTCGACTGCATCACTAAGGCATTCGCCAATAAGTGTTCCAACTTTGATGCCATTCCAATTATGAGTCAACACATCGGGTATGCTATTATTCACCAAACTCATTTTGATTTTGCAAGTGCTGTGCTAGGCTTTATAGGGGATAGGATGACAGAAGATAGGAATGTAGTCTACTTTGCTAGATTTTGTCAACTTATATATAACTTCTATTGTGCTGATGAACCCCAACCTACCACTGACTTAATTCCACCCTTTAAGCTTGCAAAATGAGCTTTTAATGACTTGGTAAATGTTGACCTTAAGAAAAAGGTGGTTAGACCCTTACAGATACCTCAGTCTGTAAAACAGATCCTGGTAAATGCTGATCCTCAAACTTACAGATCTGTTTACCCTAATGTACAACCCACCAACACATCCCAGACACCACAACAACCATCAGAACATACCACTTATACACCTCAACCTACTCAACCCTCTATCAGAACATATATCAAACCTTCACAGATATCTCAACCTTCATCATCAGCACATACTGTGAGGCCTTCATCTTCAAAGCCCAAGAGGACAAAGACTATACCTCAGACACCACAGAAGAGAAGGAGGATTGTTCTGAGAGATGAGTCAGACAGTGAGGAACGGGTTCCTGTGTCAGAACCTGTTGTCGAAGAAGCTGAGAAAGTCTCTTCTCAGAAGGATACTGGAATTGGGGGATCTAAGCTTCTCAAAAGGCTTAGAAGGATGTATTCAGATGAAACTCCCAAGGAATCTCCACCTTCAAAGAGATACAAGAAACAGAGAGCACAAAGGTATAGGGCTGAGTCCGTTTTAGAGGATTAGGAAGCAGCAGCTAAGGAAGGAGATCAGGAATCTCTGATCTCAAAAGAGCCAGAATTTGCTGAAGCTACTACATCTCCACCTCCATTATCACCAACTCAGAAAGCTGCTCAAGATAAAGTATCTACACCACCTGTGTCTCCTGTCAATGAACCAGTATCTACTGCAGACCCAGGCACAAGTGCTGAGATTCATATTCACAACCTAATTGTGCTTGAGGTTCTCTACTTAGAAGCTCCACCAGCTCAAATCAATCCATCAACAACACCAATTCCTGATGCTAATGAAACTCCAGAATTGTCTGCAACACCTTCTCTGCATCTAGACATTGAAGATCAGACTAAGGGTGAGCATCAGAATATGGCTGTTGATCAGAACTTAAAAGCAGATCAGCATTTAGAGGATGATGTTGAAGCCTCCATAGCCTCTCATACTGTTCTTTTATCAGAGGATGTTGACTCTGTAAGTTCTGATACTGGTGATGCTGCTACAAATGCAAATGCTGATGAAGCTGGTCCTTCTGGACATGCACCTCTACAAGCTCCTTCAAAAGCTGAACTAGTCAAAAAGTTTGTTAGAGGAGATGCACCAGTACCTTGGAGTGAAACTCCTAGAGGACAGGAGTGGACTAAGGAGTGGAACACAGTGACCTTTGTTCCATCTGAAAAAATTCTTGCTGAGCAATTGGCAAAAGCTGATGAGATGCTAATTAATGATGATTTCAAGACACAGCTACGAGTTACTGTATTGAGTACTAGACACCTTCAAGGTCAACACTCAACAACTCATGCCGAGGTGCATAAAATTCAAGAAGCTTTACTCAAGCAAGAAACAACTATGAAACTTGAAAAAAAAAAAGCTTTTTCAAACCTACCTTTGACAGAGTTGCTTACATTGAGAAAACCCAAGAGAAGCAACAATCTCAGATTGATGAAATTTTGAAAAATCAAGCTTCTCAGAAATCTCAACTCGATGAAATCCAATCCTCAGTGGAATTGCTTGTCTCTCTTCTTTTACCTGCTGATGCCAAAAAGGGGGAGAAAGTAATTAAGTCCAAATGCAAAACTGTTGAAGGGGAAGGATGATGAAAAAGATGACCAGGGAAACTCTGGAATGAGTGGAGGTCATGGTCAAGGTAGAGGTCTTTCATCAAGAATAGCTGGAACTACAAGTCATAGAACAAGTTCTGATACTGGGAGAAGAATAACTTCTGATACTGGTAAAAGGATAAGTTATGATGAACTTTTGGATCTTGATGAAGAAATTTCAAGACAGTTATTTCTGAAAGAGAATCCAGGAATGGACTTTGAGAGTCTAATGGAAGAAGAAGCTAGACTTAAGTCAGAAAAAGTCAACTCCAAATCTGAAGCTTCCGTTGGTAAAAAAAACTTCCTACGGCAAAAGGCATTGTGATAAAAGAAAGGACAAATCCTGTGGCAACTAAGGTCAAATCACAATTGCAGATAGATCCAAGGTCCAAGGGCAAAGAAAAAGTTGGTGAACCTATAAAGGTTTATGTGCCTCCTATGGATGAAGAAATTTCTGTTGAAGATGCTGATCTTACTCTGACTTCAAGGAAGATTTCTAAGACAACCTCTGACATGGCTCAAGTTTTTTAGAGTCAAGATTTAGTTAGTTCTGGTATAAACATGAAGCAAGCAACCTCTGACATAGCTCAAGTTGACTTGATATCAGAAGATAAATCAAAGGAAACCTCTGACATTGCTCATGTTAAATCCTCAAGGTTACTCCTACCAGGTTTCACTAAAGCCAAACATACTAAACCTTTGAAGACTTCAGCAAGTGGTTTTGAAGCAAGAGTGGTTACTGGAAAAGAAGCAAAAGATAAATCTGGATTGGGTAGTGCTGATGAAAGAAGAGTGCAGAACACAACCAATTATCCAACTTCCTTAAGTGAACCAGGTGTTGGAGCAACTCCTGAAAGATTAAATCAACTAGAATCTGTACAGATGGTCTACCATACCTACTTGAAAGAACACATCTTGTTATATTTCATGACAGATGGTAGGGTTTATCATATAAGGGAAAATGCTATACCACTGAAGTATTTTGAAGAACTAGAACATGTCTTATTCTTACTTCAAATGAATGACATAATAACTGAAAGTGCTGCAAACTATTTGAAGACTCAAATTCAGAGACAGAAAAGGCTTTATTCTGTAAAGTTTCACAGCACATATCTTCCAAAGTACAGAGATCACAAGGGTGATATTGTTGAGATGAAGCCTAACTCTGCTAAGATTATAACTACCTTTCTGGGTTATAAGGCTGTAGAATTCAATCTTGAGTCTGACAAGGCATATTTGATCAGACTGGATCAGGACATAAGGAAAGCTAGAATAAATGATCTCAGGGCTGCTATCTTCCAAACTGGTGAAGATTCTGCAGAACTCAAAGATGCTAAAAGGAGGATGATTGATGAACTCAGATATGCTGAGAGATGTTTGTTAAAGAACTATCTCAGAACAACTCCTGACATCAGAGAGATCAGAAAGTAAAGCCAAGTCAAGATCTACAACTACTCAAATTCTGATATATATACAGACTAAAGTTGTTATCAGAAGTTAAAGTTGGTAAATCTTTAAGGACTGTAAGTTGTAGTTATCTAGTCAATTTCTCATGCATTTGTACTTAATGTTTTTGACATCATCAAATATCTGTTAAACTTGTATATTATGCTAATTTACAAGTTGGGGGAGATTGTTAGATATATTTGATAATGTCATGTCTAATATGATTTATGTTTAGTTTTCAGATCTTACTTAAACAGGACAAATCAGTACTGAACTGAAATCAGCACTTATACTAAAGTTAGAACTTAAGTCATCAGTACTTAAGGTTCAGGAGATATTTATCAGAAGATAATATCAGGACTTAAAGGAAACTTTCAGATAAGGAAGGCGACTAATTGAAAGGAAAGAAGATCAAGATAAACGTAAGAAGAAATATGCGTGAAGAAGGAATTCTACGAAAAATGGAATACTTGGAAGAAAAGATATCTGATTGTTATATTTTAGGAAGCAGAATTATATTCCATATCAATTAGCGATTATCTTGTAACTGTGTGATATATAAACACAGACATAGGGTTTACGCTATAAGTGTTATCATTATTGAGAATATTATTCATTGTAACCCTAACAGCTCTCGTGATATTTGTTCATTACTGAGAGAGAACAGTTCCATATTGTAACATAGTTTATTGCATTGAATAAAGTCTGTTTTCTGATACTTGTATTATTTAAATTCGATTTGATTGTGCTATACACTGTATTCAACCCCCTTCTATAGTGTGTATGACCTAAAACTTATTTAAAGACTTAAATAGATAAAGCCCGCAATAAAACCAAAACAAGTCTTTTATTAATATCAATGAAATCAAAATAGATTACATAAAAGTTATTCCAAAATCATCATACATGATTGGACTTAGGACACATCTCTTTCAATCTCCCACTTGTACTAAAGCCAATCACTCTGGTATCTAATACCTATCTTGTCTTTATGACGATCAAAGTGACTTTGAGAATGTGGCTTTGTGAGTGGGTCTGCTACGTTGTTATGTGTGTCAACTCTCTTGACGTCTCCTCTTTCAATACAATACAAGAAATGTTACCGCGCTCCCACTAACCTTTTTGTAGATACATGGTTCATCTATATTTTTGATAAAACCAAACTCTTTGATTGTCTCATCAAAACGGATGTTCTATCTACGAGAAGCTTGCTTTAAACCATATATGGTTCGCAGCAGCTTATGCACCAGGTGTTCATTTCCCTTGGAAAGAAAACCCTCTAGCTATGTCATATACCCTTCCTCTTAAAGTTTCCCATTGAGGAAGGCCGTTTTCACGTCCATTTTCCAGATCTCATAGTCGTAGTAAGCAGCAATCGCAAGCAAAATCCGAATTGATCTTAACAGGGCTACAGGCAAAAAAGTTTCATCAAAGTTAATCCCTTGCCTTTGTCTGAATCCTTTTGCCACGAGCCTGGCCTTATAGGTCTCCATCTGCCCATCTGCTCTAATCTTTCTTTTGTATACCCACTTGCACCCAATAGGCTTAACACCTTCAGGCGCCTCAACCAGAGTCCATACTTGGTTGGTATACATAGATTCCATTTCATATTTCACGGCACTATGCCATTTCTCTGAGTCAACACTACTCATAGCCTCATTATAGGTCACAGGGTCGTCATCATCAATGATTGACAACTCATTGTCATTCTCAATGACAAGGCCATAATACCTCTCAGGTTGGCGAGACACTCTCTCTGACCTACGAATGGGTTGTTCCATAGAAGGTTGTTCAGTCTGAACAGGTGTTTCCACTTGATCCGTAGTAGTTTGTGCTTCTTGAACTTCATCAAGTTCAATTTTGCTCCCACTGTTTCCTTCAAGGAGAAACTGCTTTTCCAAGAAGGTAGCATGTCTGGAGACAAACACCCGATGATCGGTGTAAAAGTAATACCCTAAAGTCTCTTTAGGATATCCCACAAAATTACATTTTACAGATCGAGATTCCAACTTATCTGGGTCAACTTTCTTGACATAAGCTGGAAATCCCCAAATCTTAACATGTTTAAGACTCGGTTTCCTTTCTTTCCATATCTCATATGGAGTTTGAGGAACAAATTTGGAAGGCACCTTATTCAGTAAATATGCTGAGGTTTCCAATGCATAACCCCACAGGAATACTGGAAGATTCACATAGCTCATCATGGACCGAACCATGTCTAACAAAGTTCGATTTCTCCTTTCCGATACCCCATTCAACTGTGGAGTATATAGAGGAGTCCACTGGGACACTATACCATTTTCTTTGAGATAAGCTAGAAACTCTCCATTCAAGTATTCACCACCTCGATCTGATCGAAGAGTTATAATACTCTGTTTGGTTTGTTTCTCCACTTCATACTTATATTCTTTGAACTTTTCAAAGGCTTCAGACTTGTGTTTCATCAAATACACATATCTGAATCTAGATCGATCATCTATGAAAGCAATGAAGTATGAAAATTCACCCATGGCTTGCGTAGACATTGGTCCACATACATCTGTGTGTACCAATCCTAGCAAATCTACAGCCCTCTCTCCATGTCCACTAAATGGAGATTTGGTCATTTTACCCAATAGACAAGACTCGCATGTAGGATATGATTCAAAATCAAAGGGGTCAAGTAACCCTTCCTTATGCAATGTCCGCAGTCTATTTTCACTAATATGACCAAGTCCGCAGTGCCACAAGAAAGTGAGATTTTCATCATCCCTTTTTCTTTTATTAGTATGTTCAATTTGTAGTAAATTATGCTCTACGTCACATACATACATACCATTGTTTAAAATACCACTTCCATAAAGAACGTTATCTCTAAGAATTGAACATTTATTATTCTGAATAACAAACGAAAATCCAGCCAAGTCTAACGTGGAATAGAAATAATATTCCTCACAATCGAGGGAACAATGTAACGACCGAGAATTCCGCATCGTAATTAAGAAAGTAAAGTATGTGTTATGTGATGAGATTATGTGATTAAGCGATGATTATTTATCTTATCTGTATGCTAGAGTTAAGGAGCGTGGATAAAAACGTTCCAATTTAAAGAGTCAGCTTAGAAGTCGAGCTGTGGTGTCGAGCCGTCAGGTAGAACGGAACCCGGTACGCGTAAAAGAGGATAAAGATTTAAGAGTGATATATTTTAGACCTGAGTCGTTATATGATCGTATATGTGTGATTGCTTGCCTGTGTGCATGACTGTGTGCTCTGTGACATTTTTATGGATTTAAAGGAGTTATTTGATTTAAATAAGGGTTTATTTAACCTTCGTGCATTTTTATAAAATCATCTGAGATGGATAAAAACATGGGATTTGTTCTGTTATCTTCGTAGAGGTCTTAGAGACTTTTTAAAAATAATAAGTGAATTCAATTGTTGATCTTTGCATTTTTAAATCAATTTTATGTGGAAAAGGTATTTATTAAAGCGAGTTTGCGAAATTCATATAAAATCAACCGTTCGCTCAATTTCTTATTATGAGTAATGGATAAAAAGCTAATTTCGAGACCTACGCGTTAAAAATGTCATTTTCAATAATTCTTGACTTCCTGAGAGAGATATATTTTATATTTAGTCTTATTTTAGTAAAAAGATGGACAAGTAAGAATGAAAAAGGAATTAGAAATTTACCAAAGTGCCCTTGTTTTTAAGTGCTATATAACCTCACTCCCTTTCTTTCTTGCTCCCGTGACATCACTTCTCTCTTCTCTCTTTTCTCTCCTTCTCTCACTCGAACCCTCTCACTCTCTCTCTCGGTTTTCTTCAATCTCTCTCGGTATACCTCTCTTTTCTTTGATCAAACACATCAATCATTCCCAAATCTTCTTGTTAAACACATATTTGTAGATAAAAGTGTGTGCATGTGTGTATACCCACTTGCATGTCCATGTATGTGTGTGTTGTGGGTGCTCGGTGTGTGTGTTCACCCGAGAACCACACGGTTCTTGCTATTTGTTGTTGATGTCATCTTGCTAAGCTTGATTCCTTGTAAACAAATGATAGAGAAGATGTGCATGTTAGTTCTTTTTGTGTAATTGATGGAATCAGGGGCTCATGGTTGGACACCCTCGAATGAGGGCACCACCGAGATGCCACCGCCACCGGTGATGAACTCCGGTGAACCGGTGGTGAGCTATGATGTTAAAAACTGAGCTCTAGAACCTTAAGATCAATTCTTTATGTTTGCATGTGGTGTTTTGATTGAAAAAGGCCGAATGGCCATTATAATTTTAAAAGAAATCAAGTTGATTATGGTTAATTGCATGATTTAATGATTTGATGTTAAGAAATAGGATGATTTGTGATTCAAGGAGTAAGAATATCAAGTTGCATGTCTTGTTTTTGAAAAAGGCCGAATGGACTTAATCTTTAAAGTTGTTTGATTTGAGTAAACTTGTTTAAAGTAATAATGGATTGTTATTAGTTTGAAAAAGAAATGAAATTATTGATGCATGCTAAGTTAGGTTCGAATTTTTATGTTAATAAGAAAGGGAATTGATTTTTGTGAGATAATCTTGGTAAACGCTAAGTATGAATAGCCTAAAAGTGATTGCATGTTAGTTTTAAAAAGGATCAAGATGTGCATGTCAATGATTTGTCCTTGAGATGTGAATTTGAGTTATTGCCGAATGAAAATGAGTTAAAATAGATTAATTTGATGAATGAATGGATGTATGTTATAATTTAGATAAAAATCAATTGTGTTAAGGAACTTAGTTGGCTTACGTGATAAAGATAAAGTGTTTGATATCGTGGTAAGTTGAAATTGAATTGCATGTGAGCATGTATGTATGTTTTGGTTCGAATGGTTGTTGATCAAGAAAAATGGTGCTAGTTTAAATGTGGAATCATGTTAGAACTAAAGTTGTATGGTGTAATTTTTGAGAAATTTGATTGTATATGTATGATTATGGTTCGAATTTCTATGATTAAAAGAAAGGAGAGTGGTTCCTTAAAGGTTGTTAAATGAGATACGTGTTTATGTGAATTAAAGTGAGTATTTGATTGATTTTATGGTGGTATTTGCAATTAGGCCGAATAGGCCATATGAACTTAAGGTCAAAACTTGGTTTTTGATAATCAAATATGAAATGATTGGATGCGTATATGTGAATATCTATGGATTATTTAGTTGATTGTATTATGTGGTTCGAATTTAAGGAATAAAAGAAAAGGGAATGAAGTCGATTGATTGTATTATCTTGGATAACTCTGTTAATGATACCCTGTTTCTCTTGATCGCCCTAATGATCCCTAAGTTATTACTGATCCTTCAAATTTAGTACCTTATTATCTTTGATGCAGAATCCTTGAGAATTGTTCCTTGCGTATCTTTGATTCACTCCCTGAACTTTGTTTCTTTAAAATCTGAATTAAGAATGAGTTTCGACTTGAAAGAGTCCGAATGATTTCAAATGCTTGGTAATGATAAAATGGATTTTAGAAAACCTATTTGTTTTTCCAACTCAAGGTTTTCCAAATGAATTCCTGATGGATTGGATTGAGACGTAAGAGGCTAGTGGGACTAGTCCAGTCATGGTAAGAGGCTAGTGGGACTAGTCCAATTTATGGCTGAAATTATGCCGAATGGTACCTTAAAGACCGGAATGGAGGTCGATACGGGCTGATCACCCGTATATAATGAAATGGAAAGATAAGTGATCCAATCATGGGTTCTAAATGATTATTTAAAAAGGGAACTGAAACTTTTATTCAGTAAATTGATTTCTGGAAATGAAAATGTTTTATACTGCTTTGAAAAGAGCTGATTATGTTATTGTGGAGCTTAAGGCTCAGAACCCTGATTCCTGAAATTGTTGATCATATGAATGATTCTATATCTTGAAATACTGTTGCTTTCCTCTACCGAAAGATCTATTTTGATCCTATAATGATTTGTGTTGAATGTCGGCTTTCATCCTGTTTCGAGCCTTGTTTCTTGAAAGCCCAACTATTCTTCGGATACCTTTCCTTATCTCAAAGAAAACAAAAATGAATATATGGAAATCTGCCACCTAGATTACCTAAAATAGAATGCCCTAGTTTGTTCAAAGCATATTGAGAATTGTTATTGTAGAACTGCTATTTAGTTACTTGCTGAGTTTTATACTCATTGTTTTGTCTTAATCTAACCATGGCAGTTAAGCAAGAAGATGGCCAGGCTTAGGCGCACTGCTCGTAAAAGCGTACCTGGTGGTCCCTATCGTGTTGAGGGCTTCCAGTTGCCAGAGCAGGTAGTACAGGTTATGAGTGAGCTCGCGCCTAGAAAGTGGTGTTTAAAGATACAATGGGTTATCTGTCGGTTCCCAGCCGGAATTGATATTGATTATTTAATAATATTTTGGGTTTGTAAGTTATATTCTGTGATTGGTAGTTGTAATCTTGTGTCATACTTTATCCTGTTGATCCTGTTAGGAGTTAATCGGGGTTTATGCATATTTTATTATTAGAATCGAGGTGTGTGAGTCCTCATTTCCTAACTCCGAGATTGAGGGCATCACAAGTTGGTATCAGAGCTACAGGATCTAGTCCCTGAGACAAGTTAGGTTTTAAAAGGGGTATTTTGGGAATATATCTATATCGCGAGAGAGTTCGACTCATGTAGAGTTGAGTTAGACTATTAGGTATAGTCTAAGGAAAGTGTTTGATTGGTAAAGCAGAAACTAGGGTTAGGGTGTGAGTTAGCTGGAAGCTTTATTTGACCTTAACATTATTTCTTGGTTGCTGTTTTATGTTTTCTCTCAGGATCCTAGTAGTGGTAGTGACTCAGACTCAGAGATTAGCTTGACTGGTACCCCTGTGGACCCTATTCCACCCTCTCCAGAGGAGCCTGTATATGTTAGTTCAGACCCAGAGGAGGACCCTTCTGAGAGTAGTGAGATTCCCATGCAGATTTTGTAACACCCCCAAATCCGGGGTCGGGGATCCGGGTTGTCACGAGTTCCATTTCCCTTAATAACACCCAATCTTAATAAACAATCAACTACTCTGTACTGTGACCCCACAAGAAACACACACACCACAAGTTATAGTCTCAGAGATGAATATCCAAAAATAACACGAGTCATTTTATTCCAAAATTATATGCCATTACACCTTAAAAGGGTTTCTGAATAGATTTACATTTCTTTGCCATTATTACAATTGATAAAGATACATAAGTCTGGTACATCAAAAGTTGAAAGCCTAGCCTATTGATAGTTCCTACCTCAGCTACGGCGACATCAACACCTATAGGAAGCTGCGGAACGTTTCCTATCCGCTCGCGAATTGGGTGCTTGGTCCTGTTCATCTTTTCTATCTGTTGTTATGTGATAAAAGAAGAAAGCAAGGGTGAGCAGCAAGCCCACCAAAATAATATGTATAATGATTAACAATATATGAGCCTTCTCATAGTACTCATGAAAGTCTTGGTCAAAAGAAATGGACCAAGTTTGATATCTTAATGCGATGAAGTCGCAAAATATTCAGTATATATACATATATACTTTTCAAAATCTTGGAAGTCCTCTTCCATGCATAATATACACAGAGTTCCAGTTTATAACTGTATAAAACTATCGTTGCAAGGTGATCTCATATATCTAACCTTGTCTCAACATTTTTCTGAAAATCTTTGACATGCATAAGATAATCATTTGCTAGATATAAGTTTAAAAGAGGAAGTTACAAGATACTTCAATATACTTATATCCGAATAGTACTTGAACTACCACCGTTCAAGTTATAATCAGTTTCAAAAGTTCATCACCCAGATGAGACTACAAGATAAGACTTGAATAGATTCAATCCTTGAAATATCATTATAAATAATGAAGTTATGAGATACTTCATTAAGTCCCGATATATATATATACACCTATATATATATACATTTCATACACTCCTTGAAAACCTTTGTTATGAAAATTATAAACAGAGTTGCAATATCCAATGAATTTGGAAAGGAGAAAACCTTGGCATAAACCCGATATCTTGCTGATCAGGCAAAGATACCAATAAGTAACCTTTTCTACTAGTAGATGGATGAATCCCCCACCGGTCATCACCCTGGCCACATAAGGACCTTGTGCTGGACCGCCACCCGGCCTCTTACGCGTTGATGGACTGCCACCCAGCCACTTACACTTTGATAGACCGTACCCCGGCCTGTCGCTTATGCCGACTCAATTAGATGGGCTTACTTCCCGAACGTTGGGTAAGTAATCAATTCATTTGTTTTCTCAAAACAGCAACCACGTTGCGAATGTAAAATACACCACAGAGCTGGATCCCCCAGGTTTTGAGCGAGTATTTAAATCCCCTTTGAAAGGAAGATCTTAAATATAAAAATGAGTTTTGGGGTCCACTCTAACTTTAAGAATCATCCTGAAGACTCGAAAATATTTTTAAGAATGTTTGGAGTACTGCTGATTTATTAAAATAAATCAGTCCCGATATATTAGAAAATATCTGAATATTATTATTTAAATAATATTCTCATAAAGATAATCCTTATAAAAATAATCGAAGTAGAAGTTTTAAAACTTATACTTGAAATGGATATTAAATAACCAAAGATATACTTATATGAAAGTACTATCCTTATTTGAATAATCGAAAATAAGTTTGATTATAGAAACATTATTCTTTAATAAAATAAAGAATATTATTAAATAATAAGCGGAGTCATAATACCTCGAATGAATATTATAAATAATATTCATTAAATAAAATAAACGGAGTCATACATCCTCCAATGAATATCCAATTAATAATCATTAAATATAATAAACAGAGTCATAAGTCATCGAATGAATATTCAAATAATATTCATTAATTAATATAAAGTTATCGAATAAACCTTATTCGATCAATAGTTTTGAAAACTATATCCATATATATATATAAATATATATATATATATATATATATAATACTCGGGAGCCTCGCCTCCCGGTTTTAGAAAAAGTTCACCTTTTTATCCCCTATACTAAGGGTATACTCAAATACCGCTTATCTCTAGCATAGGTATTATGCAATTATAAGCATTGAAATCAACAGATAGATAACCAGATTACGAAATAGACATGCATATATATCATATCAGCATGCTCCAATATATCGCAAAATTTGCTAATAACAATCATGCACTTATCACAAGATAATGCATATACATATATTTACATCACAACAACAGTATAACGGGTAGAAAACTTGCCCGAGTGCTCCCGGATAGACTTAAGCTTAGAGTGGATCCGATAACCTATGAACAACAACATATGTCGGAATTAAACCCCGGTCGCTTAAGAAACTAGACTTTACCCATTTAGAGTCCTAGCGTTCGCTTTCGCGCTTAATGATTCACTTAAGTCGCTCGAGTATCCTCGGCTCCACCATTTTTAATAAATTAACCATTAAGGGTTTTAAGGCGATTCTTTCGTGAGTACCTTACCAACTGCCTAATCCACTTTACATAGTTGTTTCATATTCCAATTAGTCATTTAAGGGCCTTAACCAAGGTTTCAAAGTAAGGCGAGGGGTAATGGTTCGGTCGCGAAACGCCGTTACTTAAAACGGTCGTTTCTCCTAAACCGTGCATCGGATTTAAGCGAACCACATATCAAAACGAAGCTCATAACATGAACCATCTGATCATGGCAATGGTCAAAACCTAACAGGGAGTTCTCGGGTCCTGATGTTAAGAGCAAGAACAGTCTAAAGTATATTGGACATTATGACGGCTATGTTTACGCGATTTCCCAAATTTTTACCATTCCAAATCATATCAATCCAGCTACCAATCAACAACTCAAGATACACATCAATGCTACTGATTTCAGTCATAATAAGCTCAAGGATCTTAATCCAATCATATATTATAACATCTCCAAATTCGACTAAACTACTTAACAATTAAGCTCGAATCATGCTTATCATTCAAATTACTACTCATCCATCCAAACCATCTCCAAACTTCAACATTCAAACTTATTACTAAAGGGTGTGAAGATTTATACCTTTCTAGGGTGAAAAGTTACTAGGAAGCCTTATGGAGCCTCCTACAAGCTTGATCTTTCCAAAGAAATCAAGAACACAAAGTTAGGCTTTGAAGTTTCTAAAAGTCCGATTTAAAGAACTGTAAAAATGAGGGTCTTACCTTGCTTATTTGGAAGAGACTTGTGAACAAGAGTTGTAGGCCATCTCAATACCTTTCCAACGAGCTATATAACACAACATTTGAATGAGTATTGAAGGAGATATGGCAGTTTGAAGTTGCTGGGTTTGTTTTAGCCGAGAGCTTTCTTCTTGAAATGGGAAAGTCAACTTTCAATTTGTATTTGTGTTATGATATTTGTTGGTTGGTTGCTTCCTTTTATCTTGGAAATAAATTAAATTTTTACCATGGTGAAAAATGTGTGGCTCACAATCAACCAACCAATCCTTCCCACTTGTCATGCTTAGGTTATCAAGCTTAGGTCATCTTGTTACACTTGTCTTCTTCTTGATGGTGTCATGACATCATCATCCACTAACCTCTTTGATTAACCCCTAATTACTTGGCTAATGACCGCTTATCTGTTATACGGTTCACTTAACTTTCGTTCTCGTTTATCGTTTGAGGGATCATACCCGGGATCCTATTACTTGGGTTCCCCTAAACCTTTCTCAATATTTTATATTCCTTTTTATGATCCTCTCTTAAAATCCTTGAATTTAAATCATTTTTATCACGTTACCTTATACTCAATTCTTTCCGTATCTGGTGGATTTTCGGGAAAAAAACTAAGTGTCCGGATCCGAATTCTAATGACCTTTACATACACTCATTTACTTTATGGAATACTAATACGATCTTAGAATTTTCATAACAGTACTCCTATATAACGTGGTCTGATAATTTTCCTTAATTAACATTGTCAGCAAAATTTACTATTCATCCGGGTTTCAAAATTTTCCAAAAATTGGGGTTATTACAGATTTCACCCTTGAGGCCTGATTCAGAGACCCCTGCCCCTGAGCCAGAGTCGGAAATGCCTAAGACTGTTCCTGTCAGTGTTGGTGGCAAGTTAGCCCAGGATCGAGACTTTGTGTACTCCTGCATTCCTGAGTTAGGAGCTTTGGTGGATAGACTAGCCAGGGAGTCTAGGCAGAGTGCTTCTGTTTTGGATGATGAGTGGCGAGTTCGAGTGAAGATGGTGGAGCAGGTTGCCAGGAAGAGATTGGATGAGGGACCATCCACTAGTGATGCTGATGCTGAGGCCCGGAGGCTGCATAAGATCATTCGCTGGATGTTGGTTGTGTTGAGAGAGATCCTAGATGATTAGACGGGACTGTTGGTTGAGCCCGTAGATTGTTGTTGTTATTTTCAGCGCCGGTAGGCTTTGGGATACTTGGTCAGATATCGGGATCCCTTTTTCATTTATCTTGTTGTATTTCAGATCAGTGCAGTAGTAGTAATAGTTGGAAGTTAGGGGTAGATAGGGGGATGTTTTCCAGTTTTTCCTCTGTTTAACCCTGCTATTTATTGTACCTTGTTTCAGAACCTTAAAATCCAGAATATTTCCTATGTAACCTCTGATTAAATAAATCTATTATCTTGTTTTCCTTTATGCACCTTGATTATTTCATGAACTGTTCTCAATGCCATGTTTTAAATACAACCATGTTTTCGTACAACCATGTCTAAAGATCGTAAAACCCTATTCCGTGCCATGATAAAACAACACTGATATGAGAATAATGTAGTAATAGGATTGCATGTGCAAATTGGGTAAAACTTAAAACCCACAAAAGAGATTTCATAAAAATTATTGTTATATGTATGCCATGCTATCGTATTGCTAAATAATTGCTCAATCAGGTTTGTAAGAAATGGCCAACTCACCAGATCACCAAGAAGAAGAAATTCCCACCCAAGACCCAGAAATAAACCAAGAAACCACTTTGATGAGCATACTTGCTCAGCTTTTGCAACAACCTGTGGCCCGAAAAGTTGGAAATTTCAAGCACTTTCAATCTGTTCACCCTCCAGAGTTCTTAGGTTTGCCAGATCCGATTAAAGCACAGTCGTGGTTGAGAGAGATGGAAAAAGCCTTTGTGCTAGCCAAAGTTAAGGACGATAAGAAAGCTCAGTACGCAAGTTATTATTTGAGGGATGAAGCAAGTTTCTGGTGGGAGTCTTCTAAGGCGTTGTTGGAAGGCAAAGACTTATCTTGGGAGAAGTTCACTGAGATGTTTTTGGAAAAATATTTGCCAAGTTATATGCAAGATCAGTTGGAGATGAAATTTTTGGATCTTAGACAGGAGGAAATGTCGGTAGCAGAATATGAGGTGAAGTTTTCGGAGTTGGCAAGGTTCGTGCCAGAGTACGTGAATACTGAAGCAAAGAAGGCTAAGAGGTTCCAGCAGGGACTTAAGCCGTGGATTAGGAGTCAAATAGTAATGTTGGAGATCAAGAACTATGCTGCTTTGGTTCAGAAGGCAATGATAGTGGAAGGTGAGCGGGAAGCTGCTCGAAGAGAAAATGAAGGAAGAAAGAGGAAGTTTGAAAGCTCTGAGCAAGAGCAAGGAAGTTCAAAGTTCAGAGGAAAGTTTGGAAAGAATGGTGGAGGTCAGAACAAAAAGTTTCAGAAGTTTAGACCCGGGAATGGAGCTCAGAAGAACCGTTTCCAGAAAGCTGGACAACCGGGAAAGGATAGCAGGCCCCAGATGCAAGAATGCAGGAACTGTGGAAAGAGACACCTGGGGAGGTGTAATAAGCTGGATATAACATGTTTTAAGTGCAACCAGAAGGGGCATTATTCTTCGGAATGTTCAAATGAAATAAGGAAGCCTGATTTGGCTTGTTTCAAGTGTGGCAAGGTAGGCCATATGGCTAGAAATTGCAAGGAGCCTGTGCAGAAGGCTAATGTTCTCAGAATTGCTGGACCGCCGTCTCTCCCAGCACCATCAGCTCAACCCAGAGCTAGGACCTTTAACATGTCAATGATTGATGCGGTGCAAGATGTGGATGTGGTAGCAGGTATGCTTGTTATAAACTCAGTAGAAGTAAAAGTTTTGATGGATTCTGGAGCAACCAGATCTTTTATTTCTGAAAGCATTCTTGATAAGTTAAATTGTGTTACATACCCTCTAGAGCCTAATTTGATTATAGAGGTAGCCAATCAAGAGAAAGTTCTTGTTAATAAGTTTTGTCCTGGCTGTGATGTGTCTATAGAAGGTCGGCACTTTTCTGCTGACTTAATTCCTTTTAAATTAGGAGAATTTGAGGTTATTCTAGGAATGGATTGGTTGTCAAACCACGAGGCGCAAATAGAGTGTAAAATTAAGAAAGTGAAGTTAAAAACCAAGGATGGTGAGGAAGTGATATTTAAAGGAATGAGGCAAGAAAAGAAATTTCTATCGGTTATTGAGGCGAGAAGATTAATACGTCAAGGATGCGAAGTTTATTTGGCTTATGTCGTGGACGTGGAGAAAGAATCTGTAAAGATCGACGATATTCTGGTAGTAAGAGATTTTCCGGACGTGTTTCCTGATGAATTGCCTGGACTACCTCTAGACAGAGAGATCGAGTTTACGATTGAATTGGCTCCTGGTACGGAACCAGTGTCGAAAGCTCCCTATCGCATGGTGCCGGTTGAAATGAAGGAATTGGCAGTCCAGTTGCAAGAATTGTTGGACAAAGGAGTAATCCGACCGAGTGTATCCCCGTGGGGCGCACCGGTGTTGTTTGTAAAGAAGAAGGATGGAAGTATGCGATTATGTATCGATTACCGTGAACTGAATAAGTTGACAATCAAGAATAAGTACCCTCTACCGCGGATCGATGACTTGTTTGACCAATTGAAAGGAGCTTCGTGTTTCTCAAAGATTGATTTAAGATCTGGGTATCATCAATTAAAGATCAAAGCGGAAGATATACCCAAGACAGCATTCCGAACGAGATACGGACACTATGAGTTTTTGGTGATGGCATTTGGCTTGACGAATGCGCCAGCTGCATTTATGGATCTTATGAACAGAGTGTTCAAGCAGTATTTGGACAAGTTCGTGATTATGTTTATTGACGATATACTGATTTATTCCAAAACGGAGGAAGACCATAAGGAGCATTTGAGGATTTCCTTGGAAATTCTGCGAAAAGAGAAGCTGTATGCAAAGTTTTCAAAGTGTGAATTTTGGCTAAAAGAAGTGCAATTTCTTGGTCATGTAGTAAATAAAGAAGGAATTAAAGTGGATCCAGCCAAGATAGAAGCTGTAATGAATTGGGAAAGACCCAAGACTCCGACGGAAGTCAGAAGTTTTCTGGGATTAGCAGGATACTATAGAAGATTTGTGCAAGATTTTTCAAAGATTGTCGTTCCATTGACAAAATTGACGAGAAAGAATGAGAAGTTCGTCTGGACAGAAAAGTGCGAGGAAAGTTTTCAAGAGTTAAAGAAGAGATTGATAACCACCCCTGTGTTGGTATTACCAGATGATAAAGGTGAATTTGTGATATTCAGTGATGCTTCCTATAAAGGACTTGGATGCGTGTTAATGCAACACGGGAAGGTAAAAGCATAAGCGTCAAGGCAACTCAAACCGCATGAGCAAAAGTATCCAACGCACGATTTGGAATTGGCAGCAATTGTATTTGCCCTTAAGATTTGGAGGCATTATTTGTACGGGGAAAAGTGCGAGATTTATACGGACCATAAGAGCTTAAAGTATATCTTTACTCAGAAAGAACTGAATATGCGACAAAGAAGGTGGTTGGAATTAATCAAAGATTATGATTGTGCGATAAACTATCATCCTGGAAAGGCAAATGTGGTAGCTGACGCTTTAAGTCGAAAGGAAAAGTTGAATATGTTAACATCATCAGAAGAATTAATTGAGGACTTTGAAAAGATGGAAATAGTAGTGCAGACTCCAGAATGTGGAGGTGAAGCCATTTATGCAATACGGTTTCAACCTGAAATTTTGGAAAAGATTAGATGCGGTCAAGAGCAAGTGATGAATCGCGAAAGGAATAAGTTGACGGGAGAAGAAATTAAAGCTCAAAAGGATGGAAAAGGGATATACCGTGTTAACTCACGTATTTGGATACCTGATGTTGTGGAACTAAAGCACGAGATTTTGAAAGAAACGCATAACTCGAGATTTTCAATTCACCCTAGGAGTACAAAGATGTACCAGGATTTGAAAGAAATTTTTTGGTGGCCAAACATGAAAAAGGAAATTGCGGAATGGATAAGCAAATGTTACACGTGCCAAAGAGTTAAAGCGGAACATCAAAGGCCAAGTGGATTGCTTCAGCCACTGGACATACCTGAATGGAAATGGGAACATATCGCAATGGATTTCATGGTAGGATTACCTAAAACCAAGTCTAATCATGATGCGATTTGGGTGGTAATTGATCGATTGACAAAGTCAGCACATTTCTTGCCAATAAACGAAAGGTTTTCATTAGAGAAGCTGGTCAAATTGTATCTGGATGAAATCGTGATGCGTCACGGAGTTCCTGTATCTATCGTGTCTGATAGAGATCCAAGGTTTAATTCGAGATTTTGGCGACAATTCCACGATCATTTGGGAACGAAATTGAAAATGAGTACGGCATATCATCCGCAGAAAGAAGGACAAAGTGAAAGGACAATTCAGACAATTGAGGATATGTTGCGAACCTGCGCAATAGATTTCAAAGGAAATTGGGACGATCATTTGCCCTTAGTTGAGCTTTCTTACAACAACAGTTATCATCCAAGTATTGGCATGCTGCCTTATGAAGCGTTGTATGGAAGAAAGTGTAGATCCCCTACTTATTGGGATGAAGTTGGTGAGCGCAAGTTAATTGGCCCCGAGCTAGTGCATCAAACGAAGGAAATAGTTGAAATGATACGAAAGAGATTAATTGCAGCTCAAGACCGACAGGCAAAGTACGCGAATCGAGAGCGCAAAGATGTGCAATTCGAAACTGGAGACAAAGTCTTGTTGAAGTTATCTCCATGGAAAGGTTTAACTCGATTTGGAAAGAAAGGAAAGCTAAGTCCAAGGTACATTGGACCATTTGAAGTATTGCGACAAGTTGGGAAAGTAGCGTATGAATTAGCGCTACCGCCGCAAATGCAACATCTGCACAATGTATTTCATGTATCTCTCCTGAAGAAGTATAATGCTGATGCGAGCCATGTGATCGAGTTGGAACTAGTAGAAATCCAACCAGATTTGTCCTATATGGAACAACCAGTACGAATTTTGGATCGAAAAGAAAGGACGCTTAGAAATAAAGTTGTACCTCTAGTTAGAGTGTTGTGGAGAAATCCACTAGTCGAGGAATCGACTTGGGAATTAGAAAGCGAAATGAAAGAAAAGTATCCCCATCTGTTTGCTTAGATTAGATTCTGGGGACAGAATCCTTTTAAGGAGGGTAGATTGTAACGACCGAGAATTTTGCATCGTAATTAAGAAAGTAAAGTATGTGTTATGTGATGAGATTATGTGATTAAGCGATGATTATTTGTCTTATCTGTATGCTAGAGTTAAGGAGCGTGGATAAAAACGTTCCAATTTAAAGAGTCAGCTTAAAAGTCGAGCTGTGGTGTCGGGCCGTCAGGTAGAACGGAACCCGCCCTAATATGGAATTAAATAATATAAAATGTGAATTATATGTGAAGTGAATGAATAAAGTATTTCGTCTTAAGAGACGTGTTAATTGGCAAAGATAATGAGAAGCGTAATCGAAACGCTGAGCGTCGGGCCGTCAGGCTGAACGTGACCCGGTACGCGTAAAAGAGGATAAAGATTTAAGAGTGATATATTTTAGACCTGAGTCGTTATATGATCGTATATGTGTGATTGCTTGCCTGTGTGCATGACTGTGTGCTCTGTGACATTTTTATGGATTTAAAGGAGTTATTTGATTTAAATAAGGGTTTATTTAACCTTCGTGCATTTTTATAAAATCATCTGAGATGGATAAAAACATGGGATTTATTCTGTTATCTTCGTAGAGGTCTTAAAGACTTTTTAAAAATAATAAGTGAATTCAATTGTTGATCTTTGCATTTTTAAATCAATTTTATGTGGAAAAGGTATTTATTAAAGCGAGTTTGCGAAATTCATATAAAATCAACCGTTTGCTCAATTTCTTATTATGAGTAATGGATAAAAAGCTAATTTCGAGACTTACGCGTTAAAAATGTCATTTTCAATAATTCTTGACTTTCCGAGAGAGATATATTTTATATTTAGTCTTTGTTTTATTTTAGTAAAAAGATGGACAAGTAAGAATGAAAAAGGAATTAGAAATTTACCAAAGTGCCCTTGTTTTTAAGTGCTATATAACCTCACTCCCTTTCTTTCTTGCTCCCGTGACATCACTTCTCTCTTCTCTCTTTTCTCTCCTTCTCTCACTCGAACCCTCTCACTCTCTCTCTCGGTTTTCTTCAATCTCTCTCGGTATACCTCTCTTTTCTTTTATCAAACACATCAATCATTCCCAAATCTTCTTGTTAAACACATATTTGTAGGTAAAAGTGTGTGCATGTGTGTATACCCACTTGCATGTCGATGTGTGTGTGTGTTGTGGGTGCTCGGTGTGTGTGTTCACCCGAGAACCACATGGTTCTTGCTATTTGTTGTTGATGTCATCTTGCTAAGCTTGATTCCTTGTAAACAAATGATAGAGAAGATGTGCATGTTAGTTCTTTTTGTGTAATTGATGAAATCGGGGGCTCATGGTTGGACACCCTCGAATGAGAGCACCACCGAGATGCCACCGCCACCGGTGATGAACTCCGGTGAACCGGTGGTGAGCTATGATGTTAAAAACTGAGCTCTAGAACCTTAAGATCAATTCTTTATGTTTTCATGTGGTGTTTTGATTGAAAAAGGCTGAATGGCCATTATAATTTTAAAAGAAATCAAGTTGATTATGGTTAATTGCATGATTTAATGATTTGATGTTAAGAAATAGGATGATTTGTGATTCAAGGAGTAAGAATATCAAGTTGCATGTCTTGTTTTTGAAAAAGGCCGAATGGACTTAATCTTTAAAGTTGTTTGATTTGAGTAAACTTGTTTAAAGTAATAATGGATTGTTATTAGCTTGAAAAAGAAATGAAATTATTGATGCATGCTAAGTTAGGTTCAAATTTTTATGTTAATAAGAAAGGGAATTGATTTTTGTGTGATAATCTTGGTAAACGCTAAGTATGAATAGCCTAAAAGTGATTGCATGTTAGTTTTAAAAAGGATCAAGATGTGCATGTCAATGATTTGCCCTTGAGATGTGAATTTGAGTTATTGCCGAATGAAAATGAGTTAAAATAGATTAATTTGATGAATGAATGGATGTATGTTATAATTTAGATAAAAATCAATTGTGTTAAGGAACTTAGTTGGCTTACGTGATAAAGATAAAGTGTTTGATATCGTGCTAAGTTGAAATTGAATTGCATGTGAGCATGTATGTATGTTTTGGTTCGAATGGTTGTTGATCAAGAAAAATGGTGCTAGTTTAAATGTGGAATCATGTTAGAACTAAAGTTGTATGGTGTAATTTTTGAGAAATTTGATTGTATATGTATGATTATGGTTCGGATTTCTATGATTAAAAGAAAGGAGAGTGGTTCCTTAAAGGTTGTTAAATGAGATACGTGTTTTTGTGAATTAAAGTGAGTATTTGATTGATTTTATGGTGGTATTTGCAATTAGGCCGAATAGGCCATATGAACTTAAGGTCAAAACTTGGTTTTTGATAATCAAATATGAAATGATTGGATGCGTATATGTGAATATCTATGGATTGTTTAGTTGATTGTATTATGTGGTTCGAATTTAAGGAATAAAAGAAAAGGGAATGAAGTCGATTGATATAAGTGATAGTATGCACGTAAATGTTTGGTTGTAAATGGGTCTAGTACTCGTAAAAGAGTCGTGTTAGTGTGATTTGAGAAATAGCCTAGGTCAAGCGAGTACGCTTTGATTGCTAGGAATATAAGGATATAAAAACTATGAGAAAGGATTGTGCTATGTGCTATGTGCTGTGTGCTTATTTGTATAAGCTATATTCGTATGCTCGAGTCAAAGATATAATCGAGTTATCGTATAGAGTGATCATTCCGGGAACGAGAGTTGGGAATCTAATTAAGATTTTTGGTTTTTATTATAGATTCGGAGCGTGAGGGCATTCGGGCTAGGAAAGGGAAAAGTATACTGGGTGGCAGTAGTTCAACCCTCAGGAAAGCAATTTCAGGCAAGTAACTCTGATTACTTGTGTAAATGATTATAAAGGAAATGTTGTTCATACCATGTAGAGTATTGAACTGTTAAAGTATGAAACCCTTGCTTTATGAAACCCTGATATTGATTTGAAGTACCCTTGTTCTTGATAACCTGTTATTGATAATCCTATTGATTTCACCCTTTGATAATCTGCCTTTCTGTTCCAGTTTCCTATAATGCCATGAATCATATTGAACCTTTAATTATCTTAGATAACTCTGTTAATGATACCCTGTTTCTCTTGATCGCCCTAATGATCCCTAAGTTATTACTGATCCTTCAAATTTAGTACCTTATTATCTTTGATGCAGAATCCTTGAGAATTGTTCCTTGCGTATCTTTGATTCACTCCCTGAACTTTGTTTCTTTAAAATCTGAATTAAGAATGAGTTTCGACTTGAAAGAGTCCGAATGATTTCAAATGCTTGGTAATGATAAAATGGATTTTAGAAAACCTATTTGTTTTTCCAACTCAAGGTTTTCCAAATGAATTCCTGATGGATTGGATTGAGACGTAAGAGGCTAGTGGGACTAGTCCAGTCATGTTAAGAGGCTAGTGGGACTAGTCCAATTTATGGCTGAAATTATGCTGAATGGTACCTTAAAGACCGGAATGGAGGTCGATACGGGCTGATCACCCGTATATAATGAAATGGAAAGATAAGTGATCCAATCATGGGTTCTAAATGATTATTTAAAAAGGGAACTGAAACTTTTATTCAGTAAATTGATTTCTGGAAATGAAAATGTTTTATACTGCTTTGAAAAGAGCTGATTATGTTATTGTGGAGCTTAAGGCTCAGAACCCTGATTCCTGAAATTGTTGATCATATGAATGATTCTATATCTTGAAATACTGTTGCTTTCCTCTACCGAAAGATCTATTTGATCCTATAATGATTTGTGTTGAATGTCGGCTTTCATCCTGTTTCGAGCCTTGTTTCTTGAAAGCCCAACTATTCTTCGGATACCTTTCCTTATCTCAAAGAAAACAAAAATGAATATATGGAAATCTGCCACCTAGATTAGCTAAAATAGAATGCCCTAGTTTGTTCAAAGCATATTGAGAATTGTTATTGTAGAACTGCTATTTAGTTACTTGCTGAGTTTTATACTCATTGTTTTGTCTTAATCTAACCATGGCAGTTAAGCAAGAAGATGGCTAGGCTTAGGCGCACTGCTCGTAAGAGCGTACCTGGTGGTCCCTATCGTGTTGAGGGCTTCCAGTTGCCAGAGCAGGTAGTACAGGTTATGAGTGAGCTCGCGCCTAGAAAGTGGTGTTTAAAGATACAATGGGTTATCTGTCGGTTCCCAGCCGGAATCGATATTGATTATTTAATAATATTTTGGGTTTGTAAGTTATATTCTGTGATTGGTAGTTGTAATCTTGTCTCATACTTTATCCTGTTGATCCTGTTAGGAGTTAATCGGGGTTTATGCATATTTTATTATTAGAATCGAGGTGTGTGAGTCCTCATTTCCTAACCCCGAGATTGAGGGCGTCACAAACAAAATAAAAATTATTTAGAACAATAGTCTTGCCCGTAGGCATATGTAAATGAAATGATCTTACAGCTTCAGCAGCAACTCTTGCTCCATTTCCCATCCGTAGAATCACCCCCTCTTCTTCAAGAGTCCTACTTCTCCTTAGTCCCTGCAACGAATTGCAAATATGAGAACCACAGGTGGTATCTAATACCCAAGTAGAAATTTGACTTGGTGACATATTAACTTCGATCATGAACATACCTGAATCAGAAGCGGTAGTCTCACTACCCTTCTTCTTCAATTCTGCAAGGTAAACCTTGCAGTTCGTCTTCCTGTTCCCCACCTTGTTACAGTGAAAGCAAACAACTTTGCTCTTGGGGTCTTCAGCTTTTGGTGGAACCGGCTTTTTCTCACCTACTTTCTTCTTCTTGGAAGGGTTTTTCTTCCTTTTCTTAGGATTGGAACCTTCACCAATTAGAAGAACAGAACTCTTCTTAGGGGGAAAATTCGATTCCGCAGTCTTCAACATGTTGTGGAGTTCAGGCAGGCTGACATCCAGCTTATTCATGTGAAAGTTCACACCAAACTGTGAGAACGAACTCGGAAGTAATTGCAAGACCAAGTCTTGGCTCAGCTCCCCATCCATGGCAAAACCAAGTTGTCCAAGACGTTCAATCAAATTGATCATCTTTAGTACATGGTCATTCATAGATGATCCCTCAGACATCCTACAACCGAACAGTTCCTTCGATATCTCATATTGAGCTGTCCTCCCTGCCACATCATACAACTCTTGTAGATGCATAAGGATAGTGTGAGCATCCATATGCTCATGGTGCTTCTGTAGCTCAATGTTCATGGAAGCTAGCATGATGCATTGAGCAACATTTGCATCATCTATCCACTTACGATACACAACATGTTCATCATTATGTGCATCGCTAGCAGGTTCAGTAGGCTTAGGTGAGTCAAGCACATATTCCAGCTTCTCAACCGTGAGAACAATTCTCAAGTTTTGAAGCCAGTCAGCAAACTTAGGACCAGTCAACTTGTGAGCATCTAGTATACTCCAGAGTGATAGTGTAGAAGACATAATGAATATAGTAAATCTGTAAATGATGAACACATAACAATACTTAGCAAATATTCAATTTCATTTCAAGACACTATATGAATCGGGTCTTTATTCATAATTGGCTCCCACTAGTTTATCTAATTTATACAACCCTAGTGAAAATTAAGCATTCATAATGCTAGTGGGAATAGGGATCCTACATTCCATCACACAACATCGGCTATAGCACGAAACATCATGTGATGTTCAATAGGCAGACAACTCTTGTCAATTACATCTTATGTTATTCCCTAATAAAACTTTAGACTCTTGAATAATTGAGTCACGGCTGTAGCACGACAAACTCAATACTCTAAGTCAAGTCTACCCCAACATTTCGTACAATTGAATCAGTCTCCAACGGCCCACGGCTGTATCACGTAACGACCTTTAAATTCTAATTCAATGTACACATCTCTATGTAATAGACAAGTATTTCTTATTTCGAAATCAAAGCCCTCGGCTGTAGCACGAAACGACAATGATTTAAAAATAAGAACCACTTTCTACCATGTGGGAAGGCTATGACCGACACAAGCCCGTTGTGTCATTGGGCAATTACTACTTGATATTATTTAATTTTAGAGGGATATATTATGTTACAATCATAATCATATTATAAAGAGATTCTACCTTTTAAATTAAATATTTTAAATCAATAATCGATAATCAGCTGATTCCCAGATCGGGGGGAGCATTGTCAAGAGGCGTCACTTAATACCCCTTTCTTACAGATAGAAATCTGCTTTTGACAGAATCATCCTTTCTCTCAATATTGAAAATTCATATTTAATTACGTGTTTCATAAACACAAGAATCTCATGATTGTATTCATAATATTATTGTTAAGGCAAGAAACGATTCATATTCTAGATTTTCTAGAGCACGCCTTATATTGATTTAAGTTCACCTAAATCTATCATCGCATGGTAAACATAGGCATATATCTCATATATAAAATTAAATAAACAAGTAAATGTAAAGTGCAATAAAGTAAATGTGTTTGGTTATGGCCCCATCCTATGTGATCTTTATCAAGCTCATGATAAAGATCAAGGTCAATCTAATATGGTGATGGAAATAAATACAACTACTTATTATATAAGTCTTCTTCTTTGTTTAGACTTCTTGTATGCCTCGTCTTCTTCTTTATATCACCTCCATTGGATAGACTTCTTGAGTCTTCAATTACAGTACATAGATTGAAAGTAAAACTAATCTAATGAACTTACAAGAATAACTCGAGTTACATTCGAGATTTATGATTACAAAGATTGACGACATGCAAGTCGTATTTAAACCCAAAACCAAAACCATTACACTAAGGTCGAAAGGCCATAACCATCCACCATGCTCATACAACACATAAAAGCATGTTAAAACACATAATCTGATCTTAACATATCATATTATCCATGATCTAATCATAAAAAAAATATGACAAAAATCAGAAAAATCAGAATCAAATCGGAAAAACAAGAATCACTGTTTACGGGCAGTAAACGACGTCAAACGCCTTACAGACGAGTCGTTGATAGCTATAGCTATCAGTTTTGTTCAGACGCTCGTTTACCTATGGAATAGGGTATTCGCTTGCGTAAATCGGACACCAGACCCAGATTTCAGCAAATCTGCAGCAGCCAATTCAGAATCCGTATCTAATATGATTCTCATAATTAGAACAAACATAAATCATGTATATATCAGTATATATACAGATTACATAATCATCTTATGATTATACAACTCACATGAATATCATATATTCAAAACCATTCATATATAAGCATATTATATCAACATCAAATCATGGCGAATCACGTACATGCTCATATATCGAAAACAGTTAAACACATAAATGAATTAAAAACTTTTCGCAAGTAACTCTGATACCATTGATGGGTTTTTAGCACATAAACGCAACGAAAACGTAAATTTAAATCTTAAAAAAAAAACCGAAACCCTCCTCAGGATTCATGCAAAAAATAATATTTAATTCGTAGTTCAGTATGTTTACCTTAAGAAATTTTACGTTAATGGAAAGATGGAGGTCTTTAATAGCGATCCAAGAACGATGAACGAAAATCCCTAGCAGCTGCTCCTCAAGTGTGAAGCACTCCACCGATATCCACCAAGAGTACAATGTGATGGAGGAGGAAGAGGTTGAGAGAATTAGTTGCCTCCCTCTTGTTCTACTTTAGAATTAGGGTTAATTATTTGGTTTTTTTTAGGCAAATAGGGTTTATAATAGTATATTTTTAGGCAAAATTTTCAGCTAAAAATTTTCCATAATATATTATTATTATTAACCCTTTAATTGATTATTCTTATTAACCAATTAACTAATAATTAAAACACCTTTTAATCATTAATCCCTTTTCTAAACACTTTAGAAAAATAATTCTCTCACTTGATTTAATTTCCAAAATTAAATTCTTAATTAATAATATTAAGAATTAATTAAATCTTATTTAATCAATTATTAAATCTGCTAATTAATTATTTATTTCACAAATAAATAATTACCAGCCATTATTAATTAATTCTTCCACCATTAAATCGTTCTTTTTTATGGTGTGACCCTGTAGGTTCAATATTAAGCCGGTAGTAGAAATAAATATAATAAAACTATTTTATCATTATTTATATAAATTCTCTAATTCATTAAATATGATTAATTAATAAATTAATCATATTTATTCTACATCGTGAGGGATACTTCTCAGCATATCGCGACTATCCGGATAATACGAGTTCACTGCTTAGAATACCAAGAACCTGTTCAGTGAGTAGTTATCGTACAATCAATTCCTTCTACCCTGCAATGTCATGATTAAATACAAGGCATGAAACTTGTGTCAAGCCTATCTTATTTAATCATTTGCTTTCCCATTCACTATGCTTAGTTCTATTTAATGTAAATTAGAAACTCCTTTCTAATTTCATTCACTCTGGCCAGAGATTCCTGAACTAGCATAAGTGGATCAGCATTGAACATTCTCTTCCTTCACTGGAAGGTGTAGATCCTTTATTGATCATACACTATCTTCGTGTACAAATTCCTATACCCAGTAGAGCCCTTATAATTGTCCCTGGAGACTAAGAACTAAACCAAAGCATAGTTCAGTGTACACAAGATTACTATGATGACCTCAAGTCTAAGGATACTTGTACAACTATCACTATGTGAACAACTGCTGACACGTGAGTGAACTCCATCAGTTGTTCAGCTGTGTGAGTCATGTTCAGTGAACTTATTCTATAATAAGCACCTACATACTAGCTATAGTGTCACCACACAAATGTCTATGAGAACAGACATCCTTCATAATGAAGCAAACATAGTATGTACCGATCTTTGCGGATTACTAATTACCAGTTAGTAATCCTACGACCAGGAAATATTTAAGTTTAGAGTTATCATCTTTTAGGTCTCATTATTATGATCTCATCATAATCCATAAAAAGCTTTACTCTAAACTATGGTATATCTTATTTAAACACTTAAATAGATAAAGCCCGTAATAAAACCAAAACAAGTCTTTTATTAATATCAATGAAAATAAAATAGATTACATAAAAGTTATTCCTAAATCATCATACATGATTGGACTTAGGACACATCTCTTTCATCAACAACAAATTAGACTGGACACTAGTTCACATCTATATCCTGATGATCAGTCAGGATATAGTGCAGATCTATACCTACCTGTATAGATCCAGTCGGGTCCCCAGGCTCTACGGCCCATCTCAAGGCACCGGTCATGTCCCGGCCCTTAGGATTAAGTAAAACTCAATCCCCAAAATATCACTATCCAGCCCGTGGAGTATTTTGATATCAAATCATTTTGAATTCAAAACATCCCAATTCAGGGTTCGCAAATAACCCGAAAGAATGGGTATTTGCTCAAGAGAGCAATCGAATTATAGGAACAATAATGAAAAAGAACTGGCATAATAAGAGTAATTGCAGCGAAATGTAAAACATTTAACTATTCTGAACTTAGAAAAGGAACGAAGAAATAATTGTAGTATTTTAAAAAGGAAAATCAGGAATACTTGCCTCAATAAGCTTTAACCGCTATAACTGGTAGACTTTGGTTCCACTTGAACGTTCGGCTTTTCCGTCAAACTACTACCCCATTTTGGATAAAATCCCAACACTCAGGCCCTTCAATTGGAACTTCGTTGATCTCGACGTCTAATCACTAGATCATTCCTAGTCCGATGTCGATACTCAGGTTTTCCGTCTAGGACCTACAGGGTTGAAATATCCTAATTCAGATAATCGTTTCGCTTAAGATCAACTTAATACCACTATCACCTCTACCCATGCGATTTCATATTCCAACTTACATTTATATGTATTATTAAAATACACATAGCAATTAGGGTTCACATCTTCAAGACTCAGTTCGGTATTTATTTTCGGAAAATACGTATATTTGTTATTTCGAAAATAGGGTAATCGATTATTCACAAAATATCTTGTCACGTCACGTAAGTAGGTTTCGTAACATTCAATTATATATCCTCGTTCGACGTCTCCGATAATTACAGGTTACGTTCCCGTATTTTTGGAATCAGCTTCCCGAAAATCGGGCAGCGTCTCCTTTGTTTATCGGCCTACCCGTCGAACAATTCAACGTCCATCACAATCAACAACAACAACATCTAATCCAATGTACAATCCCAAACACCATTACAATTTTGATTATTTATTATTATCATCCGTACTTTTATATTTTTGTTTGTATTTTTCGTTTCGCAATTAATTTTTACCGAACTAATTTTATTTAATTAATAAATGTAGGACTCAGATAAAAATTATCATCGCCCACCGTCGGCTCGCCGAGGCTCATCGCCGACGGCGATAAAATTCGCGGGTTTCCATTTATATCGGACATCCAACGCAAACTTCACCGATTATTATAAATTATTCTCATCCGAATAATTTATTTTCATCACGAATATCCAGAAATTTTAGATATTCATTTTCTACAAAATATCAATAAAAGAAATTCAGTCCAGCAATAAAATAAAAATCACAGGGTATCATCACGCGCATACGCACTACTAAACATATCACACAACCGGAACAAAAGGATGGCCGGAAACCACCGTACCAGACGGTACAACAAAATAATAGCAGTGACAAGGAACTACAGGAAGTGAAACACAAATAGAAGCAAACATATATACACGTCTATATATATATGCATAATCAATTGAAACCGATAGGAACCACCAGGCCTTACGGGACTAGGCGGCGGCTGCGGAATCACAGAAAACCGAAGTGGCAAAAATAGGGAAGGAATAGGCGAGAACAGAGTGAAATAGAAGGAGAGAGATAAGTATGTGGAGAGATTAAGAGAGAGAGTCGAGAAGAACAAAGAGGGGAGATCGAGATAGAGAGAAGAGATCGAGATATGAGGTACAGAGAGAGTCAAGAGATTAGATGGGAGAGAGACAGGTTAATTGAGAATGAATACGCACAAATATAATTATCTGTTCCATTTCGTGTTTATTGAAATTTGTGAACCTCGAATTTTTTAACACTACACTTGTAATTTGACGATTAATGACGGTCCAAATTAAACTGAAAAACTTTCAAAATAGTTTTAAAATTTTACAAATATCCCGAAACTAATAAATTAAATTTTTTATAATTTTTAAAGTATTTTTAAAACGCAACTCGTACCCGCATTTAACAACTTACCGAACAAACGTTGGGTTAAATAAAAGCCATAAAACTATCGAAATAATTTTAAAATTCTTGAAATATTTAAGAGTTAATAAAATAAAATTTTCATAATTTTTGAAACATCCTAGAATTAAATAATGATTTTACAATTAAGTGCAATTCAGAAAATTATTTAAAAATAATTAATCAATTAAATATTGATTTCAAAATTTTATAAACTCCTAAAAATAATAAATAAAATTATAAAACAACAAAAATAATTTTAGGAGCAATTTTAGCATTTTTGAGAATAATTATTCAATAAAATCATTTTAAAATAAATTGAAATTCATACAGCTCGATATTTAATTATAAAATTAATCTTCGCGTCCAACAAATCACAAACAATTGATAATACAGCAACACATAGCCGACAGATCCATCACATATTTTATTTATTGAATAATCCAATAATTACACTTACATACCGGATTCGAAAATAGGTTACTTAGCCGCTAAGTAACTACATAACGATACAATTTTTAATACCCGATTTGGATAATTATCAAAACAGAGCCTCTTATAAAACACATTATACGAAAGTAAGGTAATAATGTCTCGCATTTTGAAAATATAGAGTTTATCGATCTAAAAAATGATTTGCGTATCGAAAATTTAACATCAGGACTCGTACAAGTCAAACCGTACCCCGGATCGAGAAAGTCAAAACACGAAAACTGTTCAAAATTATCAGATTGGGTTAGGAAGGAGTTTTCGGAAGAGTTTTGGGTTGTAAAAACGCAAAAACGGTTTAAGTGGGATGATTTCTAATTCTAAAAACTAGTTTTATAATTACGTAAAAATAATCATTAATAATTCTATAAATTCTTATAAAATCATATAATAATCCAAAAATTACCAGAAAAATACCAAAACACTCTATATTTTATTCTAGATAATTAAAGATTAAAATATCTAAATTTTTATTAGAAATAAACATCAAATATTAATATCAATTATCAAGTAATTCACCAAAATTCACATAAAATCACCTAATAATTATTTATTAATAAAATAATTACATAATATTTCTCAGGCGTTACATCTGGGTTTGGATGTTGTAGCAGATTTTACAACTGGCACCTATTGGGAAGTACCAGAGGTTGGTTTGGTAGTACGTGTTGATGGTTGTGGTTGAGAAGATTGTGCTGGTTGGAAATAGGTTCTGATGATAGGCTGTGGTTAAGAGTTGGAAGTTTGTTGTGAATATGTTGTGTACTTGATGATTTCATTAACAAAACACCTTCGTAGATTTTACTTAGTGAAAAATGTAGCACTCGACGGATATGGATTATAGTCCCGACGGATGACTCTATATAGTCCCGAAGGATGATGATTTATTATCCATCGAGTGAGTAGCTTATGTAACAATAAGTCTGTAGCACATTTCTGCATACACCTTTGTATAGATTTTGTAGTAGCATATAAGTAATGATTGACTTTAACTAGATATGCAGAATAGGTTGATTTGTACATAAATGATGTCTTGTAATTCTGCATAAATGAAATGAAGTCAAGTGCCAAATAGCTACCAACGGATGATCAACAAAGCCATCGACGGATGATCAATATAGCTGTCGAAGGATGATCAACAAAGTTATCGACGGATGATCAACAAAGCCATCGACGGATGATCATGTAATCAACGGATAATCAATTCACACATCCGTTGACAGTGACAACACAGTCACATGCGTCGAGTGTATGCAAATGGAATGTGGTAGCCTAATCAACTTGGTTTTCGAGAACAAAGAAGCATTGCCATTTCCATGCTATTATGAAGATATTCAAAGATGTTGGAATAGAGTAATGAAGTAGCATAGTATTAGACTTGATAGTTTTTATTTTATTATCTTGTCTTATTACTTTGTAATCTTGGTGATATATATAAACCAAGAAGCAGCAAATAGAATAACTAACTAAGCAACCAAGAAAGAAACATTTGTAAGCTGTATTCTTAGCATTTCTCTGCACTCTTAGTTGTTCAACATTTGTAAGCAGCTGTGAGCTTTTTGCTACACAGAGTTCTCTCGATATATATTATATATCTCTGGTGGATACATTCAAATCCACCATAAAGTTTTTAAAGACTTGTGTTTTAATTACTTGTGTTTTGATTCATTTGAAGTTATTATTCCGCACTCTGCAAATCAATTCACACTTATATATATGTTTAAGTTAGAATAATTTTATTTAAGAAAAAGTTTCAAGAATTCCATTCAACCCCCTTCTGTAATTCTTGTTGAATTGTTAAGGGACTAATAATTGGTATCAGAGCAAGCTCTTGAAGAACAAAGAGTTTAAAGATCACAACAACACAGCAAGATGAACAAGAAGGATGTTGGAGTCAAGATTCCTTTACTGGATAAAGATAATTACCATCATTGGAAGGTAAAGATGCATCTTCATTTACTTTCTCAAGATGAGGCCTATGTGGATTGCATAGAAAGAGGCCCTCATGTACCAATGAGAGCTGCGACTGGAAATGAGACATCTGTCCCCGAGCCAGGACATGAATGGTCTGATCCTGACATTGAACAAGTCAGAAAGGATAAAAAGGCCATGAATATCCTGTTCAATGGAGTTGATGGTGATATGTTTGATAACATCATCAATTGCAAAACTGCCAAGGATGTTTGGGACACTATACAGATCATCTGTGATGGCACTGAGCAAGTTAGAGAAAACAAGATGCAGCTACTGATTCAGCAATATGAGCATTTTCATAGTGAAGAAAGTGAGTCTCTCACTGACATCTTTAGTAGGTTTCAAAAACTACTAAATGCTCTAAAGCTGCATGGAAGGGTCTATCAGACAAAAGACTCCAATTTGAAATTCCTTAGATCTCTTCCAAAGGAATGGAAACTAATGACAGTCTCATTAAGAAACTCTCAAGATTATAAGGAATTTACTTTGGAGAGACTGTATGGCATCCTGAAGACTTATGAGCTTGAAATAGAGCAAGATGAGAGGATGGAGAGAGGAAAGAAGAAAGGAGGATCCATTGCACTAGCTGATGAGTTAGAAAAGGAGAAGGAGATGAAGATGGAAGCTGTTGAATCAACTTCAAAGGTCTGTAAAAACAAGGGCAAGGGGCTGGAGTTGAAAATGAAGATTCTTTGAGCCAAGATGACATGGAGGATATTGATGAACATCTAGCATTTCTTTCCAGAATATTTTCCAAGCTCAACTTCAAGAAGAACTTTGGAGCAGCCAAGCCAAATAGAAACATGGTGGATAAATCAAAATTCAAATGTTTCAAATGTGGCTTGGCAGGGCACTTTGCTAGTGAGTGTAGAAAGTCAGATTCCAACAAAAAGAAGTTTGAGCCTGTGGATTATAAACAGAAATACTTTGAGTTGCTCAAACAAAAGGAAAGGGCTTTCATTACACAAGAAAATGACTAGGCTGCAGATGGTCTGGATGAAGATGAAGATGTCAGCTATTTCAATCTAGCCCTAATTGCCAAGTCTGATGAAATAGAGACAAGTTCTTCAAGTAATCAGGTAATTACTACAAACCTTGCATATTTATCTAAAGCTGAGTGTAATGATGCTATAAATGATATGTCTATAGAGTTATTTCATTTGCGTGTTACACTTAAGTCTCTTACTAAAGAAAGTGCTAAAATCAAAGAAAATAATTTGTTTTTAAGTGAGAGGAATAATGTGCTAGAGTCTCAGTTTATTGATTTTAAAAAATTAAGAATTGAGTGTAAGATTACCAAGGAGGAATTAACTGAGTCCTTGAAGAAAGAAAAAATTTTGAAGAAGCAGCTTGAACGTGAACAGGAGGTGATTAAGGCATGGAAAACATCAAGAGATGTTCATGCTCAAATCACCAAAGTTCAAGGGATCGAGTCCTTTTGTGATGCAGCCTGGAAAAAGAACAAGGAGAAGCTAGATCCAAATTTAGTGGAAGGAGTGCTAACAGATGTAGAATCGACGGATGATGAGGGTCATTCATCGGATAACAAAAAGGGTTATCCATCGAGTGATGTAAATCCTCATCCGTCGACTGTGAGCAAGCCTATCAGTAAAGCCAAACTTGTTAAGTTAAATGAAAAGTATGGATCAGTTTCCAAGAATTTTGTTACAGGAGAATCGAGTCAAGTTAAGAAAGGGAAAAAGACTAATGTTGGTCATATGACTGTTAAGCAATTGAGTGACAGACTTGAAAAGATTGAGGTTAAAACAGAGGCTAAAAAGAAAAATAATAGAAATGGTAAAGTAGGGATTAACAAACACAATAACTACACACCTGATAAATATGCTCCAAGAAAAATCTGTGTCAAGTGTGGTAGTGTAAATCATTTATCTGTCAATTGCAAATCTGTCATGCCTACTTCCATATCTGTGCCACCTCACTTTCCCAACATGAATGCCATGCCTCCTATGCCTATGAATGCTATGTCTACACAGAATATGAATGCACAGTTTGCTAACATGCCATTTGCACCTAATCCTTATTATGCTGCATTTAGTATGCTACAAATGCCATTTAGCATGCCTTACTGGAATAACATGTTTACTAATAACATGCCATTCCCTGTTAATCAAAGTATGCATGATAATTCCGTTGTGTTGAATGGTTTCAAAGGCCCAACTCAAATGACTAAGGATGAATCTGATATCCCCAAGTCAAATGAGATAAAGCCTAAAAAACAGAAAAAGAAAGCTAACAAGGCAGGACCCAAGAAAACTTGGGCACCAAAATCAACTTGATTTGATTTTGATGTGTGCAGGGAAACAGAAAGAATCTATGGTACTTGGATAGTGGTTGTTCAAGACATATGACTGGTGTAACTACCCTGCTCACAGAGTTCAAAGAGAGAGCTGGCCCAAGTATTACTTTTGGAGATGACATCGAGGGTTATACTGTGGGATATGGCTTGATTTCAAAAGACAATGTCATCATTGAGGAGGTTTCCTTAGTGGATGGTCTCAAGCATAATTTGTTGAGTATCAACCAGCTTTGTGATAAAGGCAATTCAGTAACCTTCAACTCAGAAGCCTTTGTTGTGACTAACAAGAGGAGCAACAAAGTGGTTCTCACTGGTGTGAGAAAGGAAATGTGTACCTAGCTGACTTCAACTCATCTAATGCAGAATCTGTTACTTGTCTTCTCAGCAAAGCAAGTCAGGATGAAAGTTGGTTATGGCACAAGAAGCTATCCCATCTAAACTTTAAGACCTTGAATGAGCTAGTAAAGAAAGAACTGGTTAGAGGCATTCCTCTAATGGAGTTTTCTAAGGATGGATTGTGTGATGCCTGCCAAAAGGGAAAACAGATTAAATCATCTTTCAGAAAGATACTTGATTCAACAATTGAAGAACCTTTACAACTGCTACACATGGATTTGTTTGGACCAGTCAATGTGTTGTCCATTTCAAGGAAAAGATTTTTCCTAGTAATTGGAGATGATTTCTCAAAGTTCTCTTGGACATATTTCCTAAAGTCTAAAGATGAGGCTAGTGAAATCATAATCAATCACATAAGGCAAGTCAATAATCATCCTGATCTCAAAGTTAGAAGAATCAGGAGTGACAATGGAACTGAGTTCAAGAATTCTGTCATGAGAGCATTTTGTGAAGAAAATGGAATTTTGCATGAGTTTTTAGCAGCAAGAACCCCACAACAGAATGGAGTAGTGGAAAGGAAGAACAGATCACTTATTGAAGCTTACAGGACAATGCTTGAAAAATCTAAATTGCCAACATATTTCTGAGCTGAAGCTGTAAATACTGCATGCTACACTCAGAATATTTCTCTGATCAATCAAGCAAAATACATGACTCCTTATCAATTGTTCAAGAACAAGAAGCCAACTCTAAATTTTCTTCATGTCTTTGGCTGCAAATGTTATATCTTGAGAAATCAAACTGATCAGAATGGGAAGTTTGATGCTAAAGCAGATGAAGGAATTTTTATTGGATATGCTGTTGGTAAAGCATATAGAGTCTACAATCTAAGAACCAATATTGTTGTGGAATCAATATATGTTGTGTTTGATGATAAAAAGATTGAAGGACTGAAAGATGGAGATTACCATGAGAGCCTCAAATTCGACAATGTGGAGATGGTTAGTGATGACAGTGATGATAAAAGTGATCAAGAAACAGTATCGAAGAATAATGCAGAAAAATCTACTACCAATGAAGCACAAAATTCAACATTTGTCGAGTTGCAAAATGCTTCATCCTTCGGGAGACAATCTGCGTTATCCGTCGGTAGACAACCAACTTCATCCGTCGGAACTCAAAATTCACCATCCGTCGGGTTATCAAAAGAAGCTGGAAATCAGAATAGATCACCTATAGAAAGTTCCCCTTTCTCAAATCAAAGATCCGCAAACTCAGGGGGAGTTTCTAATAATCAAAACTCAATCACACATTAAGACAATAATGAGGCCTCTTCATCTAGAGCTAATCTACCTCAACAAAGAAAATGGACAAAAGATCACCCCTTTGAGCTCATAATTGGTGAGGTTTCTTCTAGAGTTCAAACCAGGAGAGCAAATCAAGAAGAATGTCTATACAACAGCTTTCTTTCCAAGGAAGAACCAAAGAAGGTAGAAAAAGCTTTGTTGGCTCCTGATTGGATTTTAGCTATGCAGGAGGAGCTAAACCAATTTGAGAGGAATAATGTATGGAAGCGGGTGCCCAAGCCTAAAGGAAAGAATCCAATAGACACCAAATGGGTATTCAGAAACAAGATGGATGAAAATGCCATAGTAGTCAGGAACAAAGCTAGATTGGTTGCTAAGGGCTATTGTCAATAAGAAGGAATAGATTTTGATGAAAAATTTGCTCCTGTTGCAAGACTTGAAGCCATCAGAATCTTCTTAGCCTATGCAGCCCATGCCAATTTCAAGGTCTATCAAATGGATGTCAAAAGTGCCTTTCTGAATGGAGATTTGGAGGAGGAAGTATATGTAAGTCAACCTCCTGGTTTTGAAGATCCAAATTTTCCAGAACATGTCTATTATCTTTTGAAAGCACTTTATCAAAGTTCCTTTTGGAAAATCACTTCACAAGAGGTACTGTAGATAAAACTTTATTCTTTAGAAATGTTAATGGCTCTAGCATACTTGTTCAAATTTATGTAGATGATATTATTTTTGGCTCTACAGATGAGAAACTTTGCAAAAAGTTTGCCAAATTGATGCAAAGTAAGTATGAAATGAGTATGATGGGAGAACTAACTTACTTTCTTGGTTTGCAAGTTAAGCAAGTTAGTGATGGAATATTCATTAGTCAAACTAAATTCATTTTTGATCTTTTAAAGAAGCTTGATCTAATGGATTGCACATCTGCAAAAAATTCCATGGCTACTGCAACTAAACTTGAATTAAACACTACTGAAAAGTCTATGGATATTTCAAGTTACAGGGGCATGGTTGGCTCACTTTTGTACTTAACAGCTAGTAGGCCAGATATAATGTTTGCTACATGTTTGTGTGCTAGATTTCAGGCTGACCCTAGAGAATCTCACTTAGTAGCTATTAAGAGAATTTTCAGATATCTCAAAGGAACACCAAAACTTGGCATTTGGTACCCTAGAGATTCTGGTTTTGATCTAAATGGTTACTCAGATGCAAACTATGCAGGTTGTAGAATTGATAGAAAAAGTACAACATGAACCTGTCAATTTCTAGGAAACAAGCTTGTGTCCTGGTTCAGTAAAAAGCAAAATTCAGTATCTACTTCTACAGCTGAAGCTGAATATATTGATGCTAGCAGTTGCTGTGCACAGATTTTGTGGATGAAAAATCAACTCCTAGACTATGGTTTGCAAGTTGAAAGGATTCCTATTTTCTGTGATAACACAAGTGCAATTGCCATCACTGAAAATCTAGTACAACATTCAAGGACAAAGCACATAGACATCAAGTACCACTTTATAAGGGAACATGTAATGAATGGTAATGTGGAACTACATTTTGTTCCAAGTGAGAAGCATCTTGCAGATATTTTTACCAAGCCACTGGATGAATCCACCTTTTTAAGGTTGGTAAGTGAGTTAGGTATGCTCAATTATTCTTAAATCTTATGAGATAATTTGCAAGTTGAAATGCAGCCAGAAATTTAATTAATTTTTCAGTCTTGGATGAAATTTTGGCTAAGTCAAAAGTTACATCTCGACGGATGATCGTTATCCATCGAGTTTGATCATCCGTCGGAATACTAATTGCTAATAAAAATCAATTATTTTTCTGGAAGACTTTATGACTCGACGAATAACAGTTTATCCTCATCTGTCGAATTGTCTTAATCTTAGCCGTTTACTTCTTGATCATTATCCACCGAGTATACTTACAGTTTGTAAGCATAACACGACGGATAATTGATGGAATTTTTACAGTTTATTTTTAAATGGCTATTTTAGGAAATTTTAATTGGCTACTTTATTTTACTTTATTATTTTTTACAGTTATTTTTGAGATAGTATAAAAGGAAAATTCATTTCCATTACTTTTCTTTCATCATTCTCAAATCATCTGCTTCAATTCCTTTCTCTTTCAAAGCACTTACTCTCTCTCTGCAAGCTCTCATACTCTAACAATGGCACCTGTTGTCAAGATTATGTCTCAAACTGGGTTTATTTATGAGAAGAACAACTTCACGGCCTTAGTAAATAAGGGGATTCAGCAATCTGGTGACTACCACAAAATGATGGATTTTATGAAGAACTGCAAGCTTAGCTATGCCATGCTGGAATCACCCACCATCTTTTGTGAAGTTGTTGAAGAAATGTGGACCACGGCAACATACAACTCAACAGATAAGACCATCACACTCACCATTAAAGGTAAGGAATTCTGTATTAATAGTGATTTTATTAAAGTATGTTTTAAAATTCCTGACAATAATGTGACCTCATCACACAGAGACACTGATATAGTTAATATGCTTAATTCCATGAACTATGCTCTTTCTACTTCTAAGTTGAGTGACATTAGGAGATTGGGTCTTAGGAAGGAATGGACTTTCATTTGTGATATAGTGACCAAGGTCTTTTCTGGTAAAATCAGTAATTTTGATTCTGTTAAAATTTCCATGCTCTACATGCTAGTTACAGATAAGTACTTTAATTTTAGTGACCTTGTTCTGTTTGAGTTAGGTTTTAAGTTAGGGGAGTTAAATAAGAGGGGTAAAAGTGTTTATTATGCTAGATTTTCATGATGTTAGCTAACCACCTCTCTGAGGAAATTGTTTTTGAGAACCCAAACAACAAATTAGATTGTTGGGTTCAAGAGAGAAGAATCATTGCAGATTTGAACAGGGCAAATCATCACAAAAAAGTGCCACTTTTTTATTTCCCTGTAATGGATGCACCTCAGGTAAGTGAGGTAAGTTCATCTATCCCTGCTACTATTTCAACCTCACTAGTTTCTTTGAGTTCTAGTGTAACTATGGCAACTGTGTCACTGACCCAACAGTTGCCTACCCAAGCTACCAAACTAACAAAAATTTTAAAAACCAAATTAAAGAAAGCCCCCTCTAGTATCTCTCAAAAGATGCCAGTTGCAAAATCCACCAAAACCAAAGAGGGAAGTGTGAAGGTGGGCAAGGTAGGTAAGGGAAAGGGTGAACATAAAAGAAACCCTAAGGATAAGGATGGAGAGTTAAGTGGTTCCCAGCCTAGCCACACTGCAGTTTCCCAACAAACTGCAGTGCTTAAAAAGGATAAAAGCTCATTTCTAGTTGCATCCTCCCAAAAGGATGTAACTATTGAACAATGCTCTCAACCAAGAGCACAGGCCAAGAGGGTAAGGGACACAAGCTCACCCCAAACTTATGCCAGAAAAAAGAAATCCAAAACCCTTGGGGATGCACAGGGTACACACACTGTGCAAACTGGTGCTAAAGACACAGTCACTGCACCTTCTCAAATTCAGCTTGACGTGGCTCCAATAAATATGGAGTCACAGCCAAAATCTCTAGTAATAGAAGCACCTCACACACCAAATTCTCCCACAAATTCTCTTGATGTGGATATGATCAACACATCAATTCCTGATTCTCCTTCTTTAACTTTGCTGGGGAAGCCAAAATCTAATGCAAGTGAGCATCATCTTTTAGATGATTTGTTGGCTCACTTTCCAATTCTTTCAGGAATTGTTGAATCATCTGTGCCCAAAATATCATCAATCAGCACATAGTCCACAATAGTTTCTATTCCAAGTTCATTCATTTCTACTCTCTCGATGGATATTGCTCATCCATCGAGTAGTGACTATATCCCGACGGATAAGCTTAACAGCAGTTATCCGTCGGTTAGCAAAATCACTAACCCGATGGATATTACTCATCTGTCGAGTGCCTTTGCATAGCTTCAAACTTCATTCATTTGTAGTGCAGAAGAATTAGTGGTTATACAGTCACTCTTAGGATTGAGGGCAGAGAGTGCTATGAGTGAAAGTCTGGGTTGCTCCCAGGAAAAAGGAGAGCAAAAGAGTGAAAATATGCAATCCATTTCCTCAGGATTGGCAAAAGAAAGTGAGAGGAGTTCCACCTTAGATGGTGAAGGTGAGGGTGTGAGGGTGGGGAGCCAGTGTGAGACCCTGATGCAACAAAAGAGAGAACACGAGAGAAATGCACGTACATGATGCTGAGGCATTTACTCACCATGTTTTAGCTTATCAACTTCTAGTTGAACAGGGCAATGACAATGCAAAAAGGATGCTCAATTTGGTGCATACCACTCAGTCAATGCTAAGAGCTAAGGATGCCATCACAGCTTTGCCTTCTACAGCTGGTGATGTGGATTATGAGACTGGTGGTTCAGCAGATTTCTTTGGTCATAAAGGTGGAGATAGTGAAGAAGAGGCATTGGACATAGGGGGAGAAGTAGGTTCAAGTTCAAGATCAGGAATGCCATCATGGGCATTTTCAAAGCACTATGATGAGCACTACTTCAAGACAACCTTGATTCAATTAATCAATCAGACAAATTCTGCCCTTCAAACCACTACAAATGCCAGCACCAAGAAGCTCCTTCAAGCACATCTTGCTTCTCTACAACTACAACAGATTCAAGGCTTCCAACATGCTAGAGATGTTAACACCATCAAGGGTGATATTGATGAGATGAAGAAGGCCATTTTAGACAAAATGGATTCTAAGCTTCCAGAAGCTACAATGCTTGACATCAAAAGGCAACTAAGGAAAAATTCTGATCTTGCAATAAAGATAGATGCTTTGGATACAAGAATGTCAGCTATGGAAGCATCTCTAACAGCCATTCATCTTCATCAAGCCCAACAGACAGATTTACTTTAGAAACTGGTGGCTGCTCAAACCTCCTCCTCTACTCAACTTGATGATAACAAAAAGGGGAGAAAGGACCAAGTAAGGGGGAGCATCTTTAAATTCAAATAATTCAAGTAATTGTGCCCATAATTACTTTCCCCAAGCCACCAGTAACAGATAGTATTGATCTGATCAATGCAGCAGCAACTAACTTAAGAGTAGCTGAAGAGGAGCAGTTGAAACCAATCAACTGGGAGAAAATTGATGAGGACATATAAAGGAAGTTTGGGCTAGTAAAGGAGCCAGTAAAGTCAGCCATTCATCACTCTGAAGTCAAACAGATCTCTGTGAATGAAATGAGCATGAACAATCTGGAAAGAGGACAGCCATCCTGCATCAAATCTCCAAAAGCTGAAATCATTCTGAAGCCAAGGGTGAACTATCCAAAATCATCATTAAAGAACCCTTTGGATATAGTGTATAAGACACCTAAACCTGATGAGAAGAAGCTTATGTCAAGGCCAATTGCCTTCTACAAGGATCCAGCTGATTCAGCTTTAAAGAGAAGAATTGCTAAAGTTTTCAGAAATGGGAAAGAAATTTGTGTGGTAGCTGGACATCCTCAATTTGCTCAAGCAAAGAGAGAAGAAAAGGCAAGATTGAAGCAGGAAAAGAAGCAAGCTATTCTAGATGCCAAAAAGGCTAAGCAAAAGAAAGAGCAAGCCGCTATCTTGGCCAAGCTACAAGCTGTGAAACCAACTCAACAGATTCCTTCTCAGCCATCTGGAATCACTTAATCTCAAGATCCAAAGAAGCAAGTTGAATCAGAACATAAGAAGTCTCCAAGATACAAGGAACTGGCCAGCAGAACCAAAAAGAAACTGGATTTTGTTGATAAGGAATTGGAGGATCAGTTTTCTAAGGAATCCACTTCAACTACAACTCAAGCATCAAAACCCGCTGTGGTATTTGAAGACATCAAGGTGGTGGATCCTTACAGGAACATTCATGGTGAACCTATTGTGCCTAAGGATGAACCAATAGACTGGGAGAGCCTACCAATTCCTGACTTCAATTTGCCAATCCTTAGCAAGCCAAAAAGAACAAAGTCAAGAGCAGTCAAGAAAGTGAAGTTGTCACCTCTCAAATCCAAATCTCTAGTCAAAGCTCAATCAAAAGTCAATAAGGGAGATTACATGTACTTATGTGACATCAAGGAATTCTCTGATCTAAATTTCTATCTAGATGAACTAGAAGAAGTGAGAGGGATTGATGCATACAGAAACCTACCTGAAAGGTTAGTTTTCAAGTACAAGGGAGGAAAGGAGATTCAATGGCCACTTCACAGGATCCTTCAAGAAAGCCAAGTTATACTGATTAAGGTTTATTCATCTTTCAAGAAGAACTTTGGGTTCGATGTAACTACAAGAAGATTGGTTTTAAAGAAGATTGAAGAACTGAGGAGTTTTAGAGCTAAAGATGCACTCCCAAAGACTCTAATTATCCCATACACAGGGAGAAGAGTGCATCTAAGGACCTACTGGCTGATGGAGTTCATGGATGACAAAGGAGTGAGAAGATTTTTTAGATTAGAAGACCAATTGAGCATCTCTAGCAATGAGACTCTCATGGAGATGCAAGAAAAGCTGAATCTCTCATAATCTGATGAACTGGAATTCCACAGACATTTCCAAAATCAGATAGAAGAAAATAACAGAAAGCTTGAAAAGAGATCCAGACCTTCAAGGAACTAGATAAATCTGCTCAGGCTAGAGGAGCACCTTGAAAATGACTGTGAGCTAATCTTTGTACATTTTGTTGATTGAAGCACTTTACAGTATTATCTACTTTCTTTCAAAGTTGTATTTTTAGGGTGTTTGTTGTCATCAAGTTTCTCTTAATTTATGGCTACAATTCCAGTAGACATAAATTGGGGGAGATTTTTGTGAATATGTTGTGTACGTGATGATTTCACTAACAAAACTGTAAGATCCCGTATTTTTAGAATTATTATAATTATTATTTGAATATATATATGCTTTTATGATTTAGAAGGAAGAAAATGGTGTATATTTTATTCCTGTTTGACGAGTTAGTGTTATTAAATGGTAATGCGCTAATTGTTAAGTGTTATATCGATCCTTGTTAATTTCTGAAAATATTTACTTAAAGGTGTTATTTTCAGAAGTTATTTGAAAGCCGATCTTATTGATATCGGTAAATTAAAATTATTTTGTAATATCCGGGAAATATTGTGCAATTATTTTTATTAATAAATAAATTTTTTTAAGTGATTATTATGGGAATTTTGATGAATTATCTGATGATTGATATTTATATTCGGGTGTTTATATGTGATAAAGTGTAAGTATTTTGATTTTTATATGTCCATAGTAAAGTATAGATAATTATGGTATTTTCTGGTAATTTTTGGATTGTTATATGATTTTATAAGAATTTATAGATTTAATAATTATTTTTTGAGTAATTTTAAAACTATTTTATAAAGCCGAGAATCATCCAACTTCAACCGTTTTTGCGTTTTTACAACCATAAAATCTTCGGAAAACTCTTTTTTAACCTAATCTGATAATTCCGGACATTTTCCGTGTTTTGACTTTTTCGATCCGGATTACGGTTTGACCCGTGCACGTCCCGACGCAAAATTTTCGATACGATAATCATTTCCATAAATCAACAAAACCCGTATTATCGAAAGACGGGATATTATTACATTATTTTCGTATAAAGTATTTTATAAGAAGCCCATTTTTGATAATTATCCAAATCTGGTATTAAATTGTATCATTTTTATAGTTACTTAGCGGCTAAGTAATCTAATTTCGGATCCGAAATGATCCAACGGGTATTAATATTCCATAAGTATAAATAGTTGAATTTCTATTTTATTTCTCATAATTATCTAAAAAAATAAAAAAAAATCAGATAATTATTTATTTTTCAGAAAAATAGAAAAATCCTCTAAATTGTTCTTGGAGGTTTCAATTCATTCTTGATCTTAATCTTGCGATATCTGGAGATCTGTTGCTCCATTTTTGACGATCTAGTAGTCGAATCGAAACTCTCTTCGAGCCCGTTATTTTGATACCAGAATCATCAACTAAGGTTGATTACTTCTCAAAAAAACATAGTTCATCATTTTAGTACGAATTGGGTTCTTGATTTTCAGGAGTTTTTGGTTGTTTTTGATGTTAGGATTAGCTTTAACATGTTATTTAGAGTCGATTCATACCATTTTTGTGTTCATTCTGTTGCCGGAATGATTAGGTCGAGTTAAATGTTTTGTTAGTTTGTATTTTTCAATATTTTGGGTTATATGTTAATTGGTTGTTGATTGTGATGATATGATTACATTGTACGTGTTTCTAGCATCGTTTTGATATATAGTACATCGATTATGGTTGAGAAATGAAGCAAAAAGATTTTTTACCCGGAAAGTTTGTTGTTCTTGATGGTTTTGATCGATTTTTGTGTGGGTTTGATTGTTTGATGTTGTAGTTGCTTCCATTCAATTTCTAGAATGATTTTGGTCGAGTTGGTGTGAAAAACAGAAGTTTTCGTGATATTTTGGTGTGATTCGGGGTTTCCCCGGAGGTGTTGAAACTCGTCGGATTCCAAAAAATATCGGCGAGTTCTTCAAGCTTCCCGGCTGTGTTCTTGTGCTTTGCTGCTGTTTGATCCATCTAAGAAGATGACCCCTTGTCAAAACATTCTTCTAGGTATTATTTTCAAAAATTCAAATTTGATTTAATTATTTATAATTTATTTTAGTTAATTATTTATGGATTTAATTGATTGATTAATTCATTTAATCAATTAATTTTATTTATAAATAGTTAAATAAAATATAATTATTTATAATTAAGCTAAATAATTCCTAAAAATTATTTTGAGCTTTTAAAAATATTTATAGAGTATTCAATATTCAATTAATACTATTATTAATTGAATTATTCGTAGAAAATAGACCGTTCATCCGTTTAATACGAAACGATTGCGTATAGACTCAGAAAAATATTCCGCTTTCATTAAAAATACTTTCCAGACCTAAATTATTTTGTTTCGAAAGGTTGCTTGTTTTACGAATCATTCTGTGTCGATTATTGATCGAAAAATCATATTTTTTACCCGATTTCAAATTTAAACGTACGGAGTCGAACCTTTTGACGAATCGAGGCATGTTTGATATGAATTATGTGATATGTGAGTTACGTGTTTATATGTTATATGAATTACGTGCGTACGTGGGTCAAGAGTCTTGTGTTTGACTATTTCCTTTATGTGTGGGCTATCGTATGGGTAGAAAATAGGGTGTTGACGAGCAGTTCGTCGAGTAATTATCATTTAGACGATTAAAATGATATTTTAGAATTATAGACACGAGTCTTTCAAGACGATCAGGACCAGATGGAATGGATGAAGACTAGAGTTGAATAGTATGGAATATTGGGTTGCAGCACTCCATGAGCAGCAGATCAGAGATTTAGCAAAGTTAAAGACAGTGATTCCTTGAAATGCCAGACTGAGATAATTGCGCTTCTACGAGTATGACTAACTTCTAAAAAAAACCCAAAGGCAAGTATTCCTATCATCACTTATTGTTTAAGTGATATTTATTTTGAATTTTATTATGCAAGTATTTTTCTCTATTCCCATTTCAGAATAGATAAATATTTTACATATCGCTGAATTAAATGTTTATCATGCAAGTACTCTTCTGATATTCTATTTTCAGAATAGCTAAGTGATTTTACTTATCAAATTAATGGATTTATAAATGTTTTGAATTTTGAGGAAAATGATTTGGTTTTGCGAGTCTTCCTACCCAAGTGAATGGGGGAATAAAAGTTTATAAGGGTGTCGAGTATTATGACCCCTTTCAATAAAATGTTTTTAAGATTGGATGGTTGCGTAAGAGGCCGTGGTGGCGGTCCAGTGTGAGCTATGTGTTATACAGGATATAACACCTTGTTAGTCCGATATGTGCCTTGGGTACCCCTTTGTTTAGTTGGATAGGCTTCGGCATATCGGTGTTGCTCCGCGACTGATCACCGGCGGCAACACACCGTCGTTCGAGGATTCTAATCTAAATTATGATATTGTTTTGATAATCATAAAATAAATAGTTTATCAACTATTTCTGTTTTGGATTAAAGGTGAAATGCTGTTTTGATTCAGTTTCTACTTGATGTGGATATTTAGGTTGTTGTTAAATATCAAAGGTGGTATTAGTATAGATGATTGATGTTGACTTCAGTATGGGATGTTGTGAGCATCAAAGTTCGTATTGATATCTGATTTGATAGGACAACAAAATAAGTATTAATTTCAAGAGTTCGGTTTTGAATAATGTTTATGATTTAATCCATAATCATTGTTTCATATTATTGTTGTTTACGATATTTCCGTAAACACTATTTTACGAGTTTTATTCTTGTCAATATTCAAAGTATTGCTGAAGCATTTCGCTTAAAAATATCAAAAAGAGTTTTGAATATAGTAAGAAACAATTATCCGATTCTTTATTAAATTTTCTGTTTTAGCAATTATGATTTTAAAATGTTATGCGCTAATACAGATGTCAGTTTTATATCAAAACGACCATATATATGCTATAATGAACTTGCTGAGCATTTCTTTCGCTCATACTTGCCTATTTTCAAATTTAACCTCCAGTGAGGATTAGCTTGCGCTGTTTAGCCGCGTAATTCGAGGAAGCAAAGAAGAAGCTTTTGGAAGTTGGTTGGTCCAGGGTTTGCGAACTAGTGTAAGTTCTATTATGTAAAGTTATTTATATTATATTATAGTTGTGTATTTTATAGTTGGGCCTAGTATACTTCTTTTCGAAGTTATACTAGCGGGTTAAGTTTTGAGATTGAGAATTGTTGCAAAGAGTTTTAAAAGAAAGTGAAAAGTTTATTTGTGGAATTTGGATATCTTGTTTCTAAAATTGTAACCTTAAAAGATCTTGGATTAGTTTGGGGTCATTTATGCTAAATATCTTCCGCTGGCATTTGTTTATTGATTAAACAGGTTAATTTGGATTGAGGTTTCATAGTGATGACCAAATCCCTTGACCCCGGATTTGGGGGCGTTACAGGTTGGTATCAGAGCTGAGGTTATAGTAAACTAGAAACAAGAGTGTGTAGGAGTGTGTATAGCTATGTGAGGACGCTTGAGATCATATTGAGTTCCTGTTGGACTATTGGATATAGTACCAACGAGTAAGCTAAGATAGGCACATTAGTTTGAGTGGTTGTGCTGAGCTGGATAAAATTCTTGGCAGCTGCAGACGTTTATGGTGGAGTCTTCGAAAAGTTAGGTAGATTATGGATCATTTAAGACGTGGAGAAGAAGAGTTTGGTATCAGATGGCGAGTCAAAAGAAGGGTTCAAATAGAAGATAAATATTAAGACCTTGGCAATACCTTCTCATTTTATAATTTCGTTTGACCTCTCTCAAAAGAGGTATATGTTAAAGGATATATTCCCTAACACTCGTTTAGTCATTTTAAGCCAGAATCTTGTTTTCTGGATTCCATTTCCTCCAGAAATATCAGCTTTGAAATATTTTCAGTTTTATTCATTTGAGTTTGAATTCCTTTTATATTCTTTCATTCTAACTGAGATGAACAACCCTAACTATAGGGGACATAAGGTATACATGTCTGTGTGATAGGATTTGGATGGGACGCCATCACTTGTGTATGTTGTGACTACAAGAAGGTTAACAACCAATAGTAGTGTCTTAATTTGGACACGCAATACCAAGTTCATTTAATCATATTGATCTCTCAGTTATTCTTTTATTTCAACAATACTTTTTCTCAAATTCAGATTTTGGTCCCGTTATGATATGAAATTCTTTTCTCTTTGAAATTCCATGATCTTATTATCTCAAATATATGATGGTATGCCAATCAAGTTGGGTTGAGTTATCTTGATCAAGTCAAAGTAAGGCTATGTGATGGGATTACCAATAGCAACAGTAAATTGCAATGCGATTAAAATATTAGTGGCATATAATGAAGTCAGTCTGTTTCTTTATTCTCTCTCTATTTATCTCTTTATCTCTTATTTTTCTTTCTCTTTATCTTTCTTTCTATTCTTCTTTCTCGCAATCACTAAAAGTAATTCTATTGAGGAATTGGTCAAAGGATGTGGATGGAACAGTGGTGCGGATTTAAGCTCTCGTGATCATTATGTTATACAAGGAATCCAAGTTTTTATTTCAGATTTTGAGAAAAGTTACGTATATAAGATTGGAAAGTTGGCTAGAAGATCCCTAGTGCTCTCTTCAGCTGATTCCGAGGATAGAATCCTTATAAGAGGGGTAGATTGTAAGATCCCGTATTTTTAGAATTATTATAATTATTATTTGAATATATATATATATGTGCTTTTATGATTTAGAAGGAAGAAAATGGTGTGTATTTTATTCCTGTTTGACGAGTTGGTGTTATTAAATGGTAATGCGCTAATTGTTATGTATTATATTGATCCTTGTTAATTTCTGAAAATATTTACTTAAAGGTATTATTTTCAAAAGTTATTTAAAAGCCGATCTTATTGATATCGGTAAATTAAAATTATTTTGTAATATCCGGGAAATATCGTGCAATTATTTTTATTAATAAATAATTTTTTTAATGTGATTATTATGGGAATTTTGGTGAATTATCTGATGATTGATATTTATATTCGGGTGTTTATATGTGATAAAATGTAAGTATTTTGATTTTTATATGTCCATAATAAAGTATAGATAATTATGGTATTTTCTGGTAATTTTTGGAAGTTATATGATTTTATAAGAATTTATAGATTTAATAATTATTTTTTTGAGTAATTTTAAAACTATTTTATAAAGCCGGGAATCGTCCAACTTCAACCGTTTTTGCGTTTTAAAACTGAAAATACTTCAGAAAACTCCTTTTTAACCTAATCTGATAATTCTGGACATTTTCCGTGTTTTGACTTTTTCGATCCGGATTACGGTTTGACTCGTGCGCGTCCCGGCGCAAAATTTTCGATACGATAATCATTTCGATAAATCAACAAAACCCGTATTATCGAAAGACGGGATATTATTACATTATTTTCGTATAAAGTATTTTGTAAAAAGCCCGTTTTTGATAATTATCCAAATCTGGTATTAAATTGTATCATTTTTATAGTTACTTAGCGGCTAAGTAATCTAATTTCGGATCCGAAATGATCCAACGGGTATTAATATTCCATAAGTATAAATAGTTGAATTTCTATTTTATTTCTCATAATTATCTAAAAAAATAAAAAAAAATCAGATAATTATTTATTTTTCAGAAAAATAGAAAGATCCTCTAAATTGTTCTTGGAGGTTTCAATTCATTCTTGATCTTAATCTTGCGATATCTGGAGATCTGTTGCTCCGTTTTTGACGATCTAGTAGTCGAATCGAAGCTCTCTTCGAGCCCGTTATTTTGATACCAGAATCATCAACTAAGGTTGATTACTTCTAAAAAAAACATAGTTCATCATTTTAGTACGAATTGGGTTCTTGATTTTCAGGAGTTTTTGGTTGTTTTTGATGTTAGGATTAGCTTTAACATGTTATTTAGAGTCGATTCATACCATTTTTGTGTTCATTCTGTTGCCGGAATGATTAGGTCGAGTTAAATGTTTTATTAGTTTGTATTTTTCAATATTTTGGGTTATATGTTAATTGGTTGTTGATTGTGATGATATGATTACGTTGTAAGTGTTTCTAGCATCGTTTTGATATATAGTACGTCGATTATGGTTGAGAAACGAAGCAAAAAGATTTTTTGGCCGGAAAGTTTGTTGTTCTTGATGGTTTTGATCGATTTTTGTGTGGGTTTGATTGTTTGATGTTGTAGTTGCTTCCATTCAATTTCTGGAATGATTTTGGTCGAGTTTGGTGTGAAAAACAGAAGTTTTCGTGATGTTTTGGTGTGATTCGGGGGTTCCCCGGAGGTGTTGAAGCTCGCCGGATTCCGAAAAATTCTGGCGAGCTCTTCAAGCTTCCCGGCTGTGTTCTCGTGCTTTGCTGTTGTTTGATCCATCTAAGAAGATGACCCCTTGTCAAAACATGTTTCTGGGTATTATTTTCAGAAAATAATTCAAAATTTATTTGAAATTCCAAAATTTGTTTTTAAATTCAAAAATAAGTTTAGTTAATTATTTTAAATAGTTAACTGAATTATTTTAATTCCAAAAATTATTTCCTTTTATTATATTCAAAAATTCAAATTTGATTTAATTATTTATAATTTATTTTAGTTAATTATTTATGGATTTAATTGATTGATTATTTCATTTAACCAATTAATTTTATATATAAATAGTTAAATAAAATATAATTATTTATAATTAAGACAAACAATTCCTAAAAAATTATTTTGAGCTTTTAAAAATATTTATAGAGTATTGAATATTCAATTAATACTATTATTAATTGAATTATTCGTATTTTATTCGTAGAAAATAGACCGTTTATTCGTTTAATACGAAACGAACGCGTATAGACTCAGAAAAATATTTCGCTTTCATTAAAATTACTTTTGAGACCTAAATTATTTTGTTTCGAAAGGTTGTTTGTTTTACGAGTCATTATGTGTCGATTATTGATCGAAAAATCATATTTTTGACCCGATTTCAGTTTTAAACGTACCGAGTCGAACCTTTTGACGAACCGAGGCATGTTTGATATGAATTATGTGATATGTGAGTTATGTGTTTATATGTTATGTGAATTACGTGCGTATGTGGGTCAAGAGTCTTGTGTTTGACTGTTTCCTTTATGTGTGGGCTATCGTATGGGTAGAAAATAGGGCATTGACGAGCAGTTTGTCGAGTAATTATCGTTTAGACGATTAAAATGATATTTTATAATTATAGATACGAGTATTTCAAGACGAGCAGGACCAGATGGAATGGATGAAGACTAGAGTTGAATAGTATGGAATATTGGGTTGTAGCACTGCATGAGCAGCAGATTAAAGATTTAGCAAAGTAAAATACGGTGATGCCTTGAGATGCCAGACTGAGATAATTGCGTTTCTGAGAGTATGACTAAATTCTAAAAAAAACCAAAGGCAAATATTCCTATCATCACTTATTGTTCAAGTGATATTTATTTTGAATTTTATTATGCAAGTATTTTTCTCTATTCCCATTTCAGAATAGATAAATGTTTTACATATCACTGAATTAAATGTTTATCATGCAAGTACTTTTCTGATATTCTATGTTCAGAATAGCTAAGTGATTTTTCTTATCAAATTAATGGATTTATAAATGTTTTGAATTTTGAGGAAAATGATTTGGTTTTGCGACTCTTTCTACCCAAGTGAATGGGGGAATAAAAGTTTATAAGGGTGTCGAGTATTATGACCCCTTTCAATAAAATATTTTTAAGATTGGATGGTTGCGTAAGAGGCCGTGGCGGCGGTCCAGTGTGAGCTATATGTTATACAGGATATAACACCTTGTTAGGCCGATATATGCCTTGGGTACCCTTTTGTTTAGTTGGATATGCTCCGGCATACCGGTGTTGCTCCGCGGCTGATCACCGGCGGCAACACACCGTCATTCGAGGATTCCAATCTAAATTATGATATTGTTTTGATAATCATAAAATAAATGGTTTATCAACTGTTTCTGTTTTGGATTAAAGGTGAAATGCAGTTTTGATTCAGTTTCTGCTTGATGTGGATATTTAGGTTGTTGTTAAATATCAAAGGTGGTATTAGTATAGATGATTGATGTTGACTTCAGTATGGGATGTTGTGAGCATCAAAGTTCGTACTGATATCTAATTTGATAGGACAACAAAATAAGTATTAATTTCAAGAGTTCGGTTTTAAATAAAGTTTATGATTCAATCCATAATCATTGTTTCATATTATTGTTGTTTACGATATTTTCGTAAACAATATTTTAAGAGTTTTATTCTCGTCAAGATTCAAAGTATTGCTGAAGCATTTCGCTCGAAAATATCAAAAAGAGTTTTGAATACAGTGAGAAACAATTATCCGATTCTTTATTAAATTTTCTGTTTCAGCAATTATGATTTTAAAATGTTATACGCTAATGCAGATGTCGGTTTTATATCAAAACGACCATATATATGCTATAATGAACTTGCTGAGCATTTTTTTCGCTCATACTTGCCTGTTTTCAAATTTAACCTCCAGTGAGGATTAGCTTGCGCTGTTTAGCCGTGTAATTCGAGGAAGCAAAGAAGAAGCTTTTGGAAGGTGGTTGGTCCAGGGTTTGCGAACTAGTGTAAGTTCTATTGTGTAAAGTTGTTTATATAATATTATATTATAGTTGTGTATTTTATAGTTGGGCCTAATATACTTCTTTTTGAAGTTATACTAGCGGGTTAAGTTTTGAGATTGAGAATTGTTGCAAAGAGTTTTAAAAGAAAGTGAAAAGTTTATTTGTGTAATTTGGATATCTTGTTTCTAGAACTGTAACCTTAAAAGATCTTGGATTAGTTTGGGGTCATTTATGCTAAATATCTTCCGCTGGCATTTGTTTATTGATTAAACATGTTAATTTGGATTGAGGTTTCATAGTGATGACCAAATCCCTTGACCCCGGATTTGGGGGCATTACAGCACCTTGGTAGATTTTTCTTAGTGAAAAATGTAGCACTCGACGGATATGGATTATAGTCCCGACGGATGACTCTATATAGTCCCGACGGATTATGATTTATTATCCATCGAGTGAGTAGCTTATGTAACAATAGTCTGTAGCACATTTCTGCATACACCTTTGTATAGATTCTGTAGTAGCATATAAGTCATGATTGAATTTAACTAGATATGCAGAATAGGTTGATTAATTGTACATAAATGATGTCTTGTAATTCTGCATAAATGAAATGAAGTCAAGTGCCAAATAGCTAACAACGGATGATCAACAAAGCCATCGACGGATGATCAATATAGCTTTCGATGGATGATCAACAAAGCTATCAACGAATGATCAACAAAGCCATCAACGGATGATCATGTAATCAATGGATAATCAATTCAAACATCCGTTGACAGTGACAACACAGTCACATGCGTCGAGTGTATGCAAATGGAATGTGGTAGCCTATTCAACTGGGTTTTCGAGAATAAAGAAGCATTGCCATTTCCATGCTATTATGAAGATATTCAAAAATGCTGGAATAGAGTAATGAAGTAGCATAGTATTAGACTTGATAGTTTTTGTTTTATTATCTTGTCTTATTACTTTGTAATCTTGGTGATATATATAAACCAAGAAGCAGCAAATAGAATAACTAACTAAGCAACCAAGAGAGAAACATTTGTAAGCTGTATTCTTATCATTTCTCTGCACTCTTAGTTGTTCAACATTTGTAAGCAGCTGTGACCTTTTTGCTACACAGAGTTCTCTCGATATATATTATATATCTCTGATGGATACATTCAAATCCACCAGAAAGTTTTTAAAGACTTCTGTTTTAATTACTTGTGTTTTGATTCATTTGAAGTTATTATTCCGCACTCTCCAAATCAATTCACACTGATATATATATTTAAGTTAGAACAATTTTATTTAAGAAAAAGTTTTAAGAATTCCATTCAACCCCCCTTCTGTAATTCTTGTTGAATGTTTAAGGGACTAACAAAGGTTGTGTTGGTGGAGGTTGAGAGGGTGCAACTTCAGGAAATTTGGGTATGTATGTGTTGGGGTCAGAGTTTACTAAGAACTATTTTACAGATTCTGGAATTTGAAGGGGTCTTAGTAAGTTTTTCTTATTATCAGTAGATAACAAGTCTGTGAAAGCCCTTTTAGGAAGTTTAAAAGGTTGAATTGACTCACTAAAGTTTTGGGGCTTATCAAAACAACAAAAACTGTAAATGAGTTGACAAAATCTAGCAAAGTAAACAGTATTTGGGCCCTCCTTCATCTGATCCCCAATAAAACTCAAAATAGCAGTAGCATAATCAAAATGAGTTTGATTAAGAAGTGCATACCCTATTTGTTGACTCAGAATTTGAATGGCATCAAAGTTGGAGCATTTGTTGGCAAAAGCTCTGGTGATGTAGTCAAAGAAAAAACTTGTGGCACCCCAAAACCCGGTGTCAGGAGTCTCGGAAGCCACGCCGTCTAAACTCTTACAACCACACCACTCACACTACAATATATAAATACTCACGCTTCACGACCCCATACTTAACACACACACACACACTTACATGTTATTGTCTTGGAAATGAACCATCATAACTAGAGTAATTGTCAACCATTAAGTGATATTTATTACAACTCAAAAGTAATTAATCTTACCGGGGAGTGACCTTTAAGTAATATGATAATAGTAACCTTTTCTACTAGTAGAAGGACGACACCTTCGTATCCCCGTTATCACCCTTGCCGCATTCAGGCTACGTGTCCCATTTTCGGGTATACACATACTTCACAAGTTACTGAGTACACTGAGTACCTTCGCATGCGGTACCTTTGGTAGTCCATCTAGCACACATAGTACCAGAGTCTACCCCTCCCTTGTCCTTTAAAAGAATTCTATCAATCTCGAGAACTCGAACCACATCGAAGTTCCCCAAGCGTTTTGCTTGTTGATAGAAACAGCTTATCTCTCTAAGATATAAGTGTATATATATGCATATACGTACTTCCAAGAATTTCGAAGGAAGTACTAAGGATGTGAGTTGACCGTTGTCAACAGTTAATTAATAAGGGGGAAAAGTTTCTCCTTGAAACTATATTCAAAATATTAAAAAGTCGGGATAATATTCTCCGACGATCTGAAATTACGCGAATGATTTTCCGAAATCAGAAAGTATGTTTTAAATCAGGATCTATGATTTTTAAATCAATAATAAACCCTTTAATAAATAATAAATAATTAAATGATTTTTGATAAATAATTAAACCTCGAATGGGTTTACTCTCTAAAAGAATATTTAAAATAATATTCCTCAACTAGTTTGTGTCCCCATAATTAATAATCTATAGTGATTAATCGGGTTTGAAATAAAAACCGTTGGAGTATACTACTCCCATAATAAGGAATAAGTATATAGTATTAATTATTCGAACAATAAAATATAGTTGACGGAATATGATCGTTGAGAAATCGCTTTAACAAAAGTTTGAGGTGTTTTAATGTTTCGTAAGTGGACGTTGAGTCCCTTTTAAAACGTACTACTATGGACTTATAACTATCCTATAATATCACCAGAATGATTCCTGGGTTTTATCTTAAATCCCGACCGACTCTCGGTCTTATATAATACGTCACGCTTAAAGCGAAATAACATTTCACGATATATACTTTATCGTACAACATCGCTACATTATGCGAAATTTCAACAACTACGTATCATGGCAAGCATTGTATTTATGCAATCATAGTAAAACAATCCTTTCGCAATATAATAGTAAAAATGGAGTTGGGTTCGTAAACTTTCCCGGGTATCTCGAGGTGGAGGATGCTCTAGGTTCCGCTCGGAAGTCTATAACCATAAACACATATCATTTCGTTATGTTCCGTTCTAATTTACGGCAACTCGCACTCATGCGCTACTTATTATGCACCCTCTCAACTTATACTACCCTTATCTTTCCTTTAAGTCATATTCACATTATGGTCTCTTCATTTTCCTAAGTATCTTAGGTTCATTCTTATTATCGCCGTTGGCTCCGCTTATAGATTCTTACGGTTTCTACTCGCGCGGTCTCGGTTCTGACATTTTTATAAAACTGATAAATCATTATTTTTATTTGAAATTTTTATTGAAGTTAGGAAACTCAATATTTTACTCTCTGTAAAAATTTCATGATTTATGAACACTTTTAAGTCGATCCTTTATATTTTCAAAGTTCGTGATTCGTAGCAGTTTTTCTCGCGTAAATCACTTTTACTAAAATGGTCATAACTTTTGATCCGTAAATCGGAATCAAGCGATTCAAGCGCCTAAATGATCCTTATAACATTTTCTATCATAATAAAGGGTTATTTTCCAAGAAAATAAAATTTAAAACTTCGGGAATTTCTGCAGAAACTTAAAGTTACGATTTGTTGGTTTTAACGAAGTTACGTTTACGATCGGGGTTTCGTTTACGCCCTAACTCTTAATACAACCACCAACAATCATCATATCATCATCAACACACAACTACTCTTAAGAACATCAGGTTCTTGAGGCAATAACAACCAACCTTAAATCTACTTAATTTAATCATCAAGATTTCCTCAATAACACTCATTACACTAGGTTTTCTATCACATACTAAATGAATCTTAAATAAAGTTGGTCCAAAGATTTTTACCTTTCTTGAAATCTTGAGATGTGTTCTTGAGGATGGTGGAGGCTTGGAAGTGCTTGGTATGATTTTTAGAACCTAAAACCATCATTGAAATCAAGAAACCAAAGAGAGGTTACTATTCACACTATTCACTAGTGAGTTTCTTGAATTTATTTCACCCATCAAACCTTGATAAAAAGAGATGAAAGAATTTTCTTACCTTGGTTTAATTTCTAGGAGGCTTGAGAATTAATTGGATGATTTTACTAGAGCTAGAACTTGGAGTTTTGAATTTGAATTCTTCCCCTTTTTCATTAGGGTCGAATGGAAGCATCAAGGGGGTATTTATACTCCTCTTGGTTGCTTAGCTTGGTTGATTTGCTAGGTTGCTTCTAGAAAGATGGTTTGATATCTTGCAATTGATTTTATTCTCCTAGCTTTGCATTCTAGGTTGATTCTTGGTTGCAAATCTTAGGGACAAATCTTTGTAGCTTGCTAGCTTACAAGCTAACTACAAGGTTTAGCTTCCTTAGCACACTATTTTGCTAGCTAGCTTGTTCATGCTATGGTTAGCTCACTATTTGATGAAGTAACCATGGTTATTTCCTTACCATGGTTTAGTTAGTGCGTTACGTTTATTTAATTATTTACGCGTTCGCTCGGTTACTTAAACGTTCTTCGTAATACTTACTTGTAAATGGTTCGCGATGTAATTTCTTTCGTATTTATTCCTTATACTTTTAATTATCCTACTTGAATATAAATCCGTAGGGTTTTAATCTCGTAATTATATTGTGATTCCCGTAATCCTTGATGAGTCGTAAATACAGTCGTTTTTCAAAGTTCATTTTCTTCGAAAACTAATAGCGTGTACATACACTCATTTGATACGTATAATCATAATATCAACTCCAAAACTAATTTCCTCATGCACTACATAGTGTGGGCTCAAAAGTTTTTCCCGTATGTCAGGGTTACTATTCATTAAACATTTTACAAGGTCTCAAAAATTCGAGTTATTACAGTCTTCCCCTCTAACAAGGATTCCGTCACAGAATCAATTAAAAAATAAGTGGGGATATCTATTCCTCATTGTGTCTTCTAGTTCCCAAGTTGACTCTTCAACATTTTGATTTCTCCATAAGATCCTAACCAGCTTCACAGTCTTGTTCCTCAGCACTTGCTCTTTTTGGTCCATTACCCTTACTGGTTGCTCGATGTAGGTCAGGTCTGGTTGTAATTCTACTTGCTTGTATTCTATTACATATCGTGCATCTGCATGGTACTTCCTTAACATGGACACGTGGAACACGTTGTGTACTTGTTGCAAATTAGGAGGCAAGGCGAGCTCGTAAGCTAGAGGTCCTATTCTCCTCAAAATTTCAAAGGGTCCTATGAATCTGGGACTCAGCTTCCCTTTCTTTCCAAATCTCATCACTCCTTTCCACGGAGATACCTTCAATAGCACAAAATCTCCTACTTCATATTCCCTATTCTTCCAGGTCTGGTTGGCGTACTTCTTTTGTCTGTCCTGGGCTGCTACCAGACTTTTCCTGATGAGTCCTACCATTTCTCTGGTCTGTTGGACTAATTCTGGTCCTAATATCTTGTGTTCTCCAACTTCATCCCAACACAGGGGAGAGAGACATCTTCTTCCGTAAAGAGCTTCATACGGGGGCATTCCTATGCTAGCGTGATAGCTATTGTTGTAAGCAAATTCGATCAGGGATAAGTGGTCATCCCAATTTTCTTTGAAATCAATGGCACATACTCGTAGCATATCTTCTAGGGTTTGAATAGTCCTTTCGCTTTGTCCATCGGTCTAGGGGTGGTAAGCGGTACTCATGTTTAGTCTGGTGCCTACGCATTCCTGGAAGCTTCTCCGAAATCGGGAATTAAACCTTGGGTCTCTATCTGATACTATGGCTACCGGAACGCCGTGTCTAACTACTATTTCCTTCAAGTAAATATCCACCAACTTGTCTACAGTGTATCTTTTGTTGATTGGTAGGAAGGGTGCAGACTTGGTCAATCTATCTATGATAACCCATATGGCATCGTGATTGGTCTTTGTTCTTGGTAAGCCTATCACAAAATCCATGGCTATATGCTCCCATTTCCATTCCAGAATCTCTAGGGGTCGTAATAGTCCACTAGGTCGTTGATGTTCAGCCTTCACTCTCTGGCATGTCAAGCACTTGCTGACCCACTCTGCTACTTCTCTCTTCATGTTAGGCCACCAATAATATTCCTTAAGGTCACGATACATTTTCGTACTTCCTGGGTGGATTGAATATCTAGAGATCTGCCCTTCGTGTAACAGCTCATCTTTTAACTCTTGCACATTTGGAATCCAAATTCGGGACGCATATCTCATGATCCCTTTCTCATCTTTCTTGCATCTCACTTCTTCACCGGTCAATGTTTCTCTTTCCTCACTCATCTTCTTTTCCTGACATACTCGTATCTTTTCAGTCAGCTCTGGCACTAGCTTAATCTCAAATAATCCTTCCGTTCCCCTACCGGTCATTCTTATGTCAATTTCCATCTTCTCAAATTCCTTAATCAACTCCTCCGATGTCATTATCATCTTGAGTCTTTCCTTCCTACTAAGGGCGTCAGCCACCACATTGGCTTTACCCGGGTGATACAAAATTTCACAGTCGTAGTCTTTTATCAACTCTAACCATCTCCTCTGTCTCATATTCAGTTCCTTTTGAGTGAAAATATATTTGAGGCTTTTATGGTCAGTGTAGATCTCTCATTTCTCACCGTATAGGTAGTGTCTCCAAATTTTTAGCGCAAATACTATGGCTGCTAATTCTAGATCATGCGTAGGGTAACTGCCCTCATATTCCTTCAATTGCCGAGAGGCATATGCTATAACTTTGCCGTGTTGCATCAGTACACATCCTAATCCTGTAAGCGATGCGTCGCTGTATATCACAGACTCTCCCTTTCCATCGGGAAGAGCGAGCACTGGTGCTGACACCAGCCTCCTTTTCAGTTCTTGAAAACTCTCCTCACATTTCTCTGTCCATACAAACTTTTCTGTCTTCCGGGTAAATCTAGTCAGTGGTCCGGCTATCTTAACAAAATCTTGCACGAACCTTCGGTAATATCCTGCTAAACCCACAAAACTCCTAACCTCCGTTGGGGTAGTTGGTCTTTCCCAATTGGATATCGCCTCTATCTTGGAAGGGTCAACTAAAACTCCTTTGCTACTCACCACATGTCCTAAAAACTGAACTTCTCTCAACCAAAATCGCACTTCGAGAACTTGACATACAATTTCTCATTCCTCAAGATTTCTAAGACTATCCTCAAATGTTCTGCGTGTCTTGCTCTGTCTTTGAGTAGATCAGAATATCGTCTATAAAAACTATCACACATATATCCAAGTACTTTTTGAACACTCTGTTCATCAAATCCATAAAGGCTGCGGGTGCATTGGTTAACCCAAACGACATAACTAAGAACTCATAGTGTCCATACCTAGTGCGAAAAGCAGTCTTCGGTATATCTTCCGGTTTAATTTTTAACTGGTGATATCCTATTCTTAAATCTATTTTGGAAAAATGTACATCTCCCTTGAGTTGGTCGAATAGGTCATCAATCCTGGGAAGAGGGTACCTATTCTTAATAGTCAGCTTATTCAGCTCTCGATAGTCTATGCATAATCTCATACTGCCGTCCTTTTTCTTTACAAATAGTACTGGCGCTCCCCATGGCGACACACTGGGCCTTATCATTCCATTATCTAATAACTCTTGCAGTTGAGAAGCTAGTTCCTTCATCTCGACTGGGACTAGCCTATATGGGGCCTTGGATACTGGTGTCGTTCCTGGTGCTAACTCTATAGCGAACTCTATTTCTCGGTCAGGTGGCAATCCTGGTAAGTTCTCTGGAAATACATCCTCGAATTCGTTTACTATGGGTATGCCATGTATATTAGGGACTTCCTTTGTGGTATCTATCACAGAAGCCAAATAGGCCTCGTTACCTTTCCTTAACAAATCTTTTTTCTTGTAGCATGGTTAGAAATTTCTGGTTTTGTCGTTGACCTTTAAACACTACTTCTTTTTCATTCAGCACTCTTATCTTTACTTTCTTTCGTTCATAATCTATTTGCGCTCCGTTACTGGATAACCAATCCATTCCTAAGATTACATCAAATTCTCCAAACGCAAATGAGATTAGGTCAACCTTGAAGATCTTCCCTTCCAATTTCAACTTGCACTTAGGGTGTACTTGATTTACAGGAATTATTTCTTTATTTTCTATTTCCACTCGTAATATCTCACGTAAGGGTATGGCATTAAGTTTTAACTTTTTAGCAAAATCTTGAGATATTAAAGACTTGGTTGCTCCAGAATCAAATAGGACATTTGCATGTTCGGAATTTAATAAAAGGGAACATGCTATCACGTCGGTGTTTCGGGCAGCATCCTGGATAGTCATGTTGAAGGTCCTAGCATCTGGGGGTCGGTTGGAGGCAGCTTTGCTCATCCCTGAGGCTGGGGGCTTCAACGTTGGGAAATCCTTTCTCATGTGCCCTACCTTCCCACATTGGAAACACGTTACATTAGGTCGGGTGCAGTTGTTAGCAAGGTGTCCGATTTGGTCACACCGGTAACATCTCAGAGGGGCTCTTGTCTGGGTACACGCTCCAAGGTGTCTCTTCTTACAGGTTTGACACTCTGGTATTGGGGCGCGGGGTTGGCTATGAAATGTGGCCCTAGATTGTCTGCCGCCCTGGCCAACACTCACACTTGGGGCCTTTCTGAATCCGGGGCCTCGTGCAGGTTGGGACACCGCTCCCCTGACGAAGCTGCTCAGAAGGCTCCTGTTCTCGATTCCTATTCCTTGGCTTCCTATCTTCCTCTTCTTATTTTCCTTTTCCTTCACACTCTGCTCACTGCCAGCTTCAACAATCGAGGCTTTCTGTACTAAGGTGGCATTATCTGTCAGCTCTAACACTGCCACTCGGTTCTGTATCCACTATTTCAGACCAAGCTGAAACCTCCACACTTTCTTTTCTTCAGTATTCACAAACTCAGGCACAAATCTCGACAACTCAGTAAATTTGGCCTCATATTCTGCTACAGTCATCTTATCCTGTTTCAACTCCAGAAACTTAATCTCCATCTGGGTTTCCATAAACCTAGGGAAATACTTGTCTAAGAACAGTCAGGTAAATCTATCCCATGGAATCACAGCATCAGTCTCTAGGTTTCGTTTGGACTCCCACCAGTAATTAGCTTCTCCTTTCAGCATGTAAGAAGCGAAAATAGTCTTGTGTCGTTCCTCAACACCTAGTATCTCGAAGGACTTTTCTATCTCTTTGAGCCAGGCCCGTGCTTCAACGGGGTCGGCAGATCCTAGAAACTCTGGGGGTTTGAGAGATTTGAAGGCTCTATAGGCAGTAGCTGTAGTCTGTTGGGCAGCATGTGGCTGTGGTGGAATAGGCTGTTGGTTCAGATTTGCTCTTAACGGTTCCATAAATTCATTCATGGGGTTTCCTCCCTGATGGGTATCTTCGGCCTCTTCTTCTACATATTCTTCCTCATCATATTCATTATAGTCTAGGTCTTCTTCACTTTCCTCATTCACTACAGGGTCAGGTTCACCTCGTTGTTGGTTAACAGACTCTGCGGGCTGTGCCCTGGTTCCTCTTCTACGGGGTGGCATTGTTCTGTTATTGAAATTGGTCAACATAGTTGTAATTATAATAGTTGGATTATTTTATTCATATGTAAGCATGTCATTTATTATCCAGCAGGTTTTTATAAAGTGCAATAATATAGACATCATTTCTTAATAACTGCTTAGATATATATTAATAAGATCTCCCACTTATATCTTGGGGATGAAAAATTAGCCGAATTCATACATGCCTGATTACAATATATCACTACTAGTTCTGAATACTGAAATGAAAATACATAAGCCGTTTACCCTGAAGGGCTAGAAACGCTATCTACTACTAGCTATCCTATCAAAATTGGTGACAAGTCACCCAGCCTTCTTCAAGGTCCATATCTAGTCACTAGTCTCTCAGTCACTATCACTGCGAGTGAGGTCACGCACCCTCCTCATAACTCCTACAATCATCAGCTCTGCATCAACTACCAGGATGTATCCTCCCACTGCTGTCATCCTCATCTGAACCCTGGTACGGAGCTCGATCCCATCGATCTCCCTGCGGGCTATGGCTGGGGAAGCAGCTCTGAAATCTCCCGGGTATCCTAGTCGGGTGGCTCTCGCAGCTGTTAGTGCTTGGCGTAACTCCGCAATGCGAGCAGATGCCACGGTGATATCAGTGTTAAGCGGACCCACTATCCAGTCGTGTACGGCTACATGCATTATCGTCGGTGGTGGTAGAGGTGAATCTAGGTCGCTAGAGGATATGTCATGAACCTCATGGAACTGTGCAAGTATCGCCTCCTCATCATCGTCATCAGTATAGGGCATAGGGCTCTGGATCCCTCGGGGTGGTGTAGGAGAGTGAATAGCCTGGTGAGGGTATATCTCTACATCTCTCCAGACTACGCCATTATCTATGGGGACAGGAAGCTCAGTCTCCTCCTCTAGGACATCCTCAGTAGGGTCATCATCTGAATCATCAATGGGTGGGCTCTCTGGCTCGGGAATAGGGTCACGCTCAGGAATCATGACATCTTCAACAGGATCAATCTCCCTCCTAGGATCCACTGGTACCTGACACAATAGGCAAGGTGTTACTAACTTAGAGTCGGAATTCTCTTGAGGGTAAAACAGTCAAGACTACTCGTCTAGCCCGACGACGAACTCGACTTGAGCTCTATTTGATTATTATATTATTCTTATGTCTACATATTTTATGTCCTATCATTTCCAAGATTTGATAACCTAAGGCTTTGATACCATTTATGTGGCGCCCCAAAACCCGGGGTCAGGAGTCTCGGAAGCCATGCCGTCTAAACTCTTACAACCACACCACTCACACTACAATATATAAATACTCACGCTTCACGACCCCACACTTATCACGCACACACTTACAGGTTATTGTCTTGGAAATGAACCATCATAACTAGAGTAATTGTCAACCATCAAGTGATATTTATTACAACCCAAAAGTAATTAATCTTACCGGGGAGTGACCTTCAAGTAAGGCTAGTCCGTCGGCCAAATATACGTTTCTTGTTTCTTACCTTACATAAGTCATACTTATAAATAAGCCAAACTATAAACAACTGAAAACTAATACAGCTTATTCTGACTACCTGTGGTACAACACCAAACAATCTACGGAACAGCTGGCCATTTTCTACCCGTTTCCTGGCTGTGGTTCTCATGGCAGGCATCTTGATTCACTATTGTGTTGTGTCAATTTAAAAAAACAAGTGTGAGCTATAATGCTCAGCATAATAATGTACAGTATGAAAATGACTGTATGATAACATCATATATGATAATTATGTTTTATTCGAAAATAGTTTTCCTTGGTGATACACAGCTTCTTATGAAAACAATTCTTTAAAGGATTTTAATATCCCGTGAATACCTTAATAGCAATCCCAGCACCTAGGCTTGGTTTACGGTATCGCATCTCAATTCCAATTGGAAGAATTAGGACACTCGTTGGAGCCACCATATACGATGATCAGTCGTAATACGATAATAGTAACCTTTTTTACTAGTAGAAGGACGACACCTTCGTATCCCGGTTATCACCCTTGCCGCATTCGGGCTACGTGTCCCATTTTCGGGTATACACATACTTCACAAGTTCCTGAGTACACTGAGTACCTTCGCCTCCGATACCTTTGGTAGTCCATCTAGCACACATAGTACCGGAGTATACCCCTCCCTTGTCCTTTAAAAGAATTCTATCAATCTCGAGAACTCGAACCACATCGAAGTTCCCCAAGCGTTTTGCTTGTTGATAGAAACAGCTTATCTCTCTAAGATATAAGTGTATATATATATATACGTACTTCCGAGAATTTGAGAGGAAGTACTAAGGATGTGAGTTGAGCGTTGTCAACAGATAATTAATAAGGGGGGAAAGTTTCTCCTTGAAACTATATTCAAAATATTAAATAAGTCGGGATAATATTCTCCGACGATCTAAAATTACGCGAATGATTTTCCGAAATCAGAAAGTATGTTTTAAATCAGGATCTATGATTTTTAAATCAATAATAAACCCTTTAATAAATAATTAAATGATATTGGATAAATAATTAAACCTCGAATGGGTTTACTCTCTAAAAGAATATTTAAAATAATATTCCTCAACTAGTTTGTGTCCCCATAATTAATAATCTATAGTGATTAATCGGGTTTGAAATAAAAATCATTAGAGTATACTACTCCCATAATAAGGAATAAGTATATAGTATTTATTATTCGAACAATAAAATATAGTTGAGGGAATATGATCGTTGAGAAATCGCTTTAACAAAAGTTCGAGGTGTTTTAATGTTTCTTAAGTGGACGTTGACTCCCTTTTAAAAGTACAACTATGGACTTGTAACTGTCCTATAACATCACCGGAATGATTCCCGGGTTTTATCTTAAATCCTGACCGACTTTCGGTCTTATCTAATTGTTAGATCCCAATGTGTTTGTAGAAGGGGGGTTGAATACAAACGGTACCGAATAATCGAATTAAATGCGGAATAAAAATGTGAAACAAAATTCAAGTTAAATAAGAATATTATTAAACTTGAAAGGTGTTACAATAACTGTATCGATTACAAGGAATTAATCTCAAATTAATTATCGCAAATTTAGAATAAATTCGACATGAACTTTTTCTATTTTTGTAATAAAAAGATTCAAATGCTAAACACAATTTGAGATTAAGTTCTAGGGATTTTGATCCGCTAGATAGTTACACAAGAACAAGATAAAGATTTCTAGTGGTTTGGATTTAACTTTACAAACTAGAAATTATGATCTTGAAGTTTGCAGATGAAGGATAAAATATTTCTTCTGCGGCTGCTCTGTTTTTGTTCTTGTATTGGTTTCTGTATGTTTTTTTTGTTGAATGGCTGCTTCTGTCTTTTTAATCAATCAACAGAATGGAATGAACTGGAATGACAATCCCATAGCTGGCAAGACTTTCGGTAGGACAATGGATTGAACTAGCAAGACAATCTGATTGAACTACAATGACTTTCGGTATGACAATCAGTTGAACTAGCAAGACTATCTCCTTCCCAGTAGAACTTTCGGTAGGACAATTGAAATGACTTGGCATGACAATCGGTATGACAATCCTGATTGTCATGCTAGTTCATTTTCAATTGTCTTGCTGATTTAAGACTGTTTTTAATCCAATTAAACTTCTGAAAATTCTTAATATTAATTCTGAATTAATTAATCAATTAATTTAATTAATAAATAAATTAATCTTTGTAGATATAATTTATTTTTTTAATTAAATTATATGACTTAATTAATTAATAGAGAATTAATACTAACATTGAGCAACAACCATTCTTCTGAAAATCTTCTGAAAATCACTGAGAATTATGAATCAATTCCACCACTTCAATGTTGACACTCGATGTACTGTCTGGTTCATGAGTGACTAACTTCCGTGATGTTTCTTCATGTCTTAACTTTGATAATTGATTTTCTTCAGATTAAATCCTTGTAATTAATGATACCCTAACGAGATCTCTGTCACTTGATTAAATCCACAATCTTGATTTGCATCACTGAGGCTTGATCAATTTCTTGAGCTTCTTTCAGTGAATTAACTCCTCAAGTCTGTAGATGAACCTTGTTTCTGAATCCTCTGACAGATGTTACTTGGTGAGATCTCTTTGACGGTAGATCCACTATTTACTTATTACATTCTTATTTGAGTTGAGTTAAATCCTCGAATATACAAATAGGCTATGACATATGCCTTACAATCTCCCCCTATTTGTTTGTTAGACCATAACACACGAATACCTAGAGGATAACTCAACTAACAAATAAGAAAAAGATATAAATAGAAATGCAAAGTAAATAGCAGAAACGTTCTGGACTAGATTTAACATTTTCCAGATTCCAAATAGATGTTCCTGTAGACTGAATATATTTTCAAGTAGTTTCATCTTCTTTTGTACAACCACATTTCCTGTTGAGAAGCCCATATCTCTCTTGCTTCTCCCCCTATGAGAATCAACTAATTAAAGAAGATCACCTTCGTTTACCACCTCTCCCGTACAATAGGATCCGCAGATAAAAACCAATGGTACTCCCCTTTTAGAAAACAGCTTCTTCCCTTACTGGAAAATCACCTTGTGTTTACCACCTCTCCCGTACAATAGGATCCGTAGTTACAAACAACAATGGTGTGGTGTAGTGTACATATGTAGGATCTTTTTCTTCCTCCCTGCTATTTCTCCCCCTTAGTTGAGGAATCCTCCAAACTATTACTTAAGCTTTTATCTCCCCCTTAAAGAAGGAATGTATGCCGTCGTCTGAAGGAGTTCCTCAAATAAGAAAAAGATATAAATAGAAATGCAAAGTAAATAACAGAAACGTTCTGGACTAGATTTAACATTTTCCAGATTCCAAATAGATGTTCCTCTAGACTGAACATATCTTCAAGTAGTTTCATCTTCTTTTGTACAACCACATTTCCTGTTGAGAAGCCCATATCTCTCTTGCTTCTCCCCCTATGAGAATCAACTGATTAAAGAAGATCACCTTCGTTTACCACCTCTCCCGTACAATAGGATCCGCAGATAAAAACCAATGGTACTCCCCTTTTAGAAAACAGCTTCTTCCCTTATTAGAAAATCACCTTGTGTTTACCACCTCTCCCGTACAATAGGATCCGTAGTTACAAACAACAATGGTGTAGTATAGTGTACATATGTAGGATCTTTTTCTTCCTCCCTGCTATTTCTCCCCCTTAGTTGAGGAATCCTCCAAACTATTACTTAAGCTTTTATCTCCCCCTTAAAGAAGGAATGTATGCCGTCGTCTGAAGGAGTTCTCATATTTCACTTGGTTGGAAAAGAAATAACAAGAAGTTTCTCTTTCTTCCTCACTTTGAGTGTGTGATTCTGTTTAGTGTACCTCACTTGTGTTTCACTCTTCTCTCCACTCGTGTTTATACTCATTCTCACAAGTGTATCACTCATTCTCACAAGTGTATCACTCCTCTCTTAGCTCCAAACTTCAGTTGTACCTCCAAGGAAAATCACCTTAGCCATCCTTAAGGAGGTCACAGGTGGTACAATGGGAGTTCACAAATTCCCATCCTTGTTAAACTCGTCAGATGAATCTGAGTCATAATCTACAAGTTGCTAGTTTCCCTTTTAGGGTTCCAGATTTGAATTCTGGGAAGGTAAACAATGATCCAACGAATTTAACATAAAGATCAAAGTTCCCTTCTGATGTCTGTGAAGACATTTCCTTGTGACTCATCAGGTAATATCTGAATCATTGTCAACAAGTTGCCGATCTGCGCCTATGTCAGATCCACTATCCGCAGATGCATCCTGGGGATTTAAGCCTGGGGAGGTAGACACTGACCACTGACATATGGCTTGTGGATCAGTATCTTCTCCTAACACCTGTAAAGGCAATTGGTCCATTAACGAACCTTAAACAATCGAATCTGACCTTAAAATGGTCGAAACTCTTGTTTCCGTCAACTCATCCTTTGTGTGGTAACCTCTCCTTATGCATCAAGAATTGTTTATGTTTGAAGTGGTGACACTACATCGGATGCCTTGGCCGACAGGCAAAATTCAATAGACGCACCCTGTTGAGAGAATGAATCTAGTAACTGTTTTTGTGCCTTTTCAGCCATTACATCTTTTTGAGAAGATGTATGGGGGCTAGCAGTTGTCTCGGTTTAAATACTACTCATCTATGTAGGAGACAGAGCTACTGGGTTGACTTCAGAACCTTCCTTATGTGGTGCACTAAGGCACTATCTCCCTCACGCTCATTCATACTACATTTAGTGGTAAGAGAGTGTTGGTTGGTTCTGTTTCTGTGTTTGTCTTTACAGTCTGGGATAGATGTTGTGGGTTTTCAACCTCATGACTGTCAATGAAAGAAAGTCATTGGAGACTGAACCTGTATCACAGAACATATGGCAATAGAGAGATAAAATGTACTTAAGATCTATAATAAATGAAAATTATACATTTAATCTTTTCGGAGAGATGATGTACAATAGTGATTTCAAAGGATTTTACATGAAATAAGAAATCACTAATGTAGAAAGAAGTTTGATTTTCTACTAAAACTCACTGCACATATAAAACAATATGTTTGTGGCTAGTGATAAGAGAGTTTTAAATATGACGACTCTACTAGTTCATATTAAATTATAACTTCAGTTAGAGTGTCATACCATGTCCTTGACGATTGCTTGAGTAGTACACTAGTTCATACCAACCTGAAGTGAGATTGTGAAGAAGAGATTGCATAATCCAATAGATCTGCAGCTGCAAAGTCCATGAACTGTGGTGCACTGACTTCCTCTTTTGACTCACCAACCAGGAGTACACTTGTACACATCTTACTAGAGTCCAATTCCAAGTGTAAATGTGCAGCAGGTGCCTGATATGTCGTAATATTCTCAAGTCTCGTCACTGGTGCTATATGTTAGATACTGCTTCCTGATAATAACCTAGCACAATATACAAATTTTCAATGATAACATTCCCAGCTTGCAAACAACCATATCCCTCAGATAAACCTTTGTTGTTATCTCCAAAGGTAACCAGGGGGCCAGCTTTCTCAATCCACATTTGATAGCAGGGCTCTATCTCTGGTCATATGTCTTGATGATCCACTTGTCAAGAATCTACACTACCGGTTACACCTATATACTGCCCTGCACTTCAAATGGATTAGACCTTCTTCGGAACCCAAACTTGGTTGGGCCCGACATACTTGTAGAATTGTCCTTTGTCAGGCAAAAAAACATTTTTAATTTTAATGGTCTCAACATCCTCAATGACTGAACATTTGACCTTGTAAACAGCCTTAACAAATTTCTGTTTAGGCTTAGGCACAAATGTCTCCTTTCTAGCCTTAGAAGGACTAGCAGTCTTATACCTATCATGCTTCTTATTATTCACATGCTGACGAGGAGTAGTCTTATCACTAGAAACATGCTTACCATTAAAATAAGCATACATCAAATTAAAAGCACAAGACATACAATTAGCAACACCACATGCTTTATGAGAGTGATTAACAGCAGACAATTTATGCATGGTAGACATGGCATTTTTGTTATCCAACTCATGTGTGTCTGAGTTAGTCTCAGTTGCTTTCACAACTTTGACCGGAACTTTCGACATACTTGACTTGGAAACAACCTTCTCATTAGCATGATCTTCAGCACATATTTCTTCTTGAATAACAGAAGAGGTCGCATCAAATGGTTCTGCAATTGATGCTTTATAAAGGGGTTCATCAACACCCTTAAGCACATGTGGTACTTCCCTACCTTTAGCACATACATGAGGAGGGGAGTTTATGCCCAATTCTCCAATAGCAGCATTGTAATCATAACCTATTCCAGATGTTTGATTAACAGCTTGCTTACTGTAGAAGTCTTTAGCCTTCGAACAAGAATTGAAGTAGGCTCTAACCTTAGTCGCAAGACCGGTGATCTTGTCTTTGAGAATAGTTTCGAGTTGTCTATAACAGTCAACTCTATTCTCTAGAAAAGATACTTGTTCCTTTAACTTGTCTTGATTAATGTGCACAATTCTTAATTCATTGACCTCTTTCTCAAGGTCTTTGATCTGCTGACTTAACAGTTCATTATCACGACGAGCACAATCTAAGGAACCTCCTAGATGACAAACTAATTCAGCATCAGTAAATTTTACCTCTTTTCTTGACGATGAAGCTTTTCCATCAATAGCCATACGAGCAAGATTCTCATCTTCTTCATCTTCACTATCAGTATCATCCCAGCTTCTTCCCTTTGCCAGGTAAGCCCTTTCAGAGTTACTCTTCTGATTTGAATCATAAGAGTTCTTCCTTACTTACTTTGGCTTCCTGCATTCTATGGCAAAGTGTCCCAACTCATTGCAGTTATAGCATCTAATGGTGCTCCGATCAACCATCCCTGTTTTATATCCACCACTACTAGTGTTAGAGGATGCAGATCCACCTGTCTGGAATCTGTTGTAGTTGGACTTGTACTTGAACATGGGATTTCTCTTGAATCTGACATTGTAGAATCTCTTGACAATTTGGGCCATTGACTCATCTTCCAATTGCTCCAGCTCTTCCAAGGAATAAAAATCATCACTGGGTTGATTTGTAGTAGGAGGATCATATTTTGCTACTATAACATTTTCCTCAGCCTTGGAAAACTGTACCATTCTCTCCGACTATTGAGATTGTTGTTGTTGTTGACCTTCAGCTACAAGAGCAGTAGATGTGCTGACCATTCTATCTTTCCCGTAGACTTCCTTTTGCTGAATTTGCTCCAACTCATAGGTTTTCAACACACCATAGAGTCTATCTAAAGAAATCTCACTCAGATCTCTAGCTTCTCTAATGGCAGTGATTCTATGTTCAAGATGAGTTGGCAGTGTTAAAAGGAACTTTTTGTTGACCTCCCTGATTGAATAATATTTCCCATTTATGTTTAGGTTGTTGATCAACGCATTGTACCTCTCAAACACTTCAATAATTCCTTCTCCTGGATTTGATTTAAAATGTTCATACTCAGAGGTTAGGATTTCCAACTTGTTCTCCCTAACTTCCTCTGTACCTTCATTAATCACCTCAATAGTTTCCCAGATGTGTTTGGAATTTTTACAGTTCATCACATGTATGTTCATGAAGGGATCGAGGGAATCAACTAAAATTAACTGAAGGCTGGCATCCAAGGAGGCTTCTTCTTTTTCAACAGGAGAAAAATCCTCAGGCTCTTTTGGATAGGTTCTAGCTTTGGTAATCACAACATCATCTACTATCACCTCTGGTTCAATAACCATTGGAGTTGTTGGACCCTTCTTTAACAAGTTCAGATATTTGGGATTTGCAACTTGTAAAAATAAGAGCATCTTCTTCTTCCACATGAAATAATTTTCTTTATCAAATAGTGGAATTTTAAGGGTTCCAACTTTTTGTGAAGTCATTATGAATTTTTGAATAAATAAAAATTCAAGGAGTTGAAAAATCACAAAAGTCTAGGATCTTGATTTGTTCGTTAATCAGAAGGCTCTGATACCAATTGTTAGATCCCAATGTGTTTGTAGAAGGGGGGGTTGAATACAAACGGTACCAAATAATCGAATTAAATGCGGAATAAAAATGTTATACAAAATTCAAGTTAAATAAGAATATTATTAAACTTGAAAGGTGTTACAACAACTGTATCGATTACAAGGAATTAATCTCAAATTAATTATCACAAATCTAGAATAAATTTGACATGAACTTTTTCTATTTTTGTAATAAAAAGATTCAAATGCTAAACGCAATTTGAGATTAAGTTCTAGGGATTTTGATCCGCTAGATAGTTACACAAGAACAAGATAAAGATTTCTAGTGGTTTGGATTTAACTTTACAAACTAGAAATTATGATCTTGAAGTTTGCAGATGAAGGATAAAATATTTCTTCTGCGGCTGCTCTGTTTTTGTTCTTGTATTGGTTTCTGTATGTTTTTTTTGTTGAATGGCTGCTTCTGTCTTTTTAATCAATCAACGGAATGGAATGAACTGGAATGACAATCCCATAGATGGCAAGACTTTCGGTAGGACAATGGATTGAACTAGCAAGACAATCTGATTGAACTACAATGACTTTCGGTATGACAATCAGTTGAACTAGCAAGACTATCTCCTTCCCAGTAGAACTTTCGGTAGGACAATTGAAATGACTTGGCATGACAATCGGTATGACAATCCTGATTGTCATGCTAGTTCATTTTCAATTGTCTTGCTGATTTAAGACTGTTTTTAATCCAATTAAACTTCTGAAAATTCTTAATATTAATTCTGAATTAATTAATCAATTAATTCAATTAATAAATAAATTAATCTTTGCAGATATAATTTATTTTCTTAATTAAATTATATGATTTAATTAATTAATAGAGAATTAATACTAACCTTGAGCAGCAACCATTCTTCTGAAAATCTTCTAAAAATCACTGAGAATTATGAATCAATTCCACCACTTCAATGTTGACACTCGATGTACTGTCTGGTTCGTGAGTGACTAACTTCTGTGACGTTTCTTCATGTCTTGACTTTGATAATTGATTTTCTTCAGATTAAATCCTTGTAATTAATGATACCCTAGCGAGATCTCTGTCACTTGATTAAATCCACAATCTTGATTTGCATCACTGAGGCTTGATCAATTTCTTGAGCTTCTTCTAGTGAATTAACTCCTCAAGTCTGTAGATGAACCTTGTTTCTGAATCCTCTGACAGATGTTACTTGGTGAGATCTCTTTGACGGTAGATCCACTATTTACTTATTACATTCTTATTTGAGTTGAGTTAAATCCTCGAATATACAAATAGGCTATGACATATGCCTTACACTAATACGTCACGCTTAAAGCGAAATAACATTTCACGATATATACTTTATCGTACAACATCGCTATATTATGCGAAATTTCAACAACTACGTATCATGACAAGCATGGTATTTATGCAATGATAGTAAAACAATCCTTTCACAACACAACAGTAAAAATGGAGTTCGGTTCGTAAACTTTCCTGGGTATCTCGAGGTGGAGGATGCTCTAGGTTCCGCTCGGAAATCTATAACCATAAAAACATTTTATTTCGTTAGGTTCCGTTCTAATTTACGGCAACTCGCACTCATGCGCTACATATTATGCACCCTCTCAACTTATACTACCCTTATCATTCCTTTAAGTCATATTCACATTATGGTCGCTTCATTTTCCTAAGTATCTTAGGTTCATTCTTATTATCGCCGTCGGCTCCGCTTATGGATTCTTACAGTTTCTACTCGCGTGGTCTCGGCTCCGACATTTTTTTAAAAACTGTTAAATCATTATTTTCACTTGAAATTTTTATGGAAGTTAGGAAACTCAATATGTTACTCTCTGTAAAAATTTCATGATTTATGAACACTTTTAAGTCGATCCTTTATATTTTCAAAGTTCGTGATTCGTAGCAGTTTTTGTCGCGTAAATCACTTTTACTAAAACGGTCATAACTTTTGATCCGTAAATCAGAATCAAGCGATTCAAGCACCTAAACGATCCTTATAACATTTTCTATCATAATTAATGGTTATTTTTCAAGAAACTACAGTTTGAAACTTCCGGAATTTCTGCAGAAACTTAAAGTTACGATTTGTTGGTTTTATCGAAGTTACGTTTATAATCGGGGTTTCGTTTACACCCTAAGTATTAATACAACCACCACATCATCATCAACACACAACTCCTCTCAATAATATCATGTTCTTGAGGCAAAAACAACCAACCTTAAATCTACTTAATTTAATCATCAAGATTTCCTCAATAACACTCATTACACTAGGTTTTCTACCACATACTAAATGGATCTTAAAAATGAATCTTAAATAAAGTTGGGCCAAAGATTTTTATCTTTATTGAAAGCTTGAGATGTGCTCTTGAGGATGGTGGAGGCTTGGAAGTGTTTGGTATGATTTTTAGAACCTAAAACCACCATTGAAATCAAGAAACCAAAGAGAGGTTACTATTCACTAGTAGGTTTCTTGAATTTATTTCACCCATCAAACCTTGATAAAAAGAGATGAAAGAATTTTATTACCTTAGTTTAATTTCTAGGAGGCTTGAGAATTAATTGGATGAATTTACAAGATCTAGAACTTGGAGTTTTGAATTTGAATTCTTCCCCTTTTTCATTAGGGCCGAATGGAAGCATCAAGGGGGTATTTATACTACTCTTGGTTGCTTAGCTTGGTTGATTTGCTAGGTTCCTTCTAGGAAGATGGGTTGATATCTTGCAATTGATTTTATTCTCCTAGTATAGCATTCTAGGTTGATTCTTTGTTGCAAATTTTAGGGACAAATCTTTATAGCTTGCTAGCTTACAAGCTAACTACAAGGTTTAGCTTCCTTAGCACACTATTTTGCTAGCTAGCTTGGTCATCCTATGGTTAGCTCACTATTTGATGAAGTAACCATGGTTACTTCCTTACCATGGTTTAGTTAGTGCGTTACGTTTATTTAATTATGTTAGATATATTTGATAATGTCATGTGTAATATAATTTGTGTTTAGTTTTCAGATCTTACCTAACAGGACAAATCAGTACTTAACTGGAAATCAACACTTATACTGAAGACAGAACTTAAGATATCAGAACTTAAGTTAACAGAACTTAAGTTATCAGAACTTAAGTTATCAGAAGATATTTATCAGGAGATAATATCAGGACTTAATGAGACTTCAGATAAGGCAGGCGGCTGATTGAAAGGAAAGAAGATCTAGACTAAGACAGAAAGAATTATACATGAAGAAAGAATTTTATGAAGAATAGAATACTTGGAAGAAAAGATAACTAGTTGATATATTTTAGGAAGCAGAATTATATTCCATATCAATTAGAACATTATCTTGTAACTATGTAGTATATAAACACAGGCATAGGGTTTACACTATAAGTGTTATCATTATCGAAGTTTTTATTCTTTATAACCCTAACAGCTCTCGTGCTAGTTTGTTCATTACTGAGAGAGGAAGGTTCCATATTGTAACAGAGTTTATTGTGTTGAATAAAATCTGTTTTCTGTTACTTGAGTTCTTATATTCGATTTGATTGTAGTAAACACTGTATTCAACCCCCTTCTACAGTGAGTGTGACATAACAAGTGGTATCAGAGCCAATTTGTTAACACACATACAGTTTAAGATCCATAAACAATCATGTCTGAAGAAGAAACTCCAACCAAGCCCACCAAAACTGATGAACCTCCAAAAACCATAACCCATAGTCGATATGAGACTATAAGAGTTCCCATGTTGAAACCTTCTGAGTATTCCATATGGAAAGTGAAGATGGCTATGTTTCTGGAAGCTATAGATCCAGAATATCTCGACAGGATTAATGAAGGACCACATATGCCAACCAAACTCTCTGTGGAAGTTGCAGGTCAGCCAGCAAAGTCTGTATCAAAGGAGAAAAGTGATTACACTACTGAAGATATCTCATCGATTGCAAAGGATGCAAAGGTAAGACACTTGCTGCATAGTGCCATTGATAATGTTATGTCAAACAGGGTAATTCAATGCAATACTGCAAAAGAGATATGGGATGCTTTGTAAACAAGGTGTCAGGTAACTGATTCAATCAAGAAGAACAGGAAGACAATACTCACTCAAGAGTATGAGAACTTTGACTCAAAGCCTGATGAGTCATTAACTGATTTATATGACAGATTTGTCAAACTCTTGAATAATTTGTCACTAGTTGACAAAGAGTATGATATTGAAGATTCAAATCTTAAATTCCTATTAGCTCTTCCTGAAAGATGGGATTTGAAGGCCACGATAATAAGAGACAACTATAATCTTGATGAAATAACTCTTGATGAAATATATGGGATGCTCAAGACTCATGAACTTGAGATGGAACAAAGAAGCAAGAGGAATGGAAGAAAGTCAAGGACAGTTGCCTTTGTGGCTGAGGAGGAAAGTCCCAAAGTTGCTGCCTCAAAGAAAGGAAAGGGAATAGCTCTCATCACAAAGTCTGATACTGAGTCATCAAGTTCTGATAGTGATGATGACTCAAAAACTGAAAGTATACCTGAGATAGACCCTGATGAAGAGATGATGAAGCTATGTGCTCTTATGGTGAAAGGAATCACAAAGATTGCATACAGGAAATTCAGGAGAGGAAAGAAGTTTTCCAGGAAAGGTGCAAGTTCTTATAAGAAAGGTTTCAGAAAATCTGAAGGCAAAGGAGGAAAGTCTGACAGAGGAGATTACTCAAATGTTAAATGCTACAACTATGGTGAGAAAGGCCACATATCTCCTGATTGCAGAAAAGGGAAGAGTGACAAAGGCAAGGCTCTTGTCACAAAGAAGAAAAGCTGGTCAGATGCTTCAGATTCTGAAGATGAGGAAAACTATGCCTTGATGGCAAATGCTGATAGCAGTTCTGATACTGCTAACTTAAAGGTACCTCAAACTACTTATGCCTTTCATACTGATGATATTACTGAGTTGAGAATATATCTTAAAACCATGTTCATTATTTATAAAGATCAAACTTTAACATGTGAAATATTAACTTTTGACAATCTTGCTTATAAAAAGAGGAATGATTATTTAGAAAAAGAGTTAGTCATGTTCCATCAAACTCAGAAAGATAGAGATGATGCCTTTTATGTTAGGGATGAAGTGCTAAAAATGAATGAATCTCTAAAAACTGAGTTAGAAAAGGAAAGAGAGATTATCAGGACTTGGACTAACTCTGTTAAAGCAACTCAAGATATTCTTAGTAGTGGAAACTGGAAAGAGGGCTTAGGTTATGGAGATGATAAGAACAGTAAGAGAACTGTATAAACTGAGCCTATAGTTGTTAAACAAAAACCAAAGGTAAATCCTGTTAAGTTTGTAACTGCAAAGTCTGAGATTGAGAAATCAGAAGTTAAGGAGAAAGTAACTTCTGACAAACCTAAACAGGATAAGCCAACTGAAGTTAACATAGGCTTAATGATGAAGGAACAGCTTAAACATAAGCTGAAAGATGTTAAGAATGTAAACAAGGTAAAGCTACCTAAGAAAAATAGGAATGGAAAGGAAGGTGTGAACAAAAGTAACAATTATAAGACTGTTCCTAATGCTCCTAGAAAAATGTGTCATAACTGTGGAAACTCTAACCATCTGGCTTCTTTTTGCAGGAAGTATATGAACATAAACTCCTTACCTTCAAAATCAGGAGTTAAGAGTCAGTCTATTAGATATAAGCCACAAAATCCTTATTTTCATTATGGTAGTTTATGGCATTCCATTTAAACTTGTAAGGAATATCATAGTTTGTACTATGATTATTATCAAATAAAACCTTCTGTAAAGAAAGTTAGCATTATTCCTTCTAGTGTAAGTTCTGATGCAAAGTCTGATATTGCAAATTCTGATAAGAAAACTGTTAACATAAACTCGGATGCTAAATCCGCTGCAAATGTTAACAAACTTAAAAAGGCCAAAGGATCCAAGCAAGTCTGGGTCCTTAAAACTAATCATTAGTGGTCTTTGTGATTGTAGGGTAACATGAAAAATATCCTAGTTCTAGAAAGTGGATGTTCAGGACATATGACTGGAAATAAAGTCCTGCTATCAGAATTTGTGGAGAAAGCTGGCCCAGGTGTTTCTTATGGAGATGGCAACATTGGAAAAACTCTGGGATATGACAATATCAATCTTGGGAATGTCATCATTGAAAAAGTAGCTCTGGTCTCAGGACTTAAACACAATCTGCTGAGTGTTAGTCAAATCTGTGACAGAGGTTATCTTGTGGATTTATTTGAAGAACACTGTGAAGTTGTAAGCAAATCTACAGGCAAATTTGTTCTGAAAGGGTACAAGCATGGTAACATTTATGAAGCCAAGCTTTCAACAAGTACTGATAGTTCTGCAATCTGTCTGTTGAGTAGAGCATCAATTGAAGAAAGATGGGATTGGCACAATAAACTCTCTCATTTAAATTTTAACAATATAAATGAACTAGTCAAGAAAGATCTTGTGAGAGGACTGCCAAAATCAGTATTTGCTCCTGATGGCCTTTGTGATTCATGTCAGAAGGCAAAACAAAGAAAATCTTCATTCAAGAGCAAGACTGAATCATCAATTCTTGAGCCTTATCACCTACTACATGTTGATCTATTTGGTCCAGTGAATGTCATGTCTATTGTAAAGAAGAAATATGCTATGGTCATAGTGGATGAGTTCACCAGATACACATGGGTGTATTTCTTACACACAAAAAATGAAACTGCATCTATCTTGATTGATCGTGTCAAGCAACTGGATAAATTGGTCAAAGATTCTGTGAAGATCATAACAAGTGATAATGGCACTGAGTTCAAGAATTTGATTATGGAAGAGTTCTGCAAAAACCATGGAATAAAGCAGGAATTTTCTGCTCCTGGAACTCCACAGCAAAATGGAGTTGTTGAAAGAAAAAATAGAACTCTTATTGAAGCTGCACGAACTATGCTTGATGAAGCAAAGTTTCCAACCTACTTTTGGGCTGAAGCTGTGTAGACTACTTGTTTTACTCAGAATGCTACACTCATTAATAAGCAGGGAAAGACACCATATGAGATGGTGAAGAAAAAGAAGCCAAATCTGAAGTATTTTCATATATTTGGATGCAAGTGTTTTGTTCTTAAGACTCATCCCGAACAACTATCCAAATTTGATCTAAAAGCTGAAGAAGGAATTTTTGTTGGATATCCACTTTCCACAAAATCCTTCAGAGTCTACAATTTAAGAACAAGGGTTGTCATGGAATCGATCAATGTCTCTTTTGATGATAAGAAGATTACTGGACTTGAAGATTTCAATGATCATGATCAGCTGAGATTTGAAAATGAAGTTTTAAATTCTGATTCTGTAACTCCTGACAGTCTAAATCCTGATACTGTAAACTCTGATGGATTAAACTCTGATGTTATTAAAACTGTGGTGACTACGCCAAAGGAAAATACACCTGTGCAGGGGGAGCATATTGAAGATCCAACCACATCTCAAGAAGCATCAGAACCTACATCAGGCTCTTCAAGTTCTGATGGGCCAAGTTCTGATAATTCTAGAAACTCATGTTGTGATATTTCTGGAAAATCAAATTCTGAAGGATCCAACTCAGAGAGCATAATTTCAGGGGGGGCATCAGAAAATGTTGATGGAGATAGCATGGATCATGGGGGAGCATCGAGTTCTAGAGAGAACCTTCCATCTGCAAGGAAAAGGACTAAAGCACATACACCTGACTTAATTACTAGAAATCCTGATGTAGGTGTCAGAACTAGAATAGCTACATCAAATGAATGTCTCTATCATTCTTTTCTATCTCAGACTGAACCAAAGAAAGTGGAAGAAGCTCTTCAAGATGCTGATTGGGTGCAAGCAATGCAGGAAGAGTTAAATGAATTTAAAAGAAATAAAGTCTAGACCCTAGTGCCTAGACCAAAGTGGGTCTTCAGAAACAAAACTGATAGTGATGGCATAATTATAAGGAACAAAGCAAGGCTGGTTGCAAAAGAATACTCTCAACCAGGAGGGAATTGATTATGATGAAACATTTGCACCAGTTGCTAGATTGGAAGCCATAAGGATATTTTTGGCTTATGCTGCTCACAAGAAGTTTAAAGTCTTTCAAATGGATGTGAAAAGTTCTTTCCTCAACGGAGAATTGGAAGAAGATGTATATGTTGAACAACCTCCAGGATTTGTAGATCCCAAATTTCCCAATCATGTCTACAGGCTTGATAAAGCACTTTATGGCCTTAAGCAAGCACCAAAAGCATGGTATGAGACTTTAGCTCAGTTTCTTCTGGAAAGTGGATTTAACAGAGGGACTATTGACAAAACACTGTTCTACCTCAACCATGGAAAGGACTTACTTTTGGTGCAAATATATGTTGATGATATCATTTTTGGTTCTACAAATGACAGACTTTGTAAGAAGTTTGCCAAGCTGATGCATTCAAGATATCAAATGAGTATGATGGGAGAACTTAACTATTTTCTAGGCCTTCAAGTTAAACAGAATGAAGAAGGAACTTTTATTTGTCAATCTAAGTACACCAGAAATTTGTTTAAAAAGTTTAGAATGCAAGATTGTTCAAGTGCATCCAATCCTATGGCCACTGCAACTAAGTTGGATAAGGATACTGGTAAATCAGTAGATATTACTGATTACAGAGGTATGATTGGTTCACTACTCTATCTAACTGCAAGTAGACCTGATATCATGTATGCTACCTATCTTTGTGTAAGATTTCAAGCAGATCCAAGAGAACCTCACTAAATAGATGTGAAAAGAATTTTCAAGTACCTTAAGGGTACAACTGATCTGGGATTGTCGTATCCTAGAGAATCCGACTTTAAGCTAATAGGTTACTCAGATGCAGATTTTGCAGGATGCAAAATTGACAGGAAAAGCACAAGTGGAAGCTGCCAATTTCTTGGGGGCAAATTGGTTTCTTGGTTTAGCAAGAAACAGAAGTCAATTTTCACATCAACTGTAGAAGCAGAATACATTGCTGCAGGAAGCTGTTGTGCACAGATTCTTTGGATGAAGAATCAGTTACTAGATTATGGGTTAGAATTTTCTAAAATCCCTATTTACTGTGATAATCAAAGTGCTATTGCTATGACAGGTAATCCAGTTCAGCACTCAATGATAAAGCACATCAGCATTAGGTACCACTTCATACGGGAACATGTGGATGAAGGTACAGTGGAATTGCATTTTGTTCCAACAGATCAACAAATAGCAGATATCTTCACAAAACCACTGTGTCAAGCTACTTTTACAAGATTGGTAAATGAACTTGGAATGGTTTCAGGTTCTTTCTCTAAATCTGCTTAGTTTATGTTATAATACATCATATTTTATGATCAGCATTTACAGATATTACTATCTTTGTGTATTATGTGCTTAAATTATATTTTCTTAAGTGTTGATTGTTGTCTGATGTGAATTTCTAAACTCTGATAGTGATATGAATGTTTCTGTGACTATTCAATCCAATGAGGATAACTGTGCTAGATAATGACCTAGTAGTCTTTAATATACTAAAGATCCCATATTTGAAGTAATTGTTTATGTGGAAATCTTTTAACACAAGCAAATTCTGATATTGAGCTTAGTTAAGTTTACTTTGTGTATCTTATTACTAAGTCAAAAACTAGAATAGTGCTTCTTATCTGTTAAGTTCTGATGTTAGTAAATCTGATGGATGTACTAAGTGCCAATAAGCCTCACGTATTCAAAGAAAAAGAAAAGAAAAGAAATAAAAATAAGGTACTCCTTTGAGATCTAGAGTAAAAATGTGGAAGGGGAGACCCAAGTGCATTGCTCGTATTAAGTAACATGCATTAGAAAAGCAAAATAAAAAATTTCTTGGTGACTTTTCACACTCTATGATTACTGGAGAAATACTCTGATAACAGCATAAATTATGATAAGCAGTCGTGACTTACTTACACTGAGAAGCCACTGTAAAATGGAATTTCAAAAGATGCATAAAATGAGCACAAAATAGCTGAGTGGACTCGTGCATGAACTCATTCAATAGTAGGCTTCAGAATAATGACAGATTTTGAGTAAAGTTCTTAGTTATGCCTAATTTCTAAGATTTACTGAAGTGAATCAGACTTTACTCTTTGTTTGATATTTAGCTTAATGCACACACTTACACTCCATATGAATGATGAAAATTACTATGGTGATAAATGTTGTTTTAGATGAACAGTTTACGTGTCAGATTGCATAAATTCTGAGGACAAGTTCTGATGGAAGTTCTGATGATTAAGTTCTGATGAAATCATATCAGTATTTATGTGAAGAATTACAGGAATAAACATTCACTTTTCGAGTTAAGGAGCCATATTCTGATTACTTTTAATCCTGATAATAATCAAGTTCTGATGCTGACGTGGCAGTATTTATTTAATTGGTTTATTTTTGGTCATTACTTGATCGATAATATTTTTACAGAATATTGGTTAATGTGAGATAAAACGGTCATAATCAGTATGGGTTAGTGGTTAGCGTTTATGTCTTGAAAAACTGCATGCGCACAATAATTATTATTATATCCCGTGCCCATTAACTCTGGCTTTTGTTCTTTGTTTCAAAAATTATGTGAGTGTGCATGTTTAATTACAATTTATTAATCTTTACTTCATCGACTTTTAATTTTATTTTGTGATGAATTTTGTGATTAAATTCTGTTGATTTGAGGAAACAACTGAGGAACAGGTTCCCATATCAGAACATGTTGTTGTAGAAGCTAAGAAGGTTTCTTCTCAGAAAGATACTGTAACTGGGAATTCTAGGCCCCTCAAAAGGCTTAGAAAGTTAAATTTTAATGATAAAGCTCCTACAATGTCTCCACCGTTGAAGAAATTAAAGAAACAGAGAGCTCATAGGGACATAGTTGAGTCATATTCAGAGGATGTAGTGGAAGCAGCTAAGGAAGGGGATCAGGAATCTCTGATCTCAACAGAACCAATTGTTATTGAATCACTTCCTTCTGCACAACTAGAAACTGCTCAAGACAGAATGCCTGTACCTCCTATGTCACCTATAGTTGATCCAGTACATACTGAAGAACCAGGTACAAGTGCTGAAATTGATATTCATAACTTGATTGTGCCTGAGGTTTTGTACTTGGAAGCTCCACCAATTCAACTCACTCCACCAACAACATCAATTTTGGATGTTGATCAGAACCTGGCTGCAGATCAGAATTTAGAGGAAGATGTTGAAGCCTCTATAGCCTCACATACTGCTATTTTATCAGAGGATGCTGATACTGCAGGATCTACAAGTTTTGATGCTGCCAATGAAGAAACTATTGGTGAAGCTGCTGCTAATTTCGATGCTGATGCAGCTGGTCCATCAGGACATGCACCTCAACAAATGGTTAATAAAGCTGATTTAGTCAAGAAGTTTGTTACAGGGGAAGCACCAGTACCTTGGAGTGAAACTCCCAGAGGAAAGGAGTGGACTAAGGAATGGAACACAGTTAGTTTTGTTCCTTCTGAAAAGATTCTAGCTGAGCATCTGGCAAAAGCTGATGAAATGCTAATAAATGATGATTTCAAGGCACAACTAAGAGTTACTGCATTGAGTACTAGGCACCTTCAGGGTCAACACTCAACAACTCATGCCAAGGTGAATAAAATTCAAGAAACTTTGATCCAGCAAGATATTGAAAGGCATATGTCATAGCCTATTTGTTTATTCGAGGATTTAAATCAACTCAAATAAGAATGTAATAAGTAAATAGTAGATCCACCGTCAAAGAGATCTCTCAAAGTAACATCTGTCAAAGGATTCAGAAACAATATTCATCTACAGACTTGAGGAATTACTTCACTGGAAGAAGTTCAAGAAATTGATCAAGCCTTAGTGATATAAATCAAGATTGTGGATTTAATCAAGTGACAGAGATCTTGTCAGGGTATCAATTAATTACAAGGATTTAATATGAAGAAAATCAAGTTATTAAAGTCAAGACATGAAGAAACATCACAGAAGTTAGTCACTAATGAACCAGATAGTACATCGAGTGTCAACATTGAAGTGGTGGAATTTATTCATAATTTTCAGAAGATTTTCAGAAGAATGGTTGTTGTTCAAGAGTAGTATTAATTCTCTATTAATTAATTAAGTCATATAATTTAATTAAGAAAATAAATTAAATCTGCAAGGATTAATTTATTGATTAATTGAATTAATTCTGAATTAATATTAAGAATTTTCTGAATTATAATTGAATTAAAATCAGTTTTAATTCAGTAAGACAATTGAGATTGAACTGGCATGACAATCTGGATTGTCATACCGATTGTCATGCCAGGCCATTCCTGATTGTCTCACCGAAAGTTCTACTGGAAGGAGAATTGTCTTGCCAGTTCATTTTGATAGTCTTGCTAGTTCATTCAATTGTCTCACCGAAAGTCATGGTGGTTCAACAGATTGTCTTGCTAGCTCAACGGATTGTCTCACCGATTGTCTCGCCAGTTCAGTTCATTTATGGTGATTGAATATAAAGACAACCAATTCAGACAATTACAATAGACTGTAATATTCAATACAGAGACCATCAAACTCAAGAACACATATAGAAAAAGAAGCAGCCGCCAAAGTTAAAACTCAACTGCATTTTTAGCTCATTAATTTCTAGACATTAATGTTAAATTCAAACCACTAGAAATCATTATATTGTTCTTGTATAACTATCTAGCGGATCAAAATCCCTAAAACTTAATCTCATATTGCTTTTAGCATTTGATCCTTTTATTACAAAAATAGAAATAAATTCATGTCGAATTTATTCTAGATTTGTAATAATTTATTTGAGATTAATTCCATGTAAATGATACCGTTATTGTAACACCTTTCAAGTTTAATAATAGTTTTATTTAACTTGAATTTTATTTCATTTTTTTAGTCCGCATTTAATTCGATTAAACGGTATAGTTTGTATTCAACCCCCCCCCTTCTATAAAACATATTGGGACCTAACAGATATGAATGTGAAACTTGAAAAGAACAGATTTTTCAAGCCAGCCTTTGACAGAATTTCCTACATTGAGAAAACTCAGGAGAAGCAACAAACTCAAATTGATGAAATTCTGAAGAATCAAGCTTCTCACCAAAATCAACTCAATGAGATCCAATCCTCAGTGAAATTGCTTGTCTCTCTTCTTTTACCTGCTGATGCCAAAAAGGGGGAGAAAGTGATTAAGTCCAAATGCAAATCTATTCAGACACTGAAGGGAAAGGATGATGGAAATGATGATCAGGGAAACTCTAACAAGGGTAGAGGTCAAGGTCAAGGCAAAGGATTTTCATCAAGTAAAGCTAGAATTACAAGTCAAGGAACAAGTTCTGATACTAGGAGAAGAATAAGTTCTGATACTGGTAAAAGGATAAGTTTTGGTGAACATCTGGAACTTGATGAAGAAATTTCAAAGCAGTTATTTCTTAAAGAAAATCCAGGAATGGACTTTGAGAGTCTAAAGGAAGAAGAAGCTAGACTCAAAGCAAAAGGTGTCAAGATAAAATCTAAAGCTTCTGTTGTTGAAAAGAAATTTCCAAAGCCTAAGGGTATTGTGATAAAGGAAAGAATAAGTTCTGAGGCTACCAAAGCCAAATCACAAGTGGAAATTGATCCAAGGTCCAAGAGCAAAGAAAAAGTTGATGAACCTGTAAAGGTTTATATGCCAGTCATGGATGAAGAAATAATTGATGATGAAGAAGATGCTAATCTTACTCTGATGTAAAAGAAGATTTTTCAAACAACCTCTGACATGGCTCATGTTGTTCAAAGTCAAGATATAGTAAGTTCTGATATGACAGTGAAGCAAGCAACCTCTGACATAGCTCAAGTTGGCTTGATATCAGAAAATAAGGAAAAGGAAACCTCTGACATTGCTCATGTTAGAACCTTCAAAGATACTCCTACCAGGATTCACCATAGCTAAACAAGCTCAATCTTTGAAGACTGCAGCAAGTGGTTTTGAAGCAAGAGTTGTTACAGGAAAGGAAGCAAGAGATAAATCTGGATTGGGTAGTTTTGATGAAAGAAGAGTACATAACACTACCAATGATCCAACTTCCTTAAGTGAACCAGGTGTTGGAGCAACTCCTGAAAGATTGAATCGACTTGAATCTATGCAAATGGTTTAGCATACCTTTTTGAAAGAACATATCTTGTTATATTTTATGACAGATGGAAAGGTATACCAGATTAGGCAGAATGCTATACCACTGAAGTATTTTGAGGAACTAGAACATGTTCTATTTCTACTTCAAGTGAAAGACAGATTAACAGATAGTGCTACAGGTTATTTAAAATCTCAAATTCAAAGACAGAAGAAGCTTTATTCTATAAAGTCTGACAGCACATACTTTCTCAAGTACAGAGATCACAGAGGTGATATTGTCAAAATGAAGCCTAACTCTGCTAAGATCATAACTACTTTTCTGGGTTAAAAGGATGTGGAATTCAATCTAGAGTCTGACAAGGCATATCTGATCAGACTAGATCAGGAGATAAGAAAAGCTAAGATAAATGATCTCAGAGCAGCTATTTTTCAAATTGGTGAAGATACAGCTTAATTGATAAATGCTAAAAGGAGGATGGTCAATGAACTTGAATATGCCGAGAGATGCTTGTTGAAGGACTATCTCAGAACAACTCCTGATATCAAAGAGATCAGAAATTGAAGCCAAGTCAAAGATCTACAACTGCTTAAATTCTGAAGTGTATACAGACTGAAGCTGTTATCAGACCTTAAGATGGTAAAGCTAAAAGGACTGTAAGTTGTAGTTATCTAGTCAAATTCTCATGCATTTGTAATTAATGTTTTTGACATCATCAAACATCTGTTGAACTTGTATATTATGCTAATTTACAAGTTAGGGGAGATTTTTAGATATATTTGATAATGTCATGTGTAATATGATTTGTGTTTAGTTTTCAGATCTTACCTAACAGGACAAATCAGTACTTAACTGGAAATCATCACTTATACTGAAGACAAAACTTAAAATATCAGAACTTAAGTTATCAGAAGATATTTATCAGGAGATAATATCAGGACTTAAGGAGACTTTCAGATAAGGCAGGAGGCTGATTGAAAGGAAAGAAGATTGAGACTAAGACAGAAAAAATTATGCATGAAGAAATAATTATATGAAGAATAGAATACTTGGAAGAAAAGATAACTAGTTGATATATTTTAGGAAGCAGAATTATTTTCCATATCAATTAGAACATTATCTTGTAACTGTGTAGTATATAAATACAGGCATAGGGTTTACACTATAAGTGTTATCATTATGGAAGTTATTATTCTTTGTAACCCTAGCAGCTCTCGTGATAATTTGTTCATCACTGAGAGAGGAAAGTTCCATATTGTAACAGAGTTTATTGTGTTGAATAAAATCTGTTTTCTGTTAATTGAGTTCTTATATTCGATTTGATTGTAGTAAACACTGTATTCAACCCCCTTCTACAGTGTGTGTGACCTAACAAGTGGTATCAGAGCCGATCTATTAACACACATACAGTTTAAGATCCATAAACAATCATGTCTGAAGAAGAAACTCCAACCAAGCCCACCAAAACTGATGAACCCCCTTCTACAGTGTGTGTGACCTAACAAATTATTTTCGCGTTCGTTCGGTTACTTAAACGTTATTCGTAATACTTACTCGTAAATGGTTTGCGACGTAATTCCTTTCGTATTTATTCCTTATACTTTTAATTAACCTACTTGAATATAAATCCGTAGGGTTTTAATCTCGTAATTATATTGTGATTCCTGTAATCCTCGATGAGTCGTAAATACGGTCGTTTTTCAAAGTTCATTTTCTTCAAAAACTAATAGCGTTTATATACACTCATTTGATATGTATAATCATAATATCAACTCCGAAACTCATTTCCTCATGACCTACATAGTGTGAGCTCAAAAGTTTTTCCTGTCTGGGTTACTATTCATTAAACGTTTTACAAGGTCTCAAAAATTCGAGTTATTACAAAACTCCACTTCCTTCTAATGTATGGCCTCTTCAGTTGTCCCAGCTTGGACAAACTTTTCTCATAGCCAAGATTGTCCATCATACTTTATAGAAGTGGCTCCTCAATCTGAGCATTGAAAGTGCAACAGTTGATAAGTGTAGAGCTTATCGAACAGTTGATAAGTTAACTAGATGCTCATCTTCCCCTGTTGTGAAGATAATGCTTGGGGACCCATTTTCACCACCATCATCATATACCCCAGTCCTCCAAAACTCCAGTATTTATGTTCCTGGGAGTAATTGTGGTTGGGTCAGAGCATACCCAATCTCACTGTTAACAAGAAAGTCCTAAACAAAGTGAAGATCTGAAGGAGCATCGTCCTTGCTGAGAATAGCCATGTAGTTGTCGGGGATGAACTTGGCTCCATTAAAGATAACGTCCTTAGGTGCCATATCTGTAAGAAATTAAGTGAAAAAATTGTGTGTTTGCAAGGTGTTTGATAAAATGCCTGTAAGAAATAGCTTCAGAGAATATTAGAGAGTGCGAGAGAATAAGAGAGATTAGAAAATAAGAATAGTAAGTAAAAGATTGTAAAATCTTTTAACTCTCTTATTTATACACTCCGCATGACAACGGCTATTTTTCTGAAGCAGAACAGACTTTTTACACCTGGCAGCATGGAAACAGTCAAAACAGTAATGAGTGGGCACGGTAAACGTGCAATAATTATTGCTCACATGTTGTTACTAATACAAACAGGCAACCCATTAACCAAATGATTATCACTATTTTTATCTCACTTAATTAGTTTCTGAAAAAATATAACCATTACAGTAAATATCACAAATAAGTCAAGTAATTAAAATATGACACGTAAGAATCAGAGTTTCCATCAGGATTTGCATCAGAATTTGACTATTATCAGAATTTAATGGTCATCAGAACATGGCTTTTGTACTCAAAAAGTGAATGACTATTTCTGTGATTCTTCACACAAATACTGACTGGTTTCTTCAGAGTTTAATCATCACAATTTTCATCAGAACTTGTCCTCAGAATTTATGCAAATAATACTTAACTATTTGTCAGAAACAACTTAATCACCACAGTAATTTTCATCATTCATATGGAGTGATAGTGTATGCATGTGCAAATGATCAGATAAAGATTAAAGTCTTATAAACTTCAGTATATCTTAGAAATAAGGCATAACTAAGAAAAATACTTAAAATCTGTCTTTAATTGTGAAGTCTACTATAGAATAAAGTTATGCAAGAGTCCACCTCAACTGTTTGTGCTCATTTTATGCATCTTTTGAAATTCTTTAGATAGTGGCTTTTCAGTGTAAGTGAGTTACAACTGCCATCAGAATTTATCCTGTTATCAGAATATTTCTCCAGTAATCAGAGAATGTGAAAAGTCACCAAGAAAAATTATTTTTCTTTTCTAATGCATATAACTTAATACCAGCAATGCACTTGGGTCTTCCCTTTCACATATTTACTCTAGATCTCAAAGGAGTATCTGATTTCAAATTTTTCTTTTCTTTTATTTTCTTCAGATAAGTGAGGCTTATCAAGCATGTAGTTCATCCTTAAGATTTACTGATATCGGAATTTGACAGATAAGAAGCAATTATCTAGTTTGTGACTTAGGAATAAGATACACAAAGTAAATTTGACTAAGATCAAAATCAGAATTTGCTTGTGTTATTGATTTCCACATAAACAACTAATTCAAACATGGGATACATAGTTTGTTAAAGACTACTAAGTCAGCATCTAACAAGATAATCCTCATTGGATTGAATAGTCACAGAACATTCAAAACACTTTCAGAGTTTATAGAATCACATCAGATAACAATCAGTATTTAATATGTTACAATTTAAGCACAGATTACATGGAGATAAGACAATCTGTAAACACTGATCATAAAGTCTGATGTATGAGAACAAAAACTAAACAGATTTTGAGAAAGAACCTGAAACCATTCAAAGTTCATTTACCAATCTTGTAAAAGTAGCTTCACATAGTGGTTTTGTGAAGATATCTGCTAGTTGTTGATCTATTGGAACAAAATGCAATTCCGATGTACCTTCCATCACATGTTCCCTTATGAAATGGTACATAATGCTGATATGCTTTGTCATTGAGTGTTGAACTGAATTTCCTGTCATAGCAATAGCACTTTGATTATCACAGTAAATAGGTATTTTAGAAAATTCTAACCCATAGTCCAGTAGTTGATTCTTCATCCATAAAATATGTGACCAACAACTTCCTGCAGCAATATATTCTGCTTCCGCAGTTGATGTGGAAATTGATTTATGTTTCTTGCTAAACCTAGAAACCAATCTGCCTCCAAAAAATTGGCAGCTTTCACTAGTGCTTTTCCTGTCAATTTTGCATCCTGCAAAATTTGCATCTGAGTAACCTATTAGCTTAAAATCTGATTCCCTAGGATACCACAATCCTAGATCAGCTGTACCCTTGAGGTACTTGAAAATTCTTTTCACAACTATTAGATAAGGTTCTCTTGGATCAGCCTGAAATCTTGCACAAAGACAGGTAGCATACATGATATCAGGTCTACTTGCAGTTAAATAGAGTAAAGAGCCAATTATACCTCTGTAGTTAGTAATATCTACTGATACTCCAGTATCTTTATCTAACTTGGTGGCAGCGGCCGTGGGAGTGGATGAAGTTGAACTATCTTGCATTCCAAATTTCTTGAGTAAATTTCTGGTGTACTTGGATTGATTTATGAAAGTACCTTCTTCAGTTTGCTTGACTTGAAGTCCCAGAAAATAGCTAAGTTCTCCCATCATACTCATTTGATATCTTGACTGCGTTAGCTTTACAAACCATTCACAGAGTTTGGCATTTGTAGAACCAAAGATGATATCATCAACATATATCGGTATCAAAAGTAAGTCCTTTCCATGATTGAGGTAGAACAGAGTTTTATCAATTGTGCCTCTGGTAAATCCACTTTCCAGAAGAAATTGAGCTAAAGTCTCATACCATGCTCTTGGAGCTTGCTTAAGGACATATAGTGCTTTATCAAGTCTGTAGACATGATTAGGAAATTTTGGATCTACAAATCCTGGAGGTTGTTCAACATATACCTCTTCTTCTAATTTTCCATTGAGAAAAGCACTTTTTACATCCATTTGAAAGACTTTGAACTTCTTGTGAGCATCATAAAGTAAAAAGATTCTTATGGCTTCCAATCTAGCAACTGGAGCAAATGTTTCATCATAGTCAATACCCTCATGTTGAGAGTAACCTTTAGCAACCAGCCTTGCTTTGTTTCTTGTAATTATGCCATCACTGTTAGTTTTGTTTCTGAACACCCATTTTGTGCTAATAATTGATCTGTTCTTTGGTCTTGGCACTAGGGTCTAGACTTTATTTCTTTCAAATTCATTTAACTATTCCTGCATTGCTTGCACCCAATCAGCATCTTAAAGAGTTTCTTCCACTTTCTTTGGTTCAGTCTGAGATAGAAAGGAATGATAGAGACATTCATTTGATGTTGATATTCTAGTTCTGACACCTGCTTCAGGATCTCCAGTTATTAAGTCAGGTGTGTGTGATTTAGTCCACTTCCTTGCAGATGGAAGTTGGTCTCTAGAACTGGATCCTCTCCCATGATCCATGCTGTCTCCATCAACATTTTCTGATGCTCCCCCCTGAAGTTATGCTCTCTGAAATTTCAGAATTTGAGTTGGATCCTTCAGGAATTAAAGAATCAGAGCTTCCAGAATTATCAGAATTTGGCTCATTAGCACTTGATAAATCAGAACTTGAAGATCCAGTGACAGGTTCTGATGCTTATTGAGAGCCTTGATATATGGTATGATCATCAGCTTGCTCCCCCTGAACATGTGCATTTTTCTTTGGAGCAATTACCACAATTTCAATGACATCAGAATTTAACCTGTTAGAACTTATAGGATCAGGATTTAAGTCATCAGAATTTACAGAATTGGAATTTATATCTTCATTTTCAAATCTCAGCTGATCATGATCATTGAAATCTTCAAGTCCAGTAATATTTTTATCATCAAAAGATACATTGATAGATTCCATGACAACCCTTGTTCTTAAATTATAGACTCTGAAGGCTTTTGTGGAAAGTGGATATCCAACAAAAATTCCTTCATCAGCTTTTAGATCAAATTTTGACAGCTGTTCAGGATGAGTCTTAAGAACAAAACACTTGCATCCAAATACATGAAAGTATTTCAGATTTGGCTTCTTTTTCAACACCATCTCATATGGTGTTTTTCTATGCTTGTTTATGAGTGTAGCATTCTGTGTAAAACAAGCAGTCTGCACAGCTTCATCCCAAAAATAGGTTGGTAGCATTGCTTCATCAAGCATAGTTCGTGCAACTTCAATAAGAGTCATGTTCTTTCTTTCTACAACTCCATTCTGCTGTGGAGTTACGGGTGCAGAAAATTCCTGCTTTATTCCATCCTCTTGGTAGAACTCTTCCATGATTGAATTCTTGAACTCAGTGTCATTTTCACTTCTTATTATTTTAACAGAATCTTTGATTAACTTATCAAGCTGTCTGACATGATCAGTTAGAGTAGATGCAATTTCATTCTTCTTGTGCAAGAAATACACCCAAATGTATTTTATGAACTCATCCACTATAACCATAGAATATTTCTTCTTTGCAATGGACATGACATTGACTGGACCAAATAGATCAACATGCAGTAAGTGATAAGGCTCAAGAATTGAGGATTCAGTTTTGCTCTTGAATGAGGATTTTCTTTATTTTGCCTTGTGACATGAGTCACAAAGACCATCAGGAGCAAATACTGATTTTGGTAGTCCTCTCACAAGATCTTTCTTTACTAGCTCATTTATGTTGTTGAAATTTAAATGAGAGAGTTTTTTGTGCCAATTCCAGCTTTCTTCAATTGATGCTCTACTTAACAGACAGATTACAGAACCATCAGAATTTGTTGAAAGTCTGGCTTCATATATATTACCATGTTTGTAACCTTTCAGAACCACTTTGCCTGTAGAATTACTTACAACTTCACAGTGTTCTTCAAAGAAATCCACATGATAACCTCTGTCACAGATTTGACTCACACATAGCAGATTATGTTTAAGTCCTGAGACAATAGCTACTGATTCAATTATGACATTCCCAAGATTGATATTGCCATATCCCAGAGTCTTTCCCATGTTACCATCTCCATAAGAAACTCCTAGGCCAGCTTTCTCCACAAAGTCTGATAACAGAGCTTTATTTCCAGTCATATGTCCTGAACATCCACTGTCCAGAACTAGGATGTTTTTCCTGTTGCCCTGCAATCACAAAGACCACTATTGGTTAGTTTTAAGGACCCAAACTTGCTTGGATCCTTTGCCTTATTAAGTTTGTTAGAATTTGCAGCGGATTTAGTTTCAGAGTTTATGCTAACATGCTTTTTATCAGACTTGATATCAGACTTTGCATCAGAATTTACACTAGAAGAAATTACACTAACTTTCTTTAAAGAAGGTTTTATTTGATAATAATCACAGTACAAACTATGATATTCCTTACAAGTATAAATAGAATGCCATAAACTACCACAATGAAAACAAGGATTTTGTGGTTTAAACCTAAGAGACTGACTCTTAACTCCTGATCTAGGAGGTAAAGAGTTTATATCTTTATTTTTCCTGCAAAAAGAAGCAAGATGGTTAGAGTTTCCACAATTATAGCATTTCTTTCTAGGAGCATTAGGAAAAGGCATATAATTATTGCTTTTATTCACACCTTCCTTTCCATTCCTATTTTTCCTAGCTTCCTTGACGTTGTTCACATTTCTAATTTCTTTCAGCTTATGCTTAAGCTGCTTCTTGGTCATTAAACCTATGTTTACTTCAGCTGGTTTATCCTGTTTTAATTTGTCAGAAGTTGACTTGTCCTTAACTTCCTTTTCAGATTTTGACTTGTCAGAATTTGACACAAACTTGACAGGATTAACTTCAGGCTTTTCAGCTTTCTGGGTAAAGTTTGGTTTAGATGACACAGTTTCCTTTTCTTCTTTATCATCTAGGTAACCTAATCCTTCTTTCCAATTTCCATTTTTTAAGATTTTCTGAATTGTTCTTCCAGAGTTAGTCCAAGTTTTGATTATCTCCTTTTTCTTTTCCAGTTCAGATTTAAGAGATTTATTCAATTTTAGCAGTTCATCTCTAACATACAAAGCCTCATCTCTTTCTTTCTGAGTTTGATGGAATATAACTAACTCTTTTTCTAAGTAGTCATTTATGTTTTTAAGAGCAAGACTTTCAGATTTTAATTTTTTATTTTCTAAAGTCTGATCTCTAAAACTAATGAACATGGTTTTCAAATATAATCTTAGCTCAGAAATATCATCAGTATGAAAAGCAAGAGTTGAATGAGGTACCTTCAATTCAGCAGTTCCAGAACTGCTATCAGCATTTGCCATCAATGTAATAACCCCAATTTTTGGGAAATTTTGAAACCCTTATGAATAGTATTTTTGCTGAATGAGAAAACTTTTCATGCCACACTATGTAGGGGTTCTGATATGGATATTCTGGGATATTATTAGTACTCTATGTAGTATATAAGTGTATGTAAAGATCGTCAGAATCCAATTCCGAACACTTTGGTTTTTCCCGGAAATACCCTAGATGCGGAAAGAATTGAGTATAAGGTAACAGGATAAAAAGGATTTAAATTAAAGGATTATAATAGAGGATCATAAAAAGGAATATAATGTACTGAGAAAGGTTAAGGGAACCTAAGTAATAAGATCCCGGGTATGATCCTTCAAACGATAAACGAGAACGAAAGTTAAGCGAACCGTATAACAGATCAGCGGTCATTAGGCAAACGATTAGGAAGTTAAGCAAAGGGATTAGAGGGAGTGATGTCACCCAACCAATGAGAGGAGGACAAGGAGGGAAAGATGACATCACAACATGACATAGGCATGACATGGGAAGGAAGGAGGTGTGGTTGAATGAGAACCACACAAAATCAAGGGCAACAAGGTAATTAACTAAAAACAACACAAAAATCAACCAACCAAGCCAAAACATTTCATTTCACCAAACAAAACACAAAAATCTCTCTTCTTCTTCTTCATGCTCTCGGGTGCTTTTCTTAAAAAATGAAAGTCCAAGCTCCTCCACTTACTATTTAGCAAGGTAATTATCTAAGCTTCCCCATGGATAGTTACATACTTCCTATAAGTTTAAGCTTCTAATTCCAAGCCAATCTTTTTCTATAAATCATGGAAGAAGATGGTGAATATTGTTTTCAAGAAATAAAATTTGTGTTCTTGAAGTTTTGTTTAGATTAAGCTTGGATAAGGACTTTAAGGGTGATTCCAAGCCATTCTCTTGATTCTCCACTCTCCAAGGAAGGTATAAACTACTAACCCTAGCTTTAGTTTTGAGTAATTAGGATTGAATATGATTGATATAGTATATGTGAAGCATGGTGCTTGATTGTTTGAAGTTTGGTTGAGTTTTTAGAGATTAGTTGGTTTTGTGGTATTGTTGGAGTTGTTAATCTTGATAATTAGTTAAAGAACCTAAGTAAAGCTTTTAGTTCATGTGGGGAATAAGTATAAATGGTTAATGTGGATTTGTTGGGGCTGTTATGATGTGGTTTGGATGGGTGTTGGTTGTATGATTGATTTGGGGTTGAATTGTGGTTGGTTTTGAATGGTTTTAAATTGGGAAATCGCGTAAACATAGCCGTCGTAACGTCCGATTTTCTTTAGACTATTTTTGTGCATAACATTAGGACCCGAGAACCCAATGCTAGATGTTGACCATTGCCATGTCTAGATAGCTCATGTTACGAGCTTCGTTTTGATATGTAGTTCGTTCGATTCCGATGCACGGTTTAGGAGAAACGACCGTTTCAAGTAACGGCGTTTCGCGAACGAAACTTTTCCCCTCGCCTTACTTTGAAACATAGGTTAAAGACTAAAAAGGGTTAATTAATGTATGAAACAATTATGGTAAGAGTGTTAGGCAGTTGGTAAGACACTCGCGAAGGAATCGCCTTAAAACTCGTAAAGGTTAAATTATTAAAAATGGTGGAGCCGAGGGTACTCGAGTGACTTAAGAGAATTAGTAAGCGCAAAACAAGCGTTAGAGTCTAAGTTAGTTAAAGTATAGATTTACAAGTGACTTTGGTTTAATTCCAACTTACTTATTGCTTATAGGTTACCAGACTCGTCCAGAGCCATTCGTAACCCCCAAGTCGCTCAGGCAAGTTTCTATCCGTTATAACTGTTGTTGTGATGTATTGGTGTATATGCATGATCTTGCGTTAAATGCATATTTGTTATAGCAAATTCTTGCGATATATTGTAGCATGTTATATGGTATATATGCATGCCTGTTTCGTATTCTGGCTATATATATCTGTTGATTCAGTTGATAATACCTATGCTAGAGGATAGCGGTAATTTGCATATACCCTTAGTATAGGGACCCAAAGGTGAAAATATTTTCTAAAACCCGGGAGTCGAGGATCCCGAGTAGATTTTATATATATATATTTATATATATATATATGGTTATAGTTTTCAAAACTATTAATCGAATAAGGTTTATTCGATAACTTTATTTTATTAATGAATATTATCTTGAATATTCATTCGAGGACTTATGACTCCTTTATATTATTTATTGAATATTACTTGGATATTCATTTGAGGATGTATGACTCCTTTAGTTATTTAATGAATATTATTTATAATATTCATTCGAGGTATTATGACTCAGCTTATTATTTAATGAATATTATTTTGAATATTCATTCGAGGGCTTATGACTCAGCTTATTTTATTTATTGAATATTATTTGAATATTCATTTGAGGATCTATGACTCCGATTATTTGCTGAGATATATTCTTTATTTTATTAAAGAATAAGGTGTCGATAATCAAACTCACTTTTGATTATTAAAATAAAGATAGTACTTTCGTATAGGTATATCTTTGGATATTTAATATTCATTTCAAGTATAAGTTTCAAAACTTCTACTTCAATTATTTTTATAAAGATTATTCTTTATGGAAATATTATTTAAATAATAATATTCAGATATTTTCTAATATATTGGGACTGATTTATTTTATTAAATCAGCATCACTCCAAACATTCTTAAAAATGTTTTACGAGTCTTCAAAATGATTTTTAAAAGTTAGAGCGGATCCCAAAACTCATTTTTATATTTAAGATCCTCCTTTCGAAGGGGATTTAAATACTCGCTCAAAACCTGAGGGATCCGGCTCTGTGGTGTGTTTTATATTCGCAACAAGGTTGCTGTTTTGTTAAATGAATCGATTACTTACCCAACACTCGGGAAGTAAAATTCTTGGAACAAGTTAATCCATTAACAGGCATCGCCTGGGAAATATCGGTGAGTTCTCCTTTCCAACTAGATACGACTTCTTGGTGGAGCCGTATCAACAAGTTTCTACTTGGGGAAAGGGGGAACGAGCTTTACATTTCAGAGTCATGGATTTCATCTGAACTAGGAGTGGCGTAAGTGGTCGAGTGGCGCCGGCCCAGCCTTATTATATTGGCCCAATTGGCCTGGAAGTTCTGCTAAGGCGGTCCATTCCTTAGGAGTTCAGTGTTCGGTTGACAAGTAAATCCGACAGGTTCTCCTCTACATGTAGAAAATGGTGGGGTTGTACTACTACGACTGATCATCGTAAGTGGTCTTCCTGGCGCGGCAAACTCCCGTAATGAGTTCATTATCCAATTGGATATTTCTGCAACACTACCCAGAGCACTTCGATAGAAAGGCTACGGTTGGGCGATTGTTGAGTGTTGGCAGGGTCAAGTTTTCAAAAATGATGTTTGCATCAAATGAAGTATCTCGTAACTTCATTTTATTTTGATGATATTTTAAAGATTTAATCTATTCAAATCTGGTCTTGTAGTCTCATCTATGTGATGAACTGTTGAAAGCTTATTATACTTTGAACAGTGGTAGTTCAAGTAGCTTTATAAATGATATAAGTATAGTGAAGTATTTGGTAACTTCATCCCTTGTTTTTACTTATATCTAGTAAGTAATTATCTTACTCATGATAAAAGATTCTAGTAAGTATCCATTTAGATACTTATATTATTGTTATCACTATATATTATCTTGCGAGCTGTAAGGCTCACTCTTGCTTTATTTCTTCATCACACAACAACAGTTAGGAAAGATGGCCAGACTCCAGCAGACCCAGCGCAAGCGCGTGGGAAGCGTCCCGCGTCTTCCCGATGATGTTGTGGCTGCTATAGCTGCAGAGGTAGATCTATTGGTAGATCAGGCATTCTATTTTTGAGAATCAAATTATGTATAATTATAACTTGTGGCAGATAATGGCAATTAACTGTAAATTAATTCAGAAAACCTTTTAAGGTGTATTGGCAGATAATTGTGGAATAAAATGACTTGTGATTACTTTTGGATGTTCATCTCTGAGACTATAACGTGTGGTGTGTGTGTTTATTGTGGGGTCACAGTACAGAGTAGTTGATTAATTATTAAGGTTGGGTGTTACTAAGGGAAATGGAACTCGTGACAACCCGGATCCCCGACCCCGGATCTGGGGGTGTTACAGAAATGGTATCAGAGCTAAGCGTTATAAACCTCAGAGATGATGTGACGTTAAGATAATAAGTTCACTAAGATAATAAGAACTTTTGCCAAGTTCATAGTCGGGCTACCTAACGTAGTACTGACAGTTAAAACCCTTATGGGAACCCTTATAAATATCGTGATAGGAGCGTAGTTCGTTATCGTATATGGTAGCGGGACTCTGAACCCTGAGGTTGAGGGGCAACAGCGCGATGATGTTTTATTACTAATTGGAGATCGGATTGTGGATCTGATAGAGTGTCCTAATGCAGGACCGGATGATGTTGATATTGAGGATGTAGCGGTTGAGGATGTTGTCCTAGAAGGGATAGTTGTTGAGGAGGATCCCATACAGGATCCTGACAGGATTGGATAAAAGACCACTGATGAATTGATGACCATGGTTTGGTCGACTACCAGAGGTAGGATTGGCCGGTCACTACCGGAGGTTCGTTCAAGTTTGTAAAGATAGTAGCCCCTTTAACGCGGCTTACTCGTAAGACTGAGAAGTTCGAATGGATAGAGAAATGCGAGAACAGCTTTCAAGAACTGAAGCAAAGGTTGGTGACGGCCCCTATGCTGGCGTTGCCGGATGGAAAAGGAGATTTTGTGAAGTGTAGTGACGCTTCGCACAAGGGCTTAGGGTGCGTGCTTATGCAGCATGGTAAGGTAATCGCGTACATGTCAAGACAATTAAGGTAATATGAAATTCGATATCCCCACCCATGAGCTTGGGCTCGTGGCAATAGTTTTGCCCTAAAGATTGGAGGCACTACTTGTATGGAGAGAAGTGCGAGATTTACCTAAGCCATAAGTACTCTAGTACATTTTCCCGTAGATAGAGCTCAACATGTGCCTAATGAGGTGGTTAGAGCTAATCAAGGATTACGATTATGAGATTCTTTATCATTCGGGGAAAGCCAATGTGGTGGCTGATGCCCTTAGTAAAAAAGGAGAGACTCAAGATGATAATGTCTTTGGGAGAGTTTATAAGAGATTTTGGAAATAGTAGTGAAGGTAACCGGAGCCGGTACTGAAAAGCTGTTTGAGATTGCAATAGAGACCGAATTATTGGAAAAGAGCATACGGTGCCAGAGAAAGGTGATGAATGAAGGCAGAGAGCCAACAAATAAATATGAGATTAATACCGAGAAAGATGATAAGGGAATAATGAGGTATTCCTATAGAATTTGGGTTCCGAAAAGTTCAAGAGCGTAAGGATGAGAACTTAGATGAGAGCCATAGTTGGAGGAATAAGATTTAGAGCAAACCCTGAACGTGATAGTCAGGGAGGTCGCCATCAAGATAGAAGGAACCCATGATATAATGGAGTGGAAAATGAGGATTTTAAAAAAAAAAAAAAATGACCCCAATTATGGGGAGTAGGATGAAACATTTCATACTAAGGAAACAGAAAGTCGAGTAAGGAAAGGAGACCCGAGACGGTACTCCTATACGGCAATTCATGGACCTGTCTAGACAGAATTTAGACTATTATCCCCAACCACCACCTTGAGGAAACAATGCGATAGGAAATTCTTTCAGGACCTTTAAGTCTCTAAGCTCTCAGAGTTCCAAGGAACAGGTTGACCTAGTCGAGGCAAGAGCCTGGCTAAAGGAAATATAGGAATCATTTGAGATTCTAAATGATTGACGAACCACAAAAGACTGTTTTTGTCACTTACCCTCCTAAGAGAGAGACCACCCGCTGGTGAAAGACCAAGAAAGGCACGGAGCCAGAGGTTAGAATAAACTGATTTAAGTTCAGTCAATTATTTTCGGGAAAGTAATTCCCAAAGATAAGGAGATAGTGTAAAAGCTTTGGAGCTAGAATAAAAGTGGATGAGTATGATGAATTATGAATCTAAGTTGTAAAAGTTATCAAGATTCGTTCTGAGGACACGAATCCAGAATGACGGGATGTTTGGAATCAATACTTATGTTGTGTTAGTTCATGAAATAATGATAAGAGAAAGGAAAATAAAAAGAAACTGAAGTGGAAAGGAATATAAAGGCAATAGAGTTTGAGGAATGATAAGGGAGTCGGGTATGAGGAAACCCTAAAGACTCGTAGCAATAGAAATAGAAAAGTATGTAATCGTCAGGATGAGGGTGATTCACCATGAGTTAAAGTTGATGGTGGAAGGTATACGAGTTATGTACATTTTATCCCCTTTAAGTTGGGAGGATTCAAGGAAACCTTTAGATAGTTCGAAGGATAAATAATAAGACGCGAATAGACTAAGGAGGCAAGGAAGTAAGAAACTAGGAAAATTGGATGAAGGAAGTGACCTTCAAGAATGTGAAGTGTAAGACCGGTGGCATGATACCCAGAAAGGGAGACGCCAGGTATGAAAGATATCCCAACATTGAGGTGACTGTTGAGATAAACAACAAAAGTAAATAAGGAATTATTAAGAAGAGGTTCATGTTGAACATGACCAATATCTTCCAGAACATCCATGTTATCATTACCAAATCAGGAAAGAAGAGCGGATGACCATTGTTATCTTTTGGAGGCCATATGGATTGACCTCAATTTGAATAAGGATGCTATTATGAAGTTAGGTATAGACTATCGAGGTGGGGAATGATGAATAAGATAATCTATCAAGGAAATATGACTTGATTTATCCATGGAAGGGTGCAGGTACCTTTTAAAGGTGGAATTAAGGATAGAACATTGGTAACTTAAAATGAATCCTAGGGGAATGCATAAAGGTTGGCATTTCACCCTTAATAGGGACAATATGAGTTTTGACAGTATGATTGGGAAAGGGTTAAGGTAACAACAACCTTTAAGGATCAGTGGAGAAATTTTTCAGAAGTATATAGACAATGATTCTGGTATTAGTAAATGGTGTTTTGATATGCCCTGTATCTAGGGAATACAGGAGGAACGATTCAAGGATAACCTTAGAGGTTTTACAAGGAGAAAGGTAAAATTCAAAATTCTCAAGAATAGAAATGTTGATAAAGGAAATATGACGTAATTATAATGATGCCAAGTGAGGCACGTGTTAAACCACGAGAAGGTATGGATCGAACCAATAATGGTCGAAATTGTTCAGGGCAATTAGGACTTAAGATAAAAGATGTTCTAATTATGATTGAGAGTCAGTCATGACAGTGATTAACCTCTAAAGACTGAGGCAATAACTTATGGAAAAATGGTGATTTTTTTTTACTCATCAGATTTTAAGGAAAACATCTTCACATAAGTTGTGATTGAAATAAGGTGGAAAATTTATTTGGAGGTGGTTAAAATGACATTGACTGTAAGGAAATTTTACTATCAGGAAAGGCCAAAGAGGTGGCCGACACTTTAAAGGTAAGAGGATAATTATAGGCGCTTGTGCCAAAGGAATACAGTGATGATGGTTAAAGCTATGCAGATTGTATTATGGTTTGGAAGATTGACACTCCTTCTGATGACTGTGCAATACCCAACCGTAATAGTAGTTGGTAAAGGTTTAATTCGTGTAATCGCCATGAGCGGGCTATCTATCTTAGAAGGTCCTATCTTGAGAGTAATCCAGGACCATATTTCAAAAAAAAAAAAGAAGGACTAAACGAACCTTTGAGTTAAGTCTTCAATTGAAGGCATACGATTAAGAATTGTATTAACCTGCTATCGTTGCTTTGACTGAAACTCTTCTGTAATTTTATCTACTTCATGTCATGAAAGTACGTCAAGTTCAGGAGTGTTCTCCATGAATCATGAATGGTTATTATGTTACCTCCTTAGAAGGATTTGATGCGACATGTATGGACTCCGTTTGGTTAGATATTAAGACTTCATGGAAAATGAATGACTACAGTAGGTCAGTGGTGGACCATAGTAAGGCAGCAATGATTCTGCGAGTATTGAGCTGAATACAACCGTGAGAGTTGTATTGGAATGGGTGTTGAGATTGAGTACCACTAATCGGGTCGTGGTAGTGTATAAGTTATCATTGATAGACTAATTAAGTAGAGTATCTACCTAGTGAATAATTATTCTTTCTTATCAATAGAGAGTCGTATTATTATATGAGGAAGGTTGCGGTGCAAGCATAGAATTCTAGTAACGATGATGTATAGAATGAGATCCCAGATTCAATTTTCGATGTCGAGGGAGTTTCAAAGGTGATTGTGTATAAGCTCGAGGAAGAGTGTGGGTCCATAGAATGATGGACGGAATAGCAAAAATATTTAAGCATGCGAAATGCGATGTGATAATACTTGATGTTGATATATATACACATATGTTTTGTTCTCCTATGACAAACCTCTATAATTCAGAGGTAGGTTCCAAGCCAGATATTTTGTGGCAGTATATTTTTTCATATATACAATTCTCTTCAATTCGTTCTTTTCTCTTCTTTTCATTTCATATAAGCTGAGAAGAACAACCCTTCCAGAAGGGGAGGTATTGCCGAATGACTATCTATCTGTGTGATAGAAGCCGAGTAGGATACCAGCTATTGTTTAATTGCTTGTCAAGTACTAAAGGCTGGCCACCTTCTGTACTAACTATGCGATATAACAAGTGTTCATGATCATAGTGATCTCTCAATAAATTCTTTTACTTCTATATGAAGGACCAAGCTTTCGAAGATGGAAGCAGCTAAAGGAAGTAGTATCAGTACGGTGGTATTCCGATTCTAACGCGTTCGTGATACTAAGGTTGACGTGGTTATTAAAAGGTTATAGAACGCTAACGAGCAAAAGTATAACCAGTATAATAGTAGGAACGGAAGGTATTAGCGATTATGAACTGGAAAAGAATGGGTATTAAGAAGCAAAAGCTCTAATGCTAAAAGCTATAATGAGAGTCTGTGCCATAGACTTGAAAGAAATTGGAATGATCACTTAACACGGATCGAATTTTCTTACGACAATAGATCATATGTCAGTATTGAGATATCGCCTTATGAGATCCTTGAGGGAAGACAATGTCGATCTCCCTTATGTTAGGATGAAGTTGTAGAGCGCAAGATGCTCGGACCCGCAGTAGTCCAAAGGACCAGGGATATAATAGATCTAATCAGAGGACGGCTGGTAGTAACCCAAGATGGACATAAGAGGTATGCTGATTTGACTCAAAAGGACAAAGAGTATGAAATAGGGGACCTAGTAATGTTATAGGTATCCCTTGGAAAGGATTGATGAGGTTCGGAAAGAAAGGAAAGCTAAGTCTACAATTTGTTGGACCCTTGGATATATTAAGACATTTTGGGAAGTTAGCATATGAGCTAGCCCTACCCCCGAACATGTAGCAAGTTCATAACGTGTTCCACGTATCAATGTTAAGAAAGTGTAATTCGGATGCCAGATAAATAAGGGCATATGAGCGCATAGACATGCAACCCGATGTAACCTATATGGAGCAACCAGGAAGGGTTATAGATTGAAAAAGGAACAATTGCTTAGGAAAAGGGTTATCAAACTAGTCAGAGTTTGATGGTAGAACCACAATGTGGGAAAATTTACTCGAGAGTTAGAAAGTGCAATGCTAAGAGAGTATCCCTATTCATTTTCTATTTGATTCCGGGACGGAATCCTTTTAAGGAGGGGAGACTGTAATAACCCCAATTTTTGGGAAATTTTGAAACCCTTATGAATAGTGTTTTTGCTGAATGAGAAAACTTTTCATGCCACACTATGTAGGGGTTCTGATATGGATATTCTGGGATATTATTAGTACTCTATGTAGTATATAAGTGTATGTAAAGATCGTCAGAATCCAATTCCGAACACTTTGGTTTTTCCCGGAAATACCCTAGATGCGGAAAGAATTGAGTATAAGGTAACAGGATAAAAAGGATTTAAATTAAAGGATTATAATAGAGGATCATAAAAAGGAATATAATGTACTGAGAAAGGTTAAGGGAACCTAAGTAATAAGATCCCGGGTATGATCCTTCAAACGATAAACGAGAACGAAAGTTAAGCGAACCGTATAACAGATCAGCGGTCATTAGGCAAACAATTAGGAAGTTAAGCAAAGGGATTAGAGGGAGTGATGTCACCCAACCAATGAGAGGAGGACAAGGAGGGAAAGATGACATCACAACATGACATAGGCATGACATGGGAAGGAAGGAGGTGTGGTTGAATGAGAACCACACAAAATCAAGGGCAACAAGGTAATTAACTAAAAACAACACAAAAATCAACCAACCAAGCCAAAACATTTCATTTCACCAAACAAAACACAAAAATCTCTCTTCTTCTTCTTCATGCTCTCGGGTGCTTTTCTTAAAAAATGAAAGTCCAAGCTCCTCCACTTACTATTTAGCAAGGTAATTATCTAAGCTTCCCCATGGATAGTTACATACTTCCTATAAGTTTAAGCTTCTAATTCCAAGCCAATCTTTTTCTATAAATCATGGAAGAAGATGGTGAATAGTGTTTTCAAGAAATAAAATTTGTGTTCTTGAAGTTTTGTTTAGATTAAGCTTGGATAAGGACTTTAAGGGTGATTCCAAGCCATTCTCTTGATTCTCCACTCTCCAAGGAAGGTATAAACTACTAACCCTAGCTTTAGTTTTGAGTAATTAGGATTGAATATGATTGATATAGTATATGTGAAGCATGGTGCTTGATTGTTTGAAGTTTGGTTGAGTTTTTAGAGATTAGTTGGTTTTGTGGTATTGTTGGAGTTGTTAATCTTGATAATTAGTTAAAGAACCTAAGTAAAGCTTTTAGTTCATGTGGGGAATAAGTATAAATGGTTAATGTGGATTTGTTGGGGCTGTTATGATGTGGTTTGGATGGGTGTTGGTTGTATGATTGATTTGGGGTTGAATTGTGGTTGGTTTTGAATGGTTTTAAATTGGGAAATCGCGTAAACATAGCCGTCGTAACGTCCGATTTTCTTTAGACTGTTTTTGTGCATAACATTAGGACCCGAGAACCCCCTGCTAGATGTTGACCATTGCCATGTCTAGATAGCTCATGTCACGAGCTTCGTTTTGATATGTAGTTCGTTCGATTCCGATGCACGGTTTAGGAGAAACGACCGTTTCAAGTAACGGCGTTTCGCGAACGAAACTTTTCCCCTCGCCTTACTTTGAAACATAGGTTAAAGACCAAAAAGGGTTAATTAATGTATGAAACAATTATGGTAAGAGTGTTAGGCAGTTGGTAAGACACTCGCGAAGGAATCGCCTTAAAACTCGTAAAGGTTAAATTATTAAAAATGGTGGAGCCGAGGGTACTCGAGTGACTTAAGAGAATTAGTAAGCGCAAAACAAGCGTTAGAGTCTAAGTTAGTTAAAGTATAGATTTACAAGTGACTTTGGTTTAATTCCAACTTACTTGTTGCTTATAGGTTACCAGACTCGTCCAGAGCCATTCGTAACCCCCAAGTCGCTCAGGCAAGTTTCTATCCGTTATAACTGTTGTTGTGATGTATTGGTGTATATGCATGATCTTGCGTTAAATGCATATTTGTTATAGCAAATTCTTGCGATATATTGTAGCATGTTATATGGTATATATGCATGCCTGTTTCGTATTCTGGCTATATATATCTGTTGATTCAGTTGATAATACCTATGCTAGAGGATAGCGGTAATTTGCATATACCCTTAGTATAGGGACCCAAAGGTGAAAATATTTTCTAAAACCCGGGAGTCGAGGATCCCGAGTAGATTTTATATATATATATTTATATATATATATGGTTATAGTTTTCAAAACTATTAATCGAATAAGGTTTATTCGATAACTTTATTTTATTAATGAATATTATCTTGAATATTCATTCGAGGACTTATGACTCCTTTATATTATTTATTGAATATTACTTGGATATTCATTTGAGGATGTATGACTCCTTTAGTTATTTAATGAATATTATTTATAATATTCATTCGAGGTATTATGACTCAGCTTATTATTTAATGAATATTATTTCGAATATTCATTCGAGGGCTTATGACTCAGCTTATTTTATTTATTGAATATTATTTGAATATTCATTTGAGGATCTATGACTCCGATTATTTGCTGAGATATATTCTTTATTTTATTAAAGAATAAGGTGTCGATAATCAAACTCACTTTTGATTATTCAAATAAAGATAGTACTTTCGTATAGGTATATCTTTGGATATTTAATATTCATTTCAAGTATAAGTTTTAAAACTTCTACTTCAATTATTTTTATAAAGATTATTCTTTATGGAAATATTATTTAAATAATAATATTCAGATATTTTCTAATATATTGGGACTGATTTATTTTGTTAAATCAGCATCACTCCAAACATTCTTAAAAATGTTTTGCGAGTCTTCAAAATGATTTTTAAAAGTTAGAGCGGATCCCAAAACTCATTTTTATATTTAAGATCCTCCTTTCGAAGGGGATTTAAATACTCGCTCAAAACCTGAGGGATCCGGCTCTGTGGTGTGTTTTATATTCGCAACAAGGTTGCTGTTTTGTTAAATGAATCGATTACTTACCCAACACTCGGGAAGTAAAATTCTTGGAACAAGTTAATCCATTAATAGGCATCGCCTGGGAAATATCGGTGAGTTCTCCTTTCCAACTAGATACGACTTTTTGGTGGAGCCGTATCAACAAGTTTCTACTTGGGGAAAGGGGGAACGAGCTTTACATTTCAGAGTCATGGATTTCATCTGAACTAGGAGTGGCGTAAGTGGTCGAGTGGCGCCGGCCCAGCCTTATTATATTGGCCCAAATGGCCTGGAAGTTCCGCTAAGGCGGTCCATTCCTTAGGAGTTCAGTGTTCGGTTGACAAGTAAATCCGACAGGTTCTCCTCTACATGTAGAAAATGGTGGGGTTGTACTACTACGACTGATCATCGTAAGTGGTCTTCCTGGCACGGCAAACTCCCGTAATGAGTTCATCATCCAATTGGATATTTCTGCAACACTACCCAGAGCACTTCGATAGAAAGGCTACGGTTGGGCGATTGTTGAGTGTTGGCAGGGTCAAGTTTTCAAAAATGATGTTTGCATCAAATGAAGTATCTCATAACTTCATTTTATTTTGATGATATTTTAAAGATTTAATCTATTCAAATCTAGTCTTGTAGTCTCATCTATGTGATGAACTGTTGAAAGCTTATTATACTTTGAACAGTGGTAGTTCAAGTAGCTTTATAAATGATATAAGTATAGTGAAGTATTTGGTAACTTCATCCCTTGTTTTTACTTATATCTAGTAAGTAATTATCTTACTCATGATAAAAGATTCTAGTAAGTATCCATTTAGATACTTATATTATTGTTATCACTATATATTATCTTGCGAGCTGTAAGGCTCACTCTTGCTTTATTTCTTCATCACACAACAACAGTTAGGAAAGATGGCCAGACTCCAGCAGACCCAGCACAAGCGCGTGGGAAGCGTCCCGCGTCTTCCCGATGATGTTGTGGCTGCTATAGCTGCAGAGGTAGATCTATTGGTAGATCAGGCATTCTATTTTTGAGAATCAAATTATGTATAATTATAACTTGTGGCAGATAATGGCAATTAACTGTAAATTAATTCAGAAAACCTTTTAAGGTGTATTGGCAGATAATTGTGGAATAAAATGACTTGTGATTACTTTTGGATGTTCATCTCTGAGACTATAACGTGTGGTGTGTGTGTTTATTGTGGGGTCACAGTACAGAGTAGTTGATTAATTATTAAGGTTGGGTGTTACTAAGGGAAATGGAACTCGTGACAACCCGGATCCCCGACCCCGGATCTGGGGGTGTTATAATCAAGGCATAGTTCACATCTTCTTCATAATCTGAAGTGTCTTCCCAGTTGTCTTCTTTGTGATAAGTGTCTGGCCTTTATCACTTTTTCCTTTCTTGCAGTCAGGAGAGATGTGGCCTCTTTCACCATAATTGTAGCATTTGACATTTGAGTTGTCTCCTATGTCATACTTTCCTCATTTGCCTTCAGACTTTCTGAACCCTTTCTTTTCAGAACTTCCACCTTTCTTGGAAAACTTCTTGCCCTTTCTGAATTTCTTGTAGGCTATCTTTGTGATACCCTTCACCATAAGAGCATACAGTTGCATCATCTCTGCATCAACATCCACTTCAGATAAATTTTCAGATTCTGAATCATCATCATCATCAGAATATGATGACTCTGAATCAGACTGTATGATGAGAGCCTTTCCTTTGCCCTTTTTGAGATAACCACTTTAGGAGATTCCTCCTCAGCTTTAAGTGCAACTGTCTTTGACTTTCTTCCATGCCTTTTGCTCATTTGATCCATCTCAAGTTCATGAGTCTTGAGCATACCATAAATTTCATCAAGTGTAGTTTCAGCAAGGTCATAGTTGTCTCTTATGGTAGTAGACTTCAAATCCCAATTTTTAGGAAGAGCTAAATGGAATTTTAGATTTGAATCTTGAAGATCATATTCCTTGTCCACCGGTGATAGATCATTCAAGAGTTTGGCAAACCTGTCATATAAATCAGTTAATGATTCATCAGCTTTTGAATCAAAGTGCTCATACTCTTGTGTGAGTATAGTCTTCATGTTCTTTTGATGGCTTCAGTTCCCTGGCATCTTGTCTCCAAAGCATCACATATTTCCTTTGCAGTCTTGCATCCAAATACTCTTTTTGACATGACATTGTCAATTGCACTATGAAGCAGATGCCTTACCCTTGCATCATTGGCAATAGATGAGATGTCTTTAGGTGTGTAATCACCTTTCTCCTTTGGTATCATCTTTGCTGGTTGATCAGCAACTGCAACAGAGAGCTTGGTAGGCTTATATGGTCCATCATTAATTCTATCAAGGTATTCTGGATCTGTGGTTTCCAGAAACATAGCCATCTTTACCTTCCATATAGGATACTCAGATGCTCTCAGTATGGGAACCCTAATACTCTCATATCGACTGTGTGTTTGATTGTTTTGAGTATCTTGAGTTTTGGTGGGCTTAGGTGGAGTTTGTGTTTCATCAGACATGATTGTAAACTAGATCTCACTATTTGTATATCAACAGAGATGCTCTGATACCACTTGTTAGGTCACACAACACTATAGAAGGGGGTTGAATATAGTGTTTATACAATCAAATCGATTTAGAACACAAGTATGTAACAGTATTCAAGTTTATTCTATAAGTTCTGTTATAAAGTAGGTTAAACTACTCTCTCAGTGATGAACAATATCACTAAGAGCTTCCAGGTTACAATGAATAATGTTCTCGTGAATGATAACACTTATAGTATAAACCCTAAGTTGTGTTTATATAGTACACAGTTACAAGATATGTTCTAATTGATACGGAATATGATTCTGTCTCCTAAAATATATCAATCAGATATTATCTTCTACAAGTCTTCTAGCTGTCCAACTCTTCATGCATATCTTCTTTTGTTTTAGTCCAGATCCTCTCATGTAAATCAGCTACATTCCTTATCTGAAGTCCCTGCACTTAAGTCCTGATATAAATCCTGACGGCCGTAAGTTCTGATATAAGTTCTGACTTCAGTAAGTCCTGATTTCCAGTAAGTCCTGATAAGTCCTGATATTAAGTTCTGAAACTAAACACAACAGATTAGACATGACATCACAAATATATCTAACAAATATTATTCACATAATCTCATTTCTAAGTCACGTACTTAGAGATATAGAATGCATATCATATTCCAAGAACATTTATTAATCTAATATTTATATTACAGTAAATTAAGACATTATAAATTATTAAAAGAATAATTGATTGAACATAAACATTAATAATCCAAATGTCATAAACAAAAGATAATAGTGTTGTCTCTAGAGCAGAAACACTAACAAATATTTGGTTAAAGTCTTACATCATTAAAATTTATTTTATTTTTATAATTTTTAATATTATTAATATATCTTGACTTCCACATAATTGGATTGTTAGGAAATAATAGTGAAAAAATGAAACGCCTACTTGGGATGGAATATAAATTAGAAGTATTAGTAAAATCATTGGTTGAATGTAAAAATTTGAAATCCAAAAAATAATTTTTTTTCTATAATATTTAAGATATTACTAAAATATCTAAATCATGAAATCGATACGAAAAAAATGAAATATCAATCTGGATTTACAGTAAACATTAGATGGAAGTACTTAGGGCTGCAAATGAGATGCCACCAGATTCAGGATCAGGAATCTAGGTTATCATGCTGACTATATTCCAATTTTAACTTTCTCTTGTATTATATATTATTTACACACACATTTTGACCCCGAACTTTATCTTACTCAATCACATGTTATATTCTTGGATATAAAATTAATACATAACTAGAGTTAAACAATTCACATAGTGATATATATTACAATCCTAAAAGATTAAAGTATTTAAGTTTTGTCACAAGTGTAGCCTCTACATGAGACCATACCCACGGCCAAATAAATATTTATATTTTAGTCCTTTACATATATAATACTTATATATAAGTCGAATAAAAAATAGCTGAAAATTGAACCAGCTCATTTGTCCGACCTGTGACATGGCTCTAAAAAACCTATGTAAAAATTACGCGATTCTGACGCGCTTCCTGGAAGTCAACTTGCAAATCGACATCCTGATTAGCTATTGTATTATGACATTTTTAAAGAAAATAAGTGTGAGGTATTGACAAGCCATAATAATAACAATATAAAAATGATTTAAAAATGTAAAGTTATATTCCAGTACGTTATTGTATAATATAAAGAATGAAATCTCAGTGTTATATATACGCCTTTTTCTTTTTAAACCGAATAGAAAATTATTTTTATAAAAATATCTTGTCAATATTCTTGTTAACTCAACACCTAGACTTTGGTTATAATTTTGCATAACAATTCGAAAATGGAATAATATGACTTTATCTAGAGCCCATTAATATACGATGATCAATCATATAATGGTAATAATTAAATTTCTATAGTCGAAGGATAACTTCCTTACTCCTAGTTGTGACCCTAACCGTATTTGGACCATCTATATTTTCTATACTCTCGGGTTTTTAACATGCTTCATATGTTTTCATGTGGTACACCTGTAGTCTCCCCAATACCCAAGTTACTGCAGTCTACCCCTCCATGTCCATTAAAGAATCTTATCTTATTCATGTAACTTACATCTAAGTTCCCCAGGAGTAATGTTTGTTGGTAGGTATAACTCATTATATATATAAATTTAATGTTTGTTGTGCTTCGGAATATTTGAGGAAGCATTTTACCAAATATGGGTTGACCGTTGTCAATGGATTAATATTCAGGGGAGAGTTCCTTTTTATGATTTGTTCAAGATACTTAAAATAAAATGAGATAATATTCCCAAAGTTTTAAAAGCGTTTAAAGATTTTCCGAAGTTAGGAGATAATTTCAAATAAAATTTTATGATTTTTAAATCAAGTAAAATCTTGAAGAGATATTCATTAATTAATAACTTAATTATTAAATAAATATCATATAATAAAATTTCCGTTAATCGATAAATAATAAGAAGTGGATAAACTTTGAGTAAATATATTTAAAGAATAATAAATAGTGTTCATTACTTGAAAATTGAAATGATATGTTTGAAAATATTTTATAAATCTAACTAGTACATTTAGTAACTCGGAAAAGTGACATTAAATCCTTGAGAACCTTTATATCATTTAATAAAATCATTATATGTTAATTATAAAACATCCCATGAACATTTACGGGTTTTTAACAACAGAATATTGATCTAATGTAAATACACTATATCATGCTACATATTTAGCGTTATTAATTTAAAATAAGTATACTACTTATACCAATATTATGAACATGCGGTGTACGATAAAATATAACATTAGTTGTAAAACAAAATAATCAACAAGCATACGTCGCACTATTTAAATTATTCACAACACAACGGTGCTCATAATATTGGGTTTGAAAAATTTCCTGGAAGTCCGGAAGTGGATGGTGTCCGGGGGTTGGTCCGGTAATTTATTACATAAGCATAAGTGTTCCATTCATTTCTATTTTCAACTTACCATCTCTTCGTTAATTATGCAATTAAAAAACTCAACAATGGTCCACTAAAGTCCACTTTATTCTTATTATACTCTAATTGAGTTATTAATTTCCTTTCTTAAAGACTTTGGTCTAAATTTCATCATTGGAGTCAGAGACAACCACTTAACAGGTTTTCACTAGCGCGACCTCAACTTCTTTATTTTTATAATTTTAAAAAAAAATTAACATCTTATATGCAATTATTTTCAAGAGCTTCCTCACAATATAAGTCATCTATTCTCCAAATTTTATAATTTGTAATATCTTTAAGGGGTTCATTTATACTCATAAATTCAGTATTATGTAGTAGTTTGTACATCTCACCCATGTTTATAAAAACATACTTATTTCTTAAACTGTATGTCGCAATCATGCGATTCAAGCGCCTAAAACCTCATAACAAGATCTACAATTACCAAGTCAATGAAGTCCAAAAATCATAAATCATTCTCTCTGGATTTCTGCATAAACTAAGCTTTCTCAAATTGGGCATTATAACAACATAACTTTTATGACTTTTATGATTTTAACTACATCAATCCAATCACAACCAACCAAGACCTTGATATTATCATCTTGAAATCATGTATAACTCAAAAACCCAAGTTCTTTTTCATAATATCTTTACACGACAAGTTATCCATGAATATACAACTAAATCAACATCCAAGCACTAAAATACCTTAACCTTGTAAATAAGTAGGAAGAGAACTTTTATACCTTTCGTAGAATTTGAGAGAGCTTGGGTTGAATGGTATGGCCTCGGATGATCCTTGTCTAGCCCTAAAACCAACAAAAACTTAGTGACACTATTCATCGCTATTCATCATCTTCTTCAATAATTTATTAACCTATCAAAAAGTTAATATAAGTGGATGGGGGATTTATTTTATTTTAGTTGAGTGGTGTAGATATTTAGGAATTAATGGATGAATTTTACTAAGTTTGGAACTTGGAATTTTGAATTCCAATTCACCTATTTTTGTGTTTTTGCATAATGGAGCTTGAATGGGGAAGAGCTTTTCTTTTCTTTCTTGAAATATTGGTTGATTTTATGATATGTATTTGTGTATGTAATATGTATAAAATCAAGATACATCAAATTTCTAAATTTATGCCCAGCTGGTACACAAATTGGTCAAGTTCTTTCATGATAATATCCTTGAATCCATATTTTAGGGAAGTGTGTTCCTTAACTTGATTATAAGTTGCTAACTTTCTTGGTTGGTCTGTAACCAATTTGTTTGTGGCTTTTACAAGGATTTTGCATGGGTTTTCAGTTGATTACTTGTGAACTAATGAATAATACTTAAATTTCTTTCCATAAGTTGAATTAATTCTCATAAATGCTTCGTGTTATAATTCCTTTTATTATATATTTTCTTACCAATTCTAGTACTTAGACTTGGTTATATTTGATATTTCAATTCTCATAATTTCCTTGGTCGTATTATAATTCTCAGATTGTTCGATAGCTCGTAAAGTACGATTATATTAAATAACGGGTTCTTCAAAAATTACCAACTTTTACATGTAATCATTTGTAATGTAAAAGCATAATCATGACTTGAAAAATTAAATTGGTAACTCGTATATGGTGTGGAAAAAAGTTTTTCATTAATCATCAGGATCACTATTCATACAAGTCTTTAACAATAGTCAAAAATTTGGGTTATTACAACAAAAGAATAGAGTCATTCGTGAATAAAACCTCTTATAAGTGAACTCGATTCGGTTCATTTTCTTAGATGAACCGATTATGAAAATTAAAATAATTATGGATGAGTAAACGAGTCGAGACAAGCATTTTGTCTGTTTTGCTCAGATTCGGCTCGTTTAGCTCGAAATCGATTTGAAATCGGCTCGAATTCGGCTAACTCGATAAGCCTCGAATTCGGCTAACTCGATAAGTCTCGAATAAAGTTTATATATATTATAAATAATAAATTAATACTAATCAATTAAATATTTTTATTAGTACATTTTTCTCATCATTTAATAATATATTAAGTATTTTAGAAATTTCAAAACATTTAACTAATAATAATAATTTAAATATTTAACTAAAACGTCAAAATTAAAAAATTGAAACTATAAACTACTCAAAAATAATGCTCACAACTAAAAATTTAAAATTTTCATCCAACCCTTTAATAAAAAATTCAAAATTAACCTCAAAACCCAAAAGTTTAAAAATAGTGGTCACTCCTAAAAATTTAAAATTATCGTCCAACATCTATCGGAATTTGGTAAGAAATATATGATATATATATATATATACATACAACCTTTTTATCTCATTTTATCTCTTTATATCTTAAATATTTAGGTACAACATTATCCCTCCTATATATTTAGACATTTCTATATTTTCTTACCGGTGTTTGTTGTTATATTTTTTGTTGTTTATGAACTTCACATTTTACACTTATGTGTAAACTGTGAACCATATGTATAAGTTATTCATGTGTGTGCGCGCGCATATTATTAATATTAATTATAATTTTTCTAATTAAAAATAATCAAACACTTTGTCTTTAACAAATTTCGAACACTCAATATCTCTAAAGAGAGCGAGTGAGATAACAGTACATCATGTGGTATTAAAAATAATTATTTATTTGAAATTTTTATGTAGATTGTTGTTTCTTGAGGGAGACTAATGCGGCGACAACGACAAAATTACAAAGACATTAAATAGAATAGAGGCTAAGGATTATAATGCTGAAAAAAGATAAAATTATAAAGATCTTAGGTAGAATAGAGGCTAAGGATCCAATAATTTTGGAAATTCTTAAGACGATTACTATAAACTTTTATGAAAATTCTTGATGCGTTGTTATGATAACAACTTCTTTAAATATGAAAAATTAGTTTTAAAATGTAAATTAAACTTTCAAATATAGGTAACTGATAATACCTGGTTATGGTTTATAATGCATGTTAGAATTTTAGTTATGGTTGAATGCTAATGATTTTAGAATTCTATTTTATTGTGCAATTCGTTGTACATGAATGTCAAAAATAAAATTGAAAAAAACCGCCAAAAATGGTGGTAGAAAATCATTGGTAGAAAATGACATGTTTGATGGCTATTGACATGTTTAGCCGCTACTGTCACATAAAACCTATTGATTACTCCACAAAACATATCGATTCTTGTAGGAAATATGTAACATCCCCAAATCCGGGGTCAGGATTGGGTGTCATCAAATAAATTTAAACAATATGAACCTGTATATCAAAATAAATATATAGATAACCCCTCAATTCCAGATTGTTTACAAGTTAAGGTATGAAACAAGAATCTAAAACATCTTAAATTATATAACAACTAATCATATGTTATTATTATTACCTCTTAGCTATTTCCCACGTCTTATTTATTTTGACATGTCCATCTATCTGAAGTCGGGGTTTCTCCGCTTTGCTATCTATGTGAACTCTCTACAGTTCCCCTTACTGCTGAAAGAATAAAAGAATAACAAAATAAGAGTAAGCCAAAAATGTCTAGCATGTATCATAATTGGTTTTCAGGTATTATTATCAAAAGAAATTCCCGGACACAATCTTTATATAATTTTTTTAAAACATCTTTATTTATTTGAAGTAAACATTGGATCATATTAGCCCTCATTCATAAATGAAAATCAACGAGCAATTCACTGATTCAATTCTTGAATCAGGTCTTTGTCCGGTTTTGTAATCATAAAACTTTTCAAGAAGGAATGTCGTTAATGGCGATCAACAATAAATTACACTGGACACTAGATCGACATTCGCACCCATACTCTGCTGATCAGTTAGGATATAGTGCAGATCTATACCTACCTGTATAGATCCATTCGGGTACCAGGCACTATGGCCCAATAAACAGTGGTCCGGTCCATCCCCGACTCATAGGGTCCAGTCCAACCCTGACCCTCATATCAAAGGTCCAGCCATCTCTACCCCTTATTGTAACCATCCAGTCCGTAGAGTACTTTGATGTCAAATCATTTTGATTTCAAAACATCCTCATTTAAGGTTCGTAAATAACCCGGAATAATAGGTATTTGCTCAAGAGATCGCAACTAATAATAAGGAACAAGAACACTAAAAGGCCCTTGCATGATTAAGAGTAATTGCAGCAAAATATGAAAATATTTAACTATTCTGAATTTAGAATAGGGAAGAAATACTTGAAATATATCACAAGAAAGTTTAAGAATACTTGCCTCCATTGTTAATTCTCTGATCTTTAACTATCTGCCATATTACTCAGTTCTGGTATATCTATATTTTCATCGACAGGCTATATGACCCTTCTGATCAATCACCATCCTATGTTTATATCATCTCTATATTTACTTGTCTCATGTATTTCATATAGACAACCTTTACTTTTAAATCTCTCTGTCGGGCTTTGAACGCCTCGATCTATGTGTATCTATCATAAAAGATCATATTTGAATTATCTGACAATATATAATTGTCTATTATACGTTTATCCTTATCGTCTACCCGCCCGATAATAACAGATATGGATCATATTTTAATCAGATAATGTTTAAAAGATAAATGGACTCATAATTCATATAACACATAAACACATAAGGCATGTATCATATAATTCTTCTAAGATATGATTTAATTCGTCAAAATATTCGACTCGGTGCATTTAAAATTGAAATCGAGTCAAAATATGAATTTTTAATAATTATGTGACTCATAAATGTTTACAAAATCAAGAGACCTTTCGAAACAAAAGATTTTATGTCTCGAAAGTATTTTTAATAGAATCAAAATATTTTTCTTAGTTTAGACGCGTTCGTTTCGTATTAAACGGACGAACAATCTATTTATTAAGAATAAAATAAGAATAATTATTTATGATTATTTAGTTTTCTATAAGAATAATTTTAAATACATTTATATAATTTTAAAAGCTCAAAATGATTTTTAAATTATTATTTGGCCTAATTTATAAATAATTACATTTTATTTAATTATGTATAGATAAAATTAATTAATTAAATAAATTAATCAATTAATTAAATCCATAAAATTAACTAAAATAAATTATAAATAATTATATCAGATTTGGATTTTCGAAAAGAAAATGATTTTTCCAAAATTAAAATAATTTAGTTAATTATTTAAATAATTAACCAAATTAAATTTTGAATTAAAAAAATTTTAGAATTAAAAAAATAAATCTTAATTTAAATAATAGATAGAAAACCCAGAAACAGGTTTTGAGGTTAGGGTTATCTTCCCCAGCGGATCGAACTGTGGTAGGGCTGAAGAACACTCACCGGAAAATGAAGAACAACCGCCGGAATCTGGCCGGCGAAGCTTCAAGTTCCGGCCAAGCCCCGATCACAGCCATAACAACTAGGTTTGAGTTCATTTTTGTGTCAAAATCGTCGTAAACAAACACAGAAACACGATGGTGATCACAACACCTTCAGATGATCATCAACCTCCATTTTCGGATCAAAATGAACAAAATTCCGACGAGCTTTCTGGAAAAACTCGAAATTATTCAATCTTGAACCAAACTCGCTGATTCTTATATCAAATTAAAGCTTATGCAACCTATAATCTATTGCTAAGATCAAAATCAACAACCATATCATAAATAATCAGAAAAATCAAAATCAAAATAAAAAAAAAAACAAAAAGAAACAAAAACAGGGTCTAGTCAATTTAGCAATCGTTTGATACTAATAAATACATGAATCGATTGTAAATCACATAAGTAAGCTATATCAATCATCAAAATCAAACAATGACCCTTGAATCAAAAAGCCCCAAATTCAATTAAGAACATTCAGATCCCTTATAAACCCTAATTTTAATAATTCGAGAATCAAACCCAAATTTCTATATGTTATTGAACTCTAAATTTAACATATAAATACCAAAATGATCAGAATAAAATTACCTACAAGATGCAATCATCTACAAGATGCAATCATCAAATCACACAAACAACATCAAAATCAAAAATTCATATTTTAGTCATAATTTAATTTGAATTTAAATTAAAATATAGGAAAATACCTTTGATTTCTGCAGTGAAATTGATTGTAGAATTTGAAAGTACTTTTCACAAGCTTCGATTCGGTTACTCACACGCTTGATTTCGATTTTGATAATGCCTTCATTTTTAGCTTTGATTTTGAAGAACGCGACGAATATTAGGGTTTTTCTCTGTAAATTATAAAATTTAACTGTTTATTTATGATTATCTGTATAAAATAAAATACGATACAGGCTATTTATACTTAGGGATTACTGGTACCCCGTTGTATCATATCGGATATAAAAATAGATTACTTAGCCACTAAGTAACAATAAAACTGATCCAATCCGATACCGGTTTAGGATAATTATCAAAACTGGGCTTTTTATTATACAACCTACAAGAAGATAATGTAATAGTTTAATTAAAATATTATGTTGCTCAAGAATACGGGTTTTATCGATTTACCAAAATAAATATTGCATCAAAATTTTACGCTGAGACCGCACGGGTAAAACCATACTCCGGATCAAAAAAGTCAAAACACAAAATATGCTCGGAATAATAAATTGGGTTAGGAAGGAGTTTTCCCGAGACATCCGGGTGGTAAAAACATAAAAACGGTTGAAGTGGGACGATTCCCGGCTATACAAAATAGTTTATAATTACTCGAAAAAATTAATTTATTAAATCTATAAATATTTTATAAAATCCTATAATAATATATATGTTAGGAATATATGTGTATTAGTTTGATGATAAGTTAAACCAAAATACTTAAGTAGAAATCTAGTGTTTGTAGCCTCAATGGGTAAGACCACTTTGGTTATCCGTTGATGGAGTAGCTTTACTTAAAAATAAGTTTAGTAGTGTAGCACACGTCAGTCTGTGTAATTGAGTTATAATTCTTAGAAGTTATAGGAAATTATAAGTCATGTTGACTACTAGTGGATATGCAAATAGGAGGGCTAATTGTAAATATTTCATGCCTTGTAATTTTGTATAAATGAAGTAGTATCAACTGGTAAAATAAAGGCCTTCAACGGATGAGAAACAAAGCTTCAACGGATGTCTCTAAAGCTTCAACGGATGTCTCTAAAGCTTCAACGGACAACATCCCTCAACGGATAAGAGCATCAATGGATAAAGCCATCAACGGATGAAAGCTTCAATGGATGCTCAGTTCCATAGCAGTTGATAGTTACAATTCATAAGCTGACAGAGGCACATGGGTTGACAGAGACAATTGGAATGTGGTAGCCTCTTGGAGGAATCAAGAAAAAGCAGCATTTCCATTCTGGTGCAAACAAGGAAGTATTCAAAGATTCACAGATTATCTTAGATTGCATTGGATAGAGAAATGAAGAAGAAACATGTGAAGGAATATTTTATAATTGTATTTTATCTTTATCTTCATTTGTAAAACTTGGTGATATATAAACCAAGTTGCAGCTAGTAATTAGGTATGAATTTTCAAGAGTTGTTTAGAAAAATTCAGAGAGAAAATCATCTAGTTAGTACTAGGAAGCAGTTGTGAACAATTCTTTGTACCACAGATTTTCTGAAATACACATCTCTGGTGGAACAACAAATCCACCAGAAAAGTTTTAAAAGCTTCCTTGTTCTTTACATTTGTGTTTTGAATATACATTTGTCTGCACTTGCTTAAAGCAATTCATACACGTCTGTTCATTATACACTTAGCCTTTGAAACTGCTCAAAACTTTAAAAAAATTTGAGATTTACATTCAGCCCCCTTCAATAAATCTCATTATTAGTTTCTTGGGAATAACAATTGGTATCAGAGCAAGCTCTTGACATACAAAGAGTTTAAAGATCTATTCTACTAACATTATGAGTAAGAAGGATATTGGAGTGAAGATTCCAATCCTGGAAAGGGATAATTATCATCACTGGAAAGTGAAGATGCATCTACATCTTCTCTCTCAAGATGAAAGCTACATAAACTGCATTGAGAATGGTCCTCACATCCCTCATAAAGTGGCCACAGCTGCTACTGCCACAGTTGCTGTTGGACAGTCTATTCCCAAGCCAAGAGCAGAATGGACTCCTGAAGATATTGAAGAGGTTCACCAGGACAAGAAGGCCATGAACATTCTGTGTAATGGCCTAGACAAAGATATGTTTGATAATGTCATTAACAGCCTCTCTGCTAAGGAAATTTGGGATACTGTACAACTTATATGTGAAGGTACTGAGCAAGTTAGAGAAAACAAAATGCAGCTTCTCATTCAACAATATGAATACTTTTGTTCTGAAGAAGGAGAATCATTGAATGATACTTTCAATAGATTTCAGAAACTGTTGAATGGATTGAAGCTGTATGGCAGAGTGTACCAAGTCAAGGATTCCAACTTAAAATTTCTAAGGTCTCTACCAAAGGAATGGAAGCCTATGACTGTTTCACTAAGGAATTCTCAAGATTATAAGGACTTCACACTTGAAAGATTATATGGAATTTTGAACACCTATGAACTTGAGATGGAGCAAGATGAGCTGTTGGAGAAGGGAAAGAGAAAAGGTGGATCAGTTGCACTTGTAGCTGAAAATGAGAAAACTGAAGCCATGAATGAAGAAAAGACAATTCCAAGTCTCAAAATTGGCACAAGCAAATCAGAATCAAGCAAGGGAAATGAGCAAGCAACTGAGGTTGAAGACAATTCCAATCAAGATGACTCTAATGATGTTGATGAACATCTGGCCTTTCTGTCTAGAAGATTTGCAAAGATGAAATTCAAGAAAAACACTAGAGCCACTAAGCCAAACAAGAACATGGTGGACAAGTCTAAGTTCAAGTGTTTTAACTGTGGCACAAGTGGACACTTTGCAAGTGAGTGCAGAAAGCCAACTTCTAAAGAAGAAATTTGAGCAAGTGGATTACAAAAAGAAAGATTTCGAATTGCTCAAACAAAAGGAAAGGACTTTTCTGACTCAGGAAAATGACTGGGTAGCTGATGGAGCCAATGAAGATGATGATATGGAGTATGTCAACTTAGCCCTGATGGATAATTCTGATGAGAATGAAACTAGTTCATCAAGCAACCAGATAATCACTACTGACCTCTCTCATCTTTCTAAAGATGAATGCAATGAAGCTATAAATGATATGTCTACTGAATTGTATCATTTACGTATTTCTCTTAAATCACTGACTAAAGAGAACATGAGAATTAAAGAGAATAATTTGTTCTTAAGTGATAGGAATGTTATGTTAGAGGGTAAGGTAATTGAGCTTGAAAAGATTAAAATCAAATGTTTATCTGTTGAGAGTGAACTAGAAGAGTCTGTTAAGAAAGTAGAAATTCTTTCTAAACAACTAGAACATGAGCAAGAGGTAATCAAGGCCTGGAAAATATCTAGGGATGTTAGTGCTCAAATTGTCAAAGTTCAAGGAATTGAATCATTATGTGAGAATGCCTGGAAGAAAAACAAAAAGGAAATGGAATTGGTTGATGGACTGTCAACGGATGTGGAATCAACGGATGATGAAAGTCATCCGTTGAAAGAAGAAAAGGAGCATCCATTGAAGGCTCATCAGTTGAAACATGAAAATGATTCTAAAAAGGATAATTTAAAAAATCTCAGTAGGAAGTTTGGTTCAATTTCGAAGAACTTTGTCAAAGAAGAAGCTAGCACATCCAAAGATGCTAGTAAGGTGAATATAGGACACATGACTTTAGATCAGTTGAAGAATAGGCTTAAGTTGGTTGAGGATAAAAAGGAAACCAAAAGAAAATCAAATAGAAATGGGAAGGTAGGGATTAACAAACATAACAATTACACACCTGATAAGTATGCCCCTAGGAAAAGTTGTGTGCATTGTAGTAGTGTTCATCATCTATCTGCTAACTGCAAATCTGTTAAGAATGCTCCCATGCCTTTAACTCCTTCCATGCCTAACATCTCTATGTCACCATTGCATGCCATGCCTGTTCTGTCTCAACAGAATCCTCATGCACATTTTGCAAACATGCCATATATTAATAATCCTTATTTTACTGCATTTAGTATGCCTCAAATGCCATACAACATGCCTATATGGAATAACATATTTGCACAATCCATGCCTTATCAAATTCAACCAAATGTGCTAAATGATTCTGTGACTAACCCTACACTTCAACCATCTACATCTGAGACCAAGGTTGACTCAAAGTTACCTAAGTCAACAGGTGCAGGAAGTGTGAAGTCTAGGGAAAAGACTAACAAGGCTGGACCCAAGGAAACTTGGGTACCAAAACCAACTTGATTTGATTTTGTTGTGTGCAGGGAAAAAGATGGAATCTTTGGTACTTGGACAGTGGTTGTTCAAGGCATATGACAGGAGATTTCACCCTGCTCACAGAGTTCAAGGAGAGAGTTGGCCCTAGCATAACCTTTTGAGATGACAACAAAGGGTTCACTATGGGATATGGCTTTATTTCAAAGAAAAATGTCATCATTGATGAAGTTGCACTAGTTGATGGTCTCAAACACAATCTATTGAGCATCAGTCAACTATGTGACAGAGGGAATACTTTTTCCTTCAATTCTGAAGCCTGTGTTATTACTAGCAAGAAGGACAACAAAGTGGTTCTAATTGGAGTTAGAAAAGGAAATGTGTACTTGGCTGACTTCAACTCTACATATGCAGAATCAATAACTTGTCTTTTTAGCAAAGCAAGTCAAGATGAAAGTTGGCTATGGCACAAGAAGCTGTCCCATTTGAATTTCAAGACAATAAATGATCTAGTAAAAAAGGACTTAGTTAGAGGAATGCCTCTAATGGAATTCTCAAGGGATGGACTGTGTGATGCTTGTCAGAAAGGAAAACAAAAGAGAGCATCATTCAGTAAGAAGCTTGAATCATCAATTGATGAACCATTACAACTGCTATACATGGATCTTTTTGGACTATTCAATGTATTGTCAATTTCAAGAAAAAGATATTGCCTAGTGATTGTAGATGATTTCTCAAAGTTTTCATGGACTTATTTTCTTGGTTCAAAGGATGAAGCTATTGAAATCATTAGCAATCATATCAAGCAAGTCAACAATCATCCAGATTTCAAAGTAAGGAATATCAGGAATGACAATGAAACTGAGTTCAGGAATTCTACCATGAGGTTGTTTTGTGAAGAAAATGGGATCATGCATGAGTTCTCAGCTCCAAGGACTCCACAACAAAATGGTGTGGTGGAAAGGAAGAACAGATCACTAATTGAAGTTGCAAGAACAATGCTTGAAGAGTCAAAACTCCCAACATATTTTTGGGCTGAGGCTGTTACCTGTGCATGTTACACTCAGAATATTTCTCTAATTAATCAGGCAAAAGGCATGACACCCTATCAATTGTTCAAGAGAATAAAACCAACCTTAAACTTCCTTCATGTCATTGGTTGCAAATGCTACATTCTAAGGAACCAACCAGATCACAAAGGCAAGTTTGATGCAAAGTCTGATGAAGGGATATTTGTTGGTTATTCTGCTGGAAAATCATATAGGGTCTACAATCTAAGAACCCACATTGTTATGGAATCTGTGCATGTTGTGTTTGATGATAAAAAGATTGATGGACTAACAGATGAGGGACACCATGAAGGACTCAAATTTGACAACATTGAGATATATTGTGATGACAGTGAATATGAGAATGATGGAGAAGATACTTCAAAAAGGATTCAAAATTTGCCTTTGGATAATGCACAAAATGCTGCATCAGTTGAAAGTCATAACTCAGCATCCGTTGACAGAAGTAATGCAGCATCCGTTGAAAGACAAAGTGCATCATCCGTTGAAGTACATAATGGAGCATCCGTTGATCATAGTTCATCAATGGATAATCAAATTACATCATCAGTTGATAGAACTCCGAGTTCCTTGCAAATGACCAACAACTCAGGGGGAGTTTCAACTAATCAATACTCTATCTCACACCATGACACACTGAGGCCACCTCATCTAGAGCTAATCTACCACCTCAAAGGAAATGGACCAAGAGCCATCCCTTTGAACTGATCATTGGTGATGCAACATCTAAAGTGCAAACTAGAAGGGCTACTCAAGATGAATGTCTATACAGTAGTTTTCTATCACAGGAGGATCCTAAGAGAGTGGAAGAAGCTCTATTAGATCCAGATTGGATTTTAGCTATGCAAGAGGAGCTAAACCAATTTGAGAGGAACAAAGTATGGAAGCTGGTACCTAAGCCAAAGAACAAGAGTTCTATTTACATAAAATGGGTATTCAGAAACAAGATGGATGAAAATGGCATTGTCATAAGGAATAAAGCTAGAGTGGTTGCCAAGGGCTACTCTCAACAAGATGGAATAGATTTTGATGAGACATTTGCTCCTGTTGTAAGAATTGAAGCCATCAGAATTTTTCTAGCCTATGCAGCCCATGCCAATTTCAAAGTCTATCAAATGGATGTCAAGAGTGCATTTCTGAATGGAGAATTGGAGGAAGAAGTCTATGTGAGTCAAACTCCAGGGTTTGAAGATCCAAATTTTCCAGACCATGTGTATTATCTGTTGAAAGCACTCTATGGACTAAAGCAAGCACCTAGAGCCTGGTATGAGACTTTGTCAAAATTTCTTCTAGATAATCACTTCACTAGATGTACTGTTGACAAAACTCTTTTCTTTAGAAATGTTAATAGCTCTACAATACTTGTTCAAATTTATGTAGATGATATTATATTTGGTTCTACAGATGATAAACTTTGTAAAAAGTTTGCTAATTTAATGAAAAGTAAATATGAAATGAGCATGATGGGAGAGCTAACTTATTTTCTTGGTTTACAAGTTAAACAAGTTAGTGGTGGAATTTTCATTAGTCAAACTAAATATATTTATGATCTTTTTAAAGAAGTTTGACTTAATGGAATGTTCATCTGCAAAAACTCCCATGGCTACTGCCACTAAGCTTGAATTAAACAAGGCTGAAAAGTTTGTGGACATTACAAGCTATAGAGGCATGATTGGTTCACTTCTATATTTAACTGCTAGTAGACCTGATATAATGTTTGCTACATGTCTTTATGCTAGATTTCAAGCGGATCCTAGAGAATCTCACTTAGTTGCTATTAAAAGAATTTTCAGATATCTCAAAGGGACTCCAAATCTAGGAATTTGGTACCCTAGAGAGTCTGGTTTTGATCTAATTGGCTACTCAGATGCAGATTATGTAGGTTGCAAAATAGGAAGGAAAATTACAACTGGCACCTGTCAATTTCTGGGGAATAAGCTTGTGTCATGGTTCAGTAAGAAGCAAAATTATGTTTCTACATCAACAGCTGAGGCTGAGTACATTGCTGCTGGTAGTTATTGTGCATAGATATTATGGATGAGGAATCAACTATTTGACTATGGGCTAAATGTTGACAAAATTCCAATATTCTGTGACAACACAAGTGTTATTGCCATTACTGAAAATCCAGTGCAGCATTCAAGAACCAAGCACATTGACATCAAGTACCACTTCATAAGGGAATATGTAATGAATGGTAGTGGAACTTCATTTTGTTCCAAGTGAAAAACAAATTACAGACATATTTACCAAGCCACTTGATGAATCAACATTCACAAGATTGGTAAGTGAGCTAGATATGCTTATTTTTTCTTAAATTCATGTCCAAATTGTAATTTGTAATGCAGCCTGAAATGAATTTGTTACAAGAGCAAAGTTGGCTTTAAGTAAAGTTTATTCTATCAATGGATATTTTCTATCTGTTGAAAGGCAAAGTTGTTCTATCAACGGATGTTCATTATCCGTTGAAAGACAAATACTTTTCTGGAAATTTTATCATTCAACGGATAGAACTGTGTTAATCTTCAATGGATGACCGTTTACCTCATCCGTTGAAGTGTCACATCAGTCGATTCAAGTGGATCACAACCGTTGATTCTATTTTCTTAACCGTTGATACATATATATACAGTTGTATGTATTTGTATTAAAGGCAGTTTTTAGAATACATACAGTTTTTCTTTAATTCTTAAACGGCTGTAATTTACTTAAAAAATATTGTTTAATCATTCTCTTTTTTGTTTTAATTTGAGAAAGTATAAAAGTCCCTTTGAATTCTTATTTTCACTTTACGCTTTCTTGAAATTTCAAAAGCTTGTACTCTCTTTCTCTCCCAAAACTTTTAACTTTTCTCTGCAACTTCTACCCATAATAATGGCATCAGTAGTAAAGATAATGTCCCAATCTGGGTTTGTCTATGAGAAGAACAATTTCGTATCTTTGGTGGAAAAGAATGAAGCCCACTCAGATTATCATAAGATGATGGATTTCATCAAGAACTGCAAACTGAGTTATGCAATACTGGAGGCCCCAATGATTTACTATGGGGTAGTTGAGGAGATTTGGATAACTGCTGAGTTCAACTCTACTGATATGACCATCTCCTTCTCTCTCAAAGGTAAGGATTACTGTATTAACTCTGATGATATACAGTCCTATTTTAAATTACCTGAAAACAATGCCATGACACCACACACTGATAATGATGTATCTAGCATGTTAGATTTCATAGGTTATTCCCTTGATTCTACTAGTTTAGGAAGTATTAAGAGAAAAGGCCTTAGGAAGGAGTGGAGTTTTCTCAGTGATGCCTTTATCAAGGTTTTCTCTGGGAAAATTAGTAATTTTGATGCAATAACTTCAGCTCTTGTTAATATGCTCTATATGCTGGTTTCTGATAGGTACTATAATTTTAGCAACTATGTTATGCTAGAATTAGGTACTAGGTTAGGTAACAAGGCTAATAGAACTCATAACATCTATTATGCTAGATTCTTTATGTTATTGGCTAACCATATTGCTGAAGGTTTGGTCATAAATAATGAGAGTAATAAGCTCAAGTGCTGGGTACAAGAGAAGAGAGTCCTTGCAGACATTTTAAGAATTGACCTCAACAGTAAGGTTCCATTGGTATACTTACCAATTTAAATAACGAAAAATCCAAAATTTAAATAATGGTTGCACCTCGGGTAAGTGAGGTAAATATTTCTTCAACTCCTACTACTTCCAACCCCGTCATTTCTTTGCCTTCAAGAGTGGCCATGGGATCTGTGTCAATGCCCCAACAGATTCCTACCAAGGCCACCAAACCTAAAATTTCAAAACCCAAGTCAAAGAAAGCCACCTCTGTTGTCTCTCAAAAGACAACAGTTGTAACAACTACCATAAACCCCGAGGGGAGTGAACAGGGTGTTAGTGGTGAGGGGAGGGGTGAACATAAAGAAAACCCCCAGAATAAGGTAGGAGAGGTGAGTGGTACCCAAGCTAGCCAAGCCACAGTTTCTCAAAAAACTGTGGTGGTTGAAAAGGATTCAAACTCATCCCTAGTTGCACCCTCCCGAAAGGGTGTAGCTATTGAAAATAGTCCCCAACCAGGGACACAGAACAAAAGAGGGAGGGACACTAAAGCCATACACTCACCTGTAAAAGCCTTCACAAGAAGAAAGAAGGTCAAAACCCTAGTTTCATCACTGGGTGCACACACTGCACAGATACCATCACTTGTATCTATGCCTTCACAAATTCAGCTTGATGTGGCTCCAACAAATGTGGAGTCACAGCCCCATTCTCTCATAATTAACACACACCAACCACCAAATTCTCCATCACCATCTCTGGATGTGGACATGATTTTCACATCAATTCCTGATTCTCCCTCTTTACAACTCAGGGAGGAGCCTCACTCAAGTCCTGGTGATCATCATCTTTTAGATGATTTGTTGGATCATCAGCCAATTCTTTCAGACTTAGTTGAAGAATCTATGTCACTTAATTTAAAATCAATCCACACAGATTCAACAATTATGTCACTTTCAATTTCTACTTCTTTTACTTCTTCAACGGATATCCCTCATCCGTTGACAAGTGGTTGTTCTTCAACGGATAAGCTTAACGGCAGTTATCCGTTGATACCATCAGTTTCAACTTCAACGGATATTCCTTATCCGTTGATAGTCTCTACACAAACAACTAAATTAACTCCAAGTGTAGAAGACATGGTTATTGTACAATCACTTCTAGGGCTGAGGGAAGAGAGTGAAAACTTGAGTGAGAGGTTGGGTTGCTCCCAGGAAAAAGGAGAGCTTGAGAGTATAAATATGCATGCTATTTCTTCCAGCATGGTAAAAGAAAGTGAGAGGAGTACCACCTTAGTAGGTGAAGGTGAGGGTGTGAGGAGTGTGAGCCAAGGGGAGCCCCTGATGCAAGAAAAGAGAGAAATTGAGAGAAAAGCAGGTACAGGAGATATAAGGGTAGATCCAGCCATTGCTAGTGAGTCAATGATTGTGGATGATGCTGGCAAGGGAAGACAATTTCAGCAACATTATAGAGCTGAAATTGATAACATTTCCTTGGATGCTGACACTTTTACTCATCCTGTGTCAGCCTATCAACTATTGGCTACTTAGGGCAATCAGGAGGCAGAAAAGACTTCAAACCTAGTACATACTTCAGAATCTCTACAAAGAGATAAAGCTGCTGTCAATATGATGCCTTCTACAGCTGGAGAGCCATCTAAAGAATTTGGAGTCAATTCTAATGATGATGACTTTGGTTCTTTTGATGGAAGTATGAGCTTAGGGGGAGATGAAGGCCCAAGCTCTATTCCAGAGTTACCTGAATGGGCATTGATAAAGGAGTCTACACCAGGGCATTTCAATGTATCCTTGGTCAAACAAGTCATGGCAATCCAAAAGGCAATTCAGGAAACTTCCAATGCTGGTACCAAGGCCATTCTCCAAGCACACTTAGATTCTCTACATCTCATGAAGCTACAACAATTAAGACATAATCTAAGTGTGGATGAACTCACAAAAGGATATAGCTGACTTAAAGTCCTACACTACTGAGAAACTGGATACAGTTATGCCTTTTGGTAATATGCAGGAACTGTTACTGAAATTGAGAAGAGAATTAGATGCTGAAAAGAAGATGGCCAAATTGGCGCAAAGAGTTCAAATTATTGAGAACTCTATGGTGACCATTCTTCAAAATCAACAGTCTTAGACAAGTCTTCTAATGCAACTGGCTAAAGCACAGGGCTTGACCCCTCTCCTTGATGATAACAAAAAGGGGGAGAATAAAAGAGAAGGGGAGCTGTGGCGCCCTCCAAACCCGGGTCAGAAGTTTGGGGTCCACACACCTTATTTATAACTTGCTTATAATAATAATAAAGATAATAATAATAATATGCAGTGACCCTACTTACCAACTACCACGGACCGCAACAGGTTAAAGTATGCACACAAGCCAAATACACACTTATATTACAAATGTCCAAATCCCAACTATTCAAACTCAAAACTGAGTAGTAAGCATTATTACAAACTTTTACAAACTTAAATTATCTCAAAAGATGCCTACTAGCTTAACTCGATCAACCTGAACCCCTAGCTCTCGCGCTGGACCGGGGATCCTCATTACCAACTGGTTCCTTCTTAACTGGAAAAGAACATAAACAACATCGCACAAATGAGCTAACTAGCTCAGCAAGTCACAATGACAAAACTGAGAATAATGATCATCAAGTGAAAAGGGTTATGATATCAAGTGAACAATGGATTATGATTTAGAATTGCATATTATATTTTTATTTTAAAAATCTAAGGTTAGGCTGCTGATCAGTTACGCACTAACCCCGTGCAAAGCACACAACACTGCTCTAACTACTGGATCCAAGGCACACATTGGCCTAACTTGACCATTTATATGGTCTAACCACGAATCTGGTCCACAATTTTATAAAACAATCCAATTCTAACATAATAATAGAATAAACATTGTAAAGCAATAAATAGAATCATAAACAACATTGGATGTTTGATAATGAAATGGTTTCAACCTTCACAAAGGATCAATATGGCAATTTCAAAGCTTGGTTGTTAGGTAATGAAAAAATTGGATAACAAAGGAATCAACATTTCAAGGTTTCAAGGATTTGTTCTTTCAAAGCATAAGGTACAATGGTTAGAATATGTAAGTAATTCGATTTAGTGTTTGGTATTTAGTTTGTATGTATTTGTGGAGTAGTATCGTATATTTGTGGATTATATTTGGGTATACAATAATCAATGGTTTAGAAAGAATAAGGTTTACAGCTCAAACTGGAATCATGGTTTAGGGTTCAGTGCTTCAAAGAACTTGCAATATAAAACATGACTATCAATCAACTACGATTTATCTCGAGAAAGTTCAGAACACTTGCCTGGTACTAGCTTGCTATACTGCACTAACTTCCAATTACAATCGTCTACTCCTCGACTATCTGCTTCCCTTTCCTAAGCCTTGCCTCTTCTTCTCACATAACATAAGTATCTATCAATACTCAACTCATACAATTCTATTCGACATACACTTCTATCTACACTTCGTTTTACCCAAATCCGATTAACGGATTGAAAGTTACGCTATAAACAAGTAAACACCGAACATATAGACCGACCATCAACCAACAAGTCACATATAGCACATAATACGTCAAACAATCAATGATATATCATTTATAAAGGAGTCTCGGGTCATAAACAGGCTTTCGGGTATTTAAAATGATTTTTAAAACATTTTTCGGAATTAAAACGGGTCGTTGAATCAGTTTTAAAGTAATAAACAGGGTTCAGTTGGTCAAATCTGGCTTCAAAACAATTTTATAATAATTATCGAGCCTTAGAAACAATTTAAAATAATATTTTAAAGCTCGAAACTATTTTTCGGAATTTTTAAATCATTTTTAAATAATTAAATCTAATTAAGTAATTAATTAAAATCAATTAATAATTATTAAATCAATTAAACAATTAATTTTCAAATTAATTGACCAATTAATCAATTAATTATTAACTAAAATTAATTAACTAATTAATTCAGATTTATTTTCGAATTAAAAATAATTTTTGGAATTAAAATAATAATTTTTGAAATTTTCAAAAATTAAAAACGAATTTTTATAATTAAAATAAATAGAGAATATAATTTTTAAACATTTTTAAAACAAGAATCCTATTCTTGCAAACTCTGGAAACTTCAGGGACCAAACTGCATCGTCCCCAAAGGTCCAGGTACTAAACTGTAATTTGACAGGGGGTCGCTGGAAAACACCATGTTTCGCCAGAGAAATCGATGCAGGGATGATCAGGCCTCCATCACCTCCAGATCACATCTACACAACACCAGGAACACAACCATGCCATCAATTCATACTAACAATCCCTGAGTTGGCCGGAAAATGTTCAAGAAACTCGCCGGTTTCAGGCGAGTTCGACGAAAACTTTAAAATACAACTCCCTTCGTTACAGACCTCGTCGATTTGCAAAACTTGTACGAATAGATTGCAAATTTCACAAGGAATACAACCCACTATACCACAACATCTATATATCCCGAAATAAGAAACCCCCAAATTCAATTAAAAACATTCATACGGGTTATAAACCCTAATTTTAAAATTCAAATATTAAACTCAATTTTGAACATGTTATTGAACTCCAAATCAGTTATATGACATATGAAAATCATCAGGATAACAAGCTCTACAACATGCAAGCATCAAATCATCCAAACAATCATCCGAACAAAATTCATATTTTTAATCAAAATAATTCGAAAATAAATAAATTTCCAGAAAATAAACTTTGATTCTGCAGTGATATGGACCACAGATTCTGATAGTACACCTCAAGACCTTCGTTTTAAGTACTCGAGCTTTCCAAACGGATTCCGGTAACACCTCCGATTGTTGGTTTGATTTTCAGAAAGGTTTATGAATATATTAATTTTCTCTGGAAAATTATGTAATTACTGTCTGCAAATGATTTTTGGTACGAAATAAAATACGGTAAAGGCTATTTATAATGAAGGAAAATTAGTATCCCGTTGAATCATTCCAGATACAAAATGGTACGTTTATTTATAAAAACTGATCCAAACGGTACCGGTTTTCGGGATAATTATCAAAACCAGTACAATTTGTACTGCGGTCTTGGTCTCAGCGCCTGGTTACATGTATTACGAATTGATAATTGTGTTAGTTTAATAAAAAGATCCCGTTTATCGAAATTACGAGTTTTATTGATTTACCGAAATGAATACTTTTACTAACTTTACCACTTTATTTCTTAATACTTTCTCTCTTTCCTCTAGAATTTCTATCGGACTCTCTACATTTGACAAATCTGCTGAAGCTCTATTGGCTCATATTCTATTACATGCCTAGAGTCTGGATTATACTTCTTAAGCATCGATACGTGAAAAACATTATGAATGTGCTCTTTGTGCGGAGGTAACGCCAACTCGTAAGCTACTTTGCCGACGCGCTTTAAAATCTCAAAAGGTCCAACATATCTTGGGCTCAGTTTTCCTTTCTTTCCAAATCTCGTTAATCCCTTCCATGGTGATACTTTCAGTAATACCAAATTTCCTTCTTCGAATTCCATATTTTTCCTTGATTGATCTGCATACTTCCTTTGACGGTCTTGTGCTGCTATCAATCTCTTCTGGATAACTTCAACAATTTCATTTGTCTGCTGTACTAATTCAGGTCCAAGTATTTTGCGTTCTCCTACCTCGTCCCAATACACTAGAGATCGGCATTTGCATCCGTAAAGAGCTTCATAGGGTGGCATCCCAATACTGGAGTGATAACTGTTGTTGTAAGCAAATTCTATGAGGGGTAAATGCTCGTCCCAACTTCCGTTGAAATCAATAGCACAAACACGTAACATGTCTACTATTGTCTGGATCGTTCTTTCACTCTGACCGTCCGTTTGTGGATGGTAAGCCGTACTCATATTCAGTCTCGTTCCCAGACATTCTCGAAAACTCTTCCAAAATCTTGAATTAAATCTTGGATCTCGATCGGATACGATAGACCCAGGAACTCCATGACGAACTACGATTTCTTTCAAGTACATATGGACTAACTTGTCGAGTGAAAATCTTTCATTTATAGGCAGAAAATTAGCTGACTTGGTAAGTCTATCCACTATAACCCAGATGGCATCATGATTAGCTTTTGTCCTTGGTAATCCAACTATGAAATCCATGGCAATATGCTCCCACTTCCACTCTAGAATCTCCAATGGCTGTAGCAATCCACTTGGTCTCTGATGCTCTGCTTTAACTCTCTGACATGTATAACATGTGCTAACCCATTCCGCAATTTCCCTCTTCATATCTGGCCACCAATAATTTTCCCTTAAATCTCTGTACATTTTGGTACTCCCTGAATGGATTGAATACCTTGAACTATGAGCTTCCTGTAAAATTTCATTCTTCAACTCCGTTACTGGTGGAATCCAAATTCTAGAAGAAAACCTAAGAATACTTTGATCATCCTTTTGCGTGCATAATTCTTCACCTACCAAACGATTTATGTCCTGATCCATTACTTCTTCTTGATAGTTCTTTATCTCCTCTAACAACTCCAGCTGGAAAGTCATACTATACACTTTTGCTTCATCAGACTTACAAACTCTAATCTCCAATTCCAGTTTCTGAAATTCCTTATATATTTCTTCAGGTACTGATAACATATTTAACTTTTCCTTCCGACTCAACGCGTCCGCTACAACGTTCGCTTTACCGGGATGATAATTAATTGTACAGTCATGATCCTTGATCAATTCTAACCATCTCCTCTGTCTCATATTAAGCTCCTTCTGTGTGAATATGTATTTCAAACTTTTGTGATCTGTGTAAATCTCGCATTTTTCTCCATATAGATAATGTCTCCAAATTTTCAAAGCGAAAACTATGACTGCTAGCTCCAAATTATGAGTAGGATATTTCTGTTCGTGTGGTTTCAGTTGCCTTGACGCATACGCAATCACTTTATTGTTTTGCATCAGAACACATCCGAGTCTTTTATGAGAAGCATCACTATAGATTACGAAATTTCCTTGATCGTCTAGAAGTGACAAAACATGTTCCGTGATTAATCGTTGCTTCAATTCCTGAAAACTTTCTTCGCATTTATCGTTCCATATAAACTTTTCATTTTTCCGTGTAAGCTTTGTCAATGGTGTTGCAATCCTTGAGAAATTTTGAACGAATCGACGATAATATCCTGCTAATCCCAAGAAACTTCTTACCTCTGTTGGTGTTCTCGGTCTTTCCCAATTTGTAATTGCTTCAATCTTTGTCGGGTCCACTTTGATCCCTTCATTACTGACTATGTGTCCTAAGAACTGAACCTCCTGTAGCCAAAATTCACACTTCGAGAATTTAGCATATAACTTCTTTTTCCTTAAAATTTCCAAAGCTGTTCTTAAATGTGCTGCATGATCCTCTTCTGTCTTTGAATAAATCAAAATGTCGTCTATAAACACAATAACAAACTTGTCCAAATATTCCTTAAAAATTCTGTTCATCAGGTCCATAAACCCTGCCGGGGCATTGGTTAATCCAAAAGACCACTAAAAATTCATAATGTCCATACCTCGTCCTGAAAGCCGTCTTTGGTATATCTTCTGGCTTAACCTTTAGTTGATGATATCCCGATCTTAAGTCGATCTTGGAGAAGTACTTGGCTCCCTTCAATTGGTCAAACAAATCATCAATTCTGGGTAACGGATACTTGTTCTTGATTATAAGCTTGTTGAGCTCCCGATAGTCGATGCACAGTCTCATGCTTCTCAGGATTCCATCCTTCTTCTTGACAAACAATACCGGTGCACCCACGGGGATACACTGGGTCTGATTACTCCTTTCTCTAATAACTCTTGCAATTGCTTCACTAGTTCTTTCATCTCAACGGGCGCCATTCTATATGGGGCCTTGGATACTGGTTCTGTTCCAGGTGCTAAGTCAATTGCAAACTCAATTTCTATATCTAGAGGAAGTCCTGGTAACTCATCGGGAAACACGTCTGGAAATTCATTAACTACTGGAATATCTTCAAGTTTTCCTGACTCTTGACTTCTATCAATCACATATGCAACGAAATACTCGCATCCTTATCGTAGTAACTTCTTGGCTTGAATCATCGTTAAGAACTTCTTTGCTTGCTTCTGGCCCTTGAACGTTACTATCCTTTCGTCTGGCGTCTTCACCATTACCTTCTTATTTCGATAATCTATCTGAGCATCATGCTTAGATAACCAATTCATTCCTAAGATAATGTCAAATTCTCCTAACTTAAATGGTATCAAATCTACACAAAACTTACTACCAGAAATCTCAATCTCACAATTTCCACAAACTTGATTAACAGATACACATTCTTGATTTGCTAATTCCACAGTCATTATTTTATTTAAATAGTCAACTGGACAATTTAGCTTATTAACAAAATCTTGTGAAACAAATAATTGAGTTGCTCCCGAATCTATTAAGACTTTGGCACATAAAGAATTCACATTAAGCGTACCTGCCATGACATCAATATCCTGGATAGCGTCCTTCACAAACATATGAAAAACTCTAGCCCTTGGAGTCTCATTCACGGCTGGGGTAGATCCCATAATTCTCAATGCATTACTAACTGGGGCTGGTGTCTTGCAATCCTTGGCTATATGTTTTGGCTTCCCACATTTAAAGCACGTAAATCCAATGGCTGGAACCTTCACTGCTGGATTCCGGATAGGCTGATCCTTGTTTGCTGGCTCTCTCGCTGGCTGAATTCGGCACTCCCTCGAATAGTGCCCTTTCTGATTGCACTTGAAACAAACCACATTCAACTTATTACGAACTCCTCCATGTTTCTTCCCACATATCTGTCAATCTGGAAAAGTTAATCTCAACTGATTCGGATGATTCACATTAACTGGACGGTTGCCCTGGCCTCCGTCGCCTGCATTTTGTCTCTTGAAAGTAAAATTTCTCCCTGGCTGAAACTTGCCTTTCTTAAAATTTGGAAACTTCCCTGGTTGTGACTGACCTTCATTCCCTTCAAATTTCCTTTTCTTACTTTCCTTCTCCTTCTGTGACATCTCACTCTCTGTCTCTGCAATCATGGCTTTCCGTACCACTCCTGCATAAGAATCCAACTCAAAAATGGCTACCTTTCCTCTGATCCATGGCTTCAGACCTTGCTGGAATCTTTTAGCCTTCTTCCTATCAGTATCCACATATGATGGCACATACCTTGAAAACTCTTCAAACTTACTCTCATAATCTGCCACCGACATATTTCCTTGCTTTAATACTAAAAACTTTAGCTCCATCTGATCCTGAACAAAGTGGGGAAAATATTTTTCTCAAAACAATTCCTTAAACCTTTCCCAAGTAATAACATCTGTTCCTTCCAATGTATTCACAGTTTCCCACCAATAGGTGGCTTCATTCTTCAAATAATAGCTTGCGAACTCAACCTTCTGTTTTTCCTTTACTTTCACTAAAGCAAACGACTTCTCTATTTCATTTATCCAAACATTTGCTTCAATCGGATCTAGGGAACCTTTGAATTCTGGTGGGTTTACCGCCTGAAATGTTTGAAAGTTACCTGAGGATTGGTCTATCTTTGTTGTTGTTGTGTCAGGTGAACTGTTTGTTGGGCTAAGATTTGAAGAATCTGGGCTATTGTTGGGTCTATGGGTCCTGGGTAAACATTCTGGTTTGTATCATCTTGGTTGTTTGTTGTTGTTGGTTTCTTCATTCTGGGTGTTGGTGCGGGTATTTCTTCTGGGAGGCATTTTCTGTAAAGAATCAAACAACTTATTTAGCTTTTAAATCAAATCCTTTGCATAAAAGAAAAGTTTTGTAAAACAGAAATATCTCTTTTTGAAAACAGTTGTAACAGTTGAACTAAGTAAATTGCATGCTTCTTTACAGAATATAAACAGTTATGGGAATAGGGTACATGGTATCACAGGGGTATAACTGGTGCAATAAATAAGGTAAAGCAAAATAGGTGCAGTAAAGTAAATGACAATGCTGGAAAAGAAAAGGTACTGATATATATATAGATCAAAAGTTTTAGGTAGTACAAGCGTAAAGACGCTTCGGAAGTAAAAGCAAAAGGGTACAATAACCTACTCACTAGTCAGCAGATCTAGTCTATAAATACAACTCAAAAGTCTACTGATACATACTACACACTACTGTACATACTACAAAATCATAACAACTCTGATCAGCATCTCCATCTCTGTATCTCGGACTCATGGCAAGTCTGGACCTCCAATCTCCTCAAGCTCCTCTAGAACCCACTTAGCCCACTCTACTAGAAAATCAGGGGTGATGTCCTCATGCATAGCCTCAGCAATCCTCACAGCAGCTGCTCTACGAAACACCTGGAGCCTCTCTCTGAGTCGCCTCTCACCACTCCCAACCATTCTGGTACGTATGATATGTAATAACTCCTGAATCTGACCCTGTAGGAATCGCTGCTCCATAAGGCAAGCCTCAAACTGATGATATGGGACAGAATAGGAAGAGAACTGGAAAGGTACTCCTGTAACTGAATAACCAGTAAAGCCTGAATCAGTAGGTTGGGGTCCTCTGATAGGTGGCCTCATGCCTGGGGGTGGAATAACATGTAGTGGTACGGGCTGCAACACAGGTGGAGGTAGAATAGCCAACACTAGTTGAAGAACATGACGTAGATCTGAAGATGGTACTCCAACTGAGACCTCTGAGTGATCAGCTGATACGGGGATGAAAGAGTCGGCCATCGCTGCTATCTGAAATCATATCGCAATATAAGAATCTCGAATCATGACGCGAATCATACTAATACCTATTATATCGTAGCACTCAACCTCTCGACGTTCTATTTTTCTATATTCCTTACTTCTAATCCTAACCCTCTACCCATTCCCGTCAATCTAGGCTTGTGTCAGTGACTTATAACCTGTAGCTCTGATACCAAACCTGTGGCACCCTCCAAACCCGGGTCAGAAGTTTGGGGTCCACACACACACACCTTATTTATAACCTGCTTATAATAATTATAAAGATAATAATAATAATAATATACAGTGACCCTACTTACCAACTACCACGGACCGCAACAGGTTAAAGTATGCACACAAGCCAAATACACACTTATATTACAAACGTCCAAATCCCAACTATTCAAACTCAGAACTAAGTATTAAGCATTATTACAAACTTTTACAAACTTAAATTATCTCAAAAGATGCCTACTAGCTTAACTCGATCAACCTGAACCCCTAGCTCTCGCGCTGGACTCGGGATCCTCGTTACCAACTGGTACCTTCTTAACTGGAAAAGAACATAAAACAAATCGCACAAATGAGCTAACTAGCTCAGCAAGTCACAATGACAATACTGAGAATAATGATCATCAAGTGAAAAGGGTTATGATATCAAGTGAACAATGGATTATGATTTAGAATTGGATATTATATTTTTATTTTAAAAACCTAAGGTTAGGCTGCTGATCAGTCACGCACTAACCCCGAGCAAAGCATACAACACTGCTCTAACTACTGGATCCAAGGCACACATTGGCCTAACTTGACCATTTATATGGTCTAACCATGAATCTGGTCCACAATTTTATAAAACAATCCAATTCTAACATAATAACAGAATAAACATTGTAAAGCAATAAACAGAATCATAAACAACATTGGATGTTTGATAATGAAATGGTTTCAACCTTCACAAAGGATCAAGGTTTCAAGGATTTGGTCTTTCAAAGCATAAGATACAATGGTTAGAATATGTAAGTAATTCGATTTAGTGTTTGGTATTTAGTTTATATGTATTTGTGGAGTAGTATCGTATATTTGTGGTTTATATTTGGGTATACAACAATCAATGGTTTAGAAAGAATAAGGTTTACGGCTCAAGATGAATAACTGGAATCATGGTTTAGGGTTCAGTGCTTAAAAGAACGTGCAATATAAAACAAGACTATCAATCAACTACGATTTATCTCGAGAAAGTTCAAAACACTTGTCTGGTACGCTATAAACAAGTAAACACCGAACATATAGACCGACAGTCAACCAACAAGTCACATATTGCACATAACATGTCAGACAATCAATGATATATCATTTATAAAGGAGTCTCGGGTCATAAACAGGCTTTCGGGTATTTAAAATGATTTTTAAAACATTTTTCAGAATTAAACCGGGTCGTTGGATCAATTTTAAAGTAACAACAGGGTTCAGTTGGTCAAATTTGGCTTCAAAACAATTTTATAATAATTATCGAGTCTTAGAAACAATTTAAAATAATATTTTAAAGCTCGAAACTATTTTTTGGAATTTTTAAATCATTTTTAAATAATTAAATCTAATTTAGTAATTAATTAAAATCAATTAATAATTAATTAAATCAATTAATCAATTAATTTTCGAAATAATTGACCAATTAATCAATTAATTATTAACTAAAATTAATTAACTAATTAATTCAGATTTATTTTTGAATTGAAAATAATTTTTGGAATTAAAATAATAATTTTTGGAATTTTCAGAAATTAAAAAAGAATTTTTATAATTAAAATAAATGGAGAATATGTGTTTAAAACATTTTTAAAACAGGAATCTTATTCTTGCAAACTCTGGAAACTTTAGGGACCAAACTGCATCGTCCCCAAAGGTCTAGGTACTAAATTGTAATTTGACAGGGGGTCGCCGGAAAACACCCTGTTTCGCCGGAGAAATCGATCCAAGGATGCTCAGGCCACCACCACCTCCAGATCACATCTACACAACACCAGGAACACAATCATGCCATCAATTCATACTAACAATCCTTGAGTTGGCCGGAAAATGTTCAAGAAACTCTCCGGTTTCGACAAAAACTTTAAAATACAACTCCCTTCGCTACAGACCTCGTCGATTTGCAAAACTTGTACGAATAGATTGCAAATTTCACAAGGAACACAACCCACTATACCACAACATCTATATATCCCGAAATAAGAAACCCTCAGATTCAAATTAAAAACATTCATACGAGTTATAAACCCTTATTTTAAAATTCAAAGATTAAACTCAATTTTGAACATGTTATTGAACTCCAAATCAGTCATATGACATATGAAAATCATCAGGAAAACAAGCTCTACAATATGGAAGCATCAAATCATCCAAACAGTCATTCGAACAAAATTCATATTTTTAATCAAAATAATTCGAAAATAAATAAATTTTCAGAAAATAAACCTTTGATTCTGCAGTGATATGGAACACAGATTCTGATAGTAAACCTTAAGACCTTCGTTTTGAGTACTCGATCTTTCCAAACGGATTCCGGTAACACCTCCGATTGTTGGTTTGATTTTCAGAAAGGTTTATGAATATATAAATTTTCTCTGGAAAATTATGTAATTACTGTCTGCAAATGATTTTTAGTATGAAATAAAATACGGTAAAGGCTATTTATAATGAAGGAAAATTAGTATCCCGTTGGATCATTCCAGATACAAAATGGTACGTTTATTTATAAAAACTGATCTAAACGGTACCGGTTTTCGGGATAATTATCCAAACTAGTACAATTTGTACTGCGGTCTTGGTCTCAGCGCCTGGTTACATGTATTACGAGGTGATAATTGTGATAGTTTAATAAAAAGATCTCGTTTATCAAAAATACGAGTTTTATTGATTTACCGAAACGAATAATGTATCGAAAATGTTACGCCGGGACCCGCACAAGACAAACCGTACGCCGGATCGAAAAAGTAAAAACATGGAAAATGCTCAAAATATTGCAATTAGGTTAGGAAGAGTTCTCGGAAGAGTTTCGGGTTATAAAAACTTAAAAACGGATGACGTCGGTTGGTTCCCGATTGTATAAAATAGTTTTTATAATACTCGGAAAAAGATTTTATAAAATCCATATATTTCCTATATAATCATAAATCAACATAAAAATAAATAGGAAGATATGACAATTACTTATATTTTATTTTGGACATATAAAAATTAAAATACTCAATTAATATTAGTTTTAAACATCCAAACACATATAACACTTAACAAATAATTCACAGAATAGATACTGAACATACATAATAATTATCTATTAGCAAAAATAATTACACGATATATCCCGGATATTATAGGAGCCATCTACACAGATTCAAATATCTCTAGTGTTAGTTCCTGCCATCACAACTTCTCCAAGACTTCAAATCAAAGGAAAGCTTAATGGAATTGACCTAATCTAGATAGCAGCAGCTGAGATGAAGGTGAAAGAGCAATGGAGGAGAATTGATGAAAGGATACAACAAGTGTTTGGCTCTACAACTACAAAATCTTTATCTGTGAAATATAGCACAAAAGTTGAGCCAATCATTATGGAGCAAAAGCCAGTAAGGAGGAATAAGGTTGAAGAAACTTCTTCAAGGAACCTAAAGCCCATGGTACTCAAGCTAACCACCAGATTCAACAAGGACTCTACAAAGAACCCTCTAAATTTTGCTCAACTAAAAGAAGTGGATTTTCCTCTTCCAAAGCCTGATGAAGACAAAGTTTTGGGTGGTAATATCATAAAGCACAAAGAGACCAAGGATGCATTGGAAAGAATGAATATGGCTATTATCTATAGAGGGGGAAAGAGAATCTGTGTGATTCAAGGACATCCCAAATTCTCAATAGCCAAGAAGGAAGAGATCATGAGGTTAAAGGAAGAAGCTAAAAAGTTGGAAGCTGACAAAAGAGCACATACAAAGGCTGAAAAACAGCTAAAGTCAAACCAACTTGAAAAAGAGAAGAAAGAGATTGAAGACAAGAGTGAAGACAAGGCTGAAAATAAAAATATGGATATGGGAAATATGGTTGATGAAAGTATGGAGGAGAAGAGTGAGGAAAGAAAGAAATGACAGAAGGGTAATAGAAAGAAGGCTAGGGCAAAAAGGAAGAGTGAAGATAACACTGAAGAAATTCAATCAAAATCTAAACCACTACCTTCCATTCCTGAACCTTTTGTTGCTGATCCTAGTATCAATATCCATGGTGAACCAATCATCCCTAAAGAGGAACCTATTGATTGGGACACCATCAAATTGCCTACATTCTTAACCACTCCTCCACCACCAAAGAAACAAAAAGGACAAATCAGAAAATCCATACCTCCCCTAACCTCAAAGAAATTCACTCAGAAACAAAAGCCTAAGCCTAAGCCACAAATCTCAAAGGATGATTATGTTCACATTTGTGACATAAAAGAATATACATATATTGAACTCTACCTTGATGAGCTGGAGGAAGTAAGTGGAATAGATGCCTACAGACAGCTACCAGAAAGGCTAGTGTTCAAGTATAAAGGAAGTGTGGAAAGGACTTGGCCTCTTCAAAGAATTCTAAATTAGGGCTATTCTACCTTGATTAGAGTCTACTCATCTATGAAAAGGGACACTGATTTTACCAGGACTACCAAGACTGAGATTCTCAACAAGATTGCCAGCATAAGGAAGACTTGGAGGGAGTCAAATTCCTGGCCTAGAACATTACTCATCCCAGAGCATGGAACCACAATTCATAAATCACCTCATTGGTTGATGGAGTTCAGAGACAATAAAGCAGTCAGAAGATTTTTTAGACTTGAAGACCAGCTTAAGATTGCCAGTAATGAAACTCTCAAGAACATGCAATCTAAGTTGGATATCAGTGATGAAAATGAAGCTGAATTCTACAGATAACTCCAACTCCAAGTAAAGGAAAATGACAGAAGGCTAGGAAAGAAAACAAGGAAACAAAGGAAAAGAAGATGATTTGCTGAGGCTAGAGGAGCACCCTTGGAAACTCTGTAAATCTTTAACTCTATCTCAGTACAAACACTTTTGCAGTACTTTTGAATTTCTACTTAGTTTCAACTCATATATTTGTTAAGTATTTTGTTATCATCAAGTTAACCCTGAATTTATGCCTACAATTCTAGTAGACATAAATAGGGGGAGATTGTTAGGAATATATGTGTATTAGTTTGATGATAAGTTAAACCAAAACACTTAAGTAGAAATCTAGTGTTTGTAGCCTCAACGGATAAGACCACTTTGGCTATCCGTTGATGGAGTAGCTTTACTTAAAAATAAGTTTAGTATTGTAGCACATTTCAGTCTTTGTAATTGAGTTATAATTCTTAGAAGTTGTAGAAAATTATAAGTCATGTTGACTAATAGTGGATATGCAAATAGGAGGGCTAATTGTATATATTTCATGCCTTGTAATTTTGTATAAATGAAGTAGTATCAACTGGTAAAATAAAGGCCTTCAACGGATGAGAAACAAAGCTTCAACGGATGTCTCTAAAGCTTCAATGGATGTCTCTAAAGCTTCTACGGATAACATCCCTCAACGGATAAGAGCATCAACGGATAAAGCCATCAACGGATGAAAGCTTCAATGGATGCTCAGTTCCATAGCAGTTGATAGTGACAATTCATAAGCTGACAGAGGCACATGGGTTGACAGAGATAATTAGAATGTGGTAGCCTCTTGGAGGAATCAAGGAAAAGCAGCATTTCCATTCTGGTGCAAACAAGGAAGTATTCAAAGATTCACAGATTACCTTAGATTGCATTGGATAGAGAAATGAAGAAGAAACATGTGAAGGACTATTTTATAATTATATTTTATCTTTGTCTTCACTTGTAAAACTTGGTGATATATAAACCAAGTTGCAGCTAGTAATTAGGTATGAATTTTCAAGAGCTGTTTGGAAAAATTCAGAGAGAAAATCATCTAGTTAGTACTAGGAAGCAGTTCTTTGTATCACAAATTTTCTGAAATACACATCTCTGGTGGAACAACAAGTCCACCAGAAAAGTTTTAAAAGCTTCTGTGTTCTTTACATTTGTGTTTTGAATATACATCTGTCTGCACTTTCTTAAAGCAATTCATACACGTCTGTTCATTATACACTTATCCTTTGAAACTGCTCAAAACTTTAAAAAGTTTTGAGATTTACATTCAACCCCCCTTCTGTAAATCTCATTGTTAGTTCCTTGGGAATAACAATTTATATTATCAAAAAAATATTAAAATTATCTATACTTTATTTTGGACATATAAAATTTAAAATTCTCAAATTTTAGCACATATAAACATCCAAACATCAATTCCAATTACCAGTTAATTCACCAAAATTCACATAATAATCACATGATAATTAATTATTGATAAAAATAACTACACGAAATTTCCCGGATATTACATCCTCCCCCCTTAAAAGGATTATGTCCTCAGAATCATACTAAGGAATAGATAATGATACTTTTCAAGTATCTTACTTATAATTTCTCAGGTTGACCTCTCAACCTTACAACTTTTTCATAAACTTTAACTCACAACATCAATCATTACTCAACAGCCTCTTGCTGATATTATATTCTACCAGTTGCTCATACAATCTAACTCTAGTATCCATTTTATATATAATGGGGCTAAATTAGTCTTCATGGGTATACATATATAAATACCTTATGAACTTGTTATTGTTAGGGCAAAAACACGCGCTAAAATTACACGCAAGTATACTCGTTCGCAAGTAGTATAAGATATATATCAGATTCGTACTCACAGAGACTTTTTTAAGTTAACTTAAGATTATGCACCTATGCAACAATGGTATGGCTATCGCTTAATAATAAGAATATAACAAGTTGAGATGTTTATAACTAAGATTAAACTAGCATGCAATTAACTAATAATAAAATGATTGAATTAACTATATGAGACAAATATGGGATTCTAACTTCATTAAATACTTCATTCAAAGTTATTGTTCTTAACCTTAGCATGAAATGGTGATGATAACTAATCAAATAATACAAAACTAGTAAACGCCAACTTTCATTGTATGAATACCCTACTACCAGACATCCACAAAAGAGATAGAAGCTGAATAGACACCAATTATGTTGAGACCCTATATGTCTATTGAATTTGACAACATAAAGGTTGAATGCGCAAGTTATCTATCGTGATTACATAGGGCAAGTAAGATGCTTAAAATTACCTACAAATCATGCATACAATTATACATGAACCTATGCTAGCATGGCAAGTTCTAAACCTCTATATTCAATGTCGCTTCAATAGAGATTAACACGCTATCTTATATGTTAGCTATGCAAATAAGATGAATACGCACAACCAATACTAGGATATCAATCAATCACCACACACCAAGATATTGAAACAAATTAACTATAGAAATCCATAAATAAATCTGTTAGAACCCCATGATAACGACTAGTTCATATCTGAACTCATCGTTACCATGGGTTCCAATGAAAACATGATAATAAACAATATAAGAATACTAGGGTTCAAAGATAAATCGAAAACAAGCATCCAAATATCAACTATATTGAAGAATACAAAAGTCTTTTTCTCCATAGTCGTCTCATGCTCTCTAGGTCTTCTTATTGCTCTCCCTTGGTTCCTTGTTGTTAAAAACATCTTTTTATCACTATATATAAGCCCCTAGTGGACCTCGACTCTTAAAATCATAAAATTCCACTTAAAACAGGATTCTGGGGCAAAAAGGGCGGCGCGGACGCACTTAAAATTAGCGCGGGCGTGCTGGTTTTCAGCAGAAAGGCGGGGCGGCCGTGCTGGTTTTGGGGGCGGCCGCGCCTGACTTCTGGACTTTTCTACAGTTTCTTCTTTTGGCTGTATCTTGAGTTCTGCTCGTCAGAGTTAGGCGGTTCAACTGCCCACGCGAAGCTAACGAGATTCTATTCAACTTGAGAATGGACTAGGCTTCTAGTTCTTAGTCTTTTCAGCATATTTCCTTGAAAAGCTCATTTCTTCATTTAACTGATGCGTGAATGCAATAGCACAAAAACATATCAAAAATACTAACAACTTGAGTCCAAAACACCAACTTAAGCTTGTAATGAAGCGTTCCAAGTAAATATAAAATCCACTTATCACACCCCCAAACTTGAATCGATGCTTGTCCTCAAGTGAAAGGCATATGTCATAGCCTACTCGTTTATTCGAGTATTTAACTCAACTCAAATAAGAATGTAATAAGTAAATAGTGGATCAATCATCAGAGAGATCTCACAATGTAACATCTGTCAAAGAATAAAGAAACATTGTTCATCTGCAGACTTGGTGATTCACTGGAAGAAGTTCAAGAATTTGATCATGCCTCAGTGATATAAATCAAGATCGTGGATTTAATCAAGTGACAGAGATCTCGTCAGGGTATCATTTATTACAAGGATTCAATCAGAACAACAAAGTCAAGACATGAAGAAACGTCACGAAAGTTAGTCACTCATGAACCAGACAGTACATCGAGTGTCAGCATTGAAGTGGCGGAATTGATTCATAAGTCTCAGTGACTTTCAGAAGATTGTCAGAAGAATGGATGCTGCTCAGAGTTAGTATTAATTCTCTATTAATTAATTAAGTCATATAATTTTAATTATGAAAATAATTTATATCTGCAAAGATTAATTTATTTGATTAATTAAATTAATTGATTAATTAATTCTGAATTAATATTAAGGTTTTTCAGAATTTTAATTGGTTAAAATCTGTTTTAATTCTAAAAAGACAACTGATTGTACTAGTATGACAATCGGTATGACAATTGATAGTCATACCGAAAGTCATGCTAATTCAGTTGATTGTCTTGATAGAATTATTATTTAGATTAAAATCACTTATTAATTCAGTAAGACAATTTCATTTGAACTAATATGACAATCGGTATGACAATCAATAGTCATACCGAAAGTCTTGCTAGTTCATTTTAATTGTCTTGCTAGCTCTAAAAGATTGTCACGCCGAAAGTATTATTGGACAAAGGATTGTCATACCAGTTCATTGATCTCGGCTGTGTTGATTAAAAAGAAGTAGAAGCATCCAATTTACAAAAAATACAGAAAAGCAATCAAACAGAAGCCAAGAACAAAACAGAGAAAAAGCAGCCAAATATTTCATCTTATCTGCTAATTCAAGATTACAATTTCTAGCTTGTAAAGTTAAATCCAATCAACTAGAAATCACTCTCTTGTTCTTGTGTATCAATCTAGCGGATTAAAATCCCTAGAACTTAATCTCAAATCGCATTTAGCATTTGATCTTTTAATTACAAATATAGAAAAAGTTCATGTCGAATTTATTCTAGATTTGTAATAATTGATTTGAGATTAATCCCTTGTAACCGATACCGTAGTTGTAACACCTTTCAAGTTTAATAAAAGTTTTATTTAACTTGAATTTTATTTCACAATTTTATTCCGCATTTTATTCGATGAAACGGTATTGTTTGCATTCAACCCCCCCTTCTACAAACAAATTGGGACCTAACAATTGGTATCAGAGCCTTCTGATTAACGTACAAATCTAGATCCTAGACTTTTGTGTTTCTTTCACTTCTTGAATTTTTTATTCACTCAAAAATTCATAATGACTACACAAAAAGTTAGAACCGTTAAAATTCCACTTTTCGATAAAGAAAATTATGTTATGTGGAAGAAGAAGATGCTACTGTTTTTACAGGTTGCTAATCCCAAATATTTGCAAGTGTTGAAGAAGGGTCCAAAAATTCCTATGGTTATGGAACCAGAGGTAATAGAAAATGATGTGGTGATCACCAAAGCGAGAACTTATGTGAAGGATCCTGAGGACTTCTCTCCTGCTGAAATAGAAGAAGCTTCCCTGGATGCTAGCCTTCAATTAATCTTAGTAGATTCCCTTAATCCCCTGATGAATAGACATGTGATGAATTGTAAAGATTCCAAACATATCTGGGAAACTATTGAGATTATTAATGAAGGCACAGAGGAAGTTAGGGAGAACAAACTAGAAATCCTAACCTCTGAATATGAATATTTCAAATCAAATCCAGGAGAAGGAATCACTGAAGTGTTTGAGAGGTACAATGCATTGATCAACAACCTGAACATTAATGGTAAATACTATTCCATCAGGGAGGTCAACAAAAAGTTCCTTTTAACACTGCCAACTCATCTCGAACATAGAATCACTGCCATAAGAGAAGCAAGAGATCTGAGTGAGATTTCTTTGGAAAGGCTCTATGGTGTGTTGAAGACTTATGAGTTGGAGCAGATTCAGCAGAAGGAAGTTTACGGGAAAGGAAGAGTGGTCAGCACGTCTACTGCTCTAGTAGCTGATGAACAACAACAACAACCATAATATCAACAACAATCTCAACAGTCAGAAAGAATGGTACAGTCTTCCAAGGTTGAAGACAATGTGATAGTAGCAGAATTTGATTCTCCTACTACAAATCAATCAGGAGATGATTATTATTCCTTGGAAGAACTGGAGCAATTGGAGGATGAGTCAATGGCCCTGATTGTCAAGAGATTCTCAAATGTCAGATTCAAAAGGAATCCCAAGTTCAAGTACAAGTCCAACTACAACAGATTCCAGAAAGGTGGATCTTCATCCTCTAACACCAGCAGTGGTGGGTATAAAACAGGGATGGTTGATCGAAGCACCATTCGATGCTTCAACTGTAATGAGTTGGGACACTTTGCCACAGAATGCAGGAAGCCAAAACAAGCTAGGAAGAACTCTTACGATTCTAATCAGAAGAGTAAATCTGAAAGGGCGTACCTGGCAAAGGGAAGAAGCTGGGATGATACTGACAGTGAAGATGAAGAAGTTGGGAATCTTGCTCTCATGGCTAGTAATGCAAGCACATCATCGTCAAGAAAAGAGGTAAAACTTTCTGATGCTGAAATGGTTTATCATCTAAGAGGTAACTTAGATTGTGCTCGTCGTGATAATGAATTGTTAAATCAACAAATCAAAGACCTTGAGAAAGAGGTCAATGAATTAAGACTTGTGCACATTAATCAAGATAAACTAAAAGAACAAGTATTTTTTCTAGAGAATAGAGTTGACTGTTATAGACAACTCGAAACTATTCTCAAAGATAAGATCACCGGTCTTGAGGCTAAGGTTAAAGCTTACTTTAATTCTTGTTCGAAGTCCAAAGAGTTTTACAATAAGCAAGCTGTTAATCAAACACATGGAATAGGTTATGATTACAATGCTGCTATTAGAAAATTAGGCATAAACTCCCCTCCTCATGTATGTGCTAAAGGCAGGGAAGTACCACATGTGCTTAAGGGTGTTGATGAACCCCTCTATAAAGAATCAATTGCTGAACCATTTGATGAGACCTCTTTTATTATTCAAGAAGAAATCCGTGCTGAAGATAATGCTAATGGGAAAGCTGTCTCCAAGTCAAGTGTGTCAAAAGTTCCAGTCAAGGTTGTGAAAGCAACTGAGACTAACTCAGACACACATGAGTTGGATAACACAAATGCCATGTCTACCATGCATAAGTTGCCTATTGTTAATCCTTCTCATAAAGCATGTGGTGTTCCTGATTGTATGTCTTATGCTTTTAATCTGTTGTTTGCTTATTTTAATGGTAAGCATGTTTCTAATGATAAGACTACTCCTCGTCAGCATGTGAATAATAGAAAGCATGATAGGTCTAAGACTGCTAGTCCTCCTAAAGCTAGAAAGGAGACTTTTGTACCTAAGCCTAAACAGAAATTTGATAAGGCTGTTTTAAAGGTCAAATGTTCAGTCATTGAGAATGTTGAGAATAGTGAAATTAAGAATGTTGTTTTGCCTGATAAAGGCCAATTTTACAAGTATGCCGGACCCAGCCAAGCTTGGGTTCCGAAGAAGTTCTAATCCATTTGTATTGCAGGGCATTAAACAGGTACAACCGGTAGTGTGGATTCTTGACAGCGGATCGTCAAGACATATGACCGGAGATAGAGCCCTGCTATCAAATGTGGTTGAGAAAGCTGGCCCAGTGGTTACCTTTGGAGATAACAGCAAAGGTTTAACGGAGGGATATGGCTGTTTGCAAGCTGGAAATGTTATCATTGAAAATGTATATGTTGTGCAAGGACTTGAACACAATCTGCTTAGCATTAGTCAGTTCTGTGACAACGGCTACAATGTTTTATTCGACAAGCTGAAGTGTCAGATTCTGCACAAGAAAAGTGAAAAACCCTCCTTAATGGGAATCCGGAAAGGAAATCTGTTCGTAGCTGACATGAACTCTGGAAGCAATCTTGAAGTCAATTGTTTCTATGCAAAGGCATCGTCAGATGAGAGTTGGCTATGGCACAAGAGACTTTCCCATCTCAATTTCAAAACAATGAATTCTCTTGTCAAAAGAGAATTGGTAAGAGGTCTGCCTCAGCTGGAATTCTCTCCAGAAGGACTATGTGAGGCTTGCCAGAAAGGAAAGTCAAAGAAAGCAAGTCACAAAGGCACTGACACATCTTCCATAACTGGTGTTCTGCAATTATTGCACATGGATTTATTTGGTCCAGTTAATATCCTTTCTATGTCAAAGAAGTGTTACTGTCTTGTGATAGTTGATGACTATTCCAAGTATACGTGGGTTTTATTTCTTCACTCTAAGGATGAAACACCACAAGTTGTGATTGATCATATCAAGATGATTGAGTTAGATTCTAACATCCCTGTTAGAGCAATAAGGTCAGATAATGGGACAGAATTCAAGAATACACTTCTCAATGGATTCTGTATAGACAAAGGGATTACCAGACAATTTTCAGCTCCTAGAACCCCTCAGCAAAATGGAGTGGTAGAAAGGAAGAATCGTACATTGATTGAAGCTGCAAGAACGATGTTAAATGAATCAGGTCTTCCAATGTACTTTTGGGCTGAAGCTGTCAATACTGCATGTTATACTCAGAATCGAACTCTAATCAACAAAGACTTCATGAAAACTCCTTATGAGATTTTGAATGAACAGAAACCTTCTATCAAATACTTTCATGTATTTGGTGCCAGATGCTTCGTGCTCAAGGATGGAGATGATCGTCGTGGTAAGTTCGAGGCAAAGGCATATGAGGGTATTTTTGTTGGATATGGAAGAAGATCATATAGAGTGTATATCATTGATCAACACAAAGTAACTGAAAGTGTCAATGTTACATTTGATGACACTAAACTCCCTAGTATCCAAACTGAAGATCCTTCTGAGAAACTGAAGTTTGATGATACGTCAGATTCAGAATCAGAACATGGTCAAGAACCTGAGGTTGTTGCTGGTGAAGAACCTGTTAATCCTGATGATACTCAAGGTAATAGTGATGGAAACTTTGGCAACAATGGAGATACCACTGCTACTGACGGAGAATCGTCAAGTCAACATGGCAACAACTCAGGGGGAGATGCTGAAGGATCATCTAGTAGGACACAACATCACAATAAATTTCAAGGCGAATCATCAAGATCAAATCTTCCAAGACAGATTGTCTGGAATAAAGCTCACCCTTTTGAGTTGATTATTGGTGATCCAGATGTTGGAGTCAGAACTAGACGTGCTACTCAAAATGAGTGTCTGTTCTCAGGATTTCTTTCTGAGATGGAACCTAAGAAAATTGAAGAAGCACTGACTGATCCAGATTGGGTGATTGCTATGCAAGATGAACTCAATCAGTTTGAAAGTCAACAAGTCTGGAAACTGGTACCTAGGCCTGTACACAAGAAAGCTGTTGGTACTAGGTGGGTATTCAGGAATAAACTAGATGAAGATGGTGTGGTTACAAGAAACAAGGCAAGACTGGTAGCTAAAGGGTATTCTCAAGCTGAAGGTATTGATTATGATGAAACCTATGCTCCATTGGCTAGACTTGAGGCCATCAGGATATTTCTGGCATTCGCAGCATTTTCAAACTTTAAAGTTTATCAAATGGATGTCAAGAGCGCCTTTCTGAATGGAAAGCTGGATGAAGAGGTATATGTAGAGCAACCTCCTGGTTTTGAAGATCCAGATCATTTGGATTTTGTCTTCTTTCTTTTCAAGGCTATCTATGGGCTAAAACAGTCTCCAAGAAAATGGTATGACACTCTCTCTGAATTTCTTATTGAAAATAGCTTTATTAGAGGTGTCATAGACAAAACTCTCTTTTCTAAAAAACATAAGAATGATACTATATTAGTCCAAGTCTATGTGGATGATATAATATTTGGGTCTACTAATGATAATCTCTGTAAGAGATTTGCTAAGTTAATGCACAGCAAGTTTGAAATGAGCATGATGGGAGAGCTGAAGTTCTTTCTTGGATTACAAGTAAATCAAAGGTTAGATGGAACATTTATTTGTCAATCCAAGTATCTCAAGGAACTCCTCAAAAAGTATAATCTAAAGGATTCTGCATCAGCAAGGACTCCATCAACTACAGCTGTCAAGCTTGGACCATGTGAAAACTCCATTAAGGTAGATGTCACAAGCTACAGAGGTATGATTGGCTCGTTACTCTATCTTACTGCAAGTAGACCAGATATTATGTATGCTACATGTTTATGTGCAAGGTTCCAAGCGGATCCTAGAGATATTCATCTCGTTGCTGTTAAACGAATCTTAAGATATCTTAAGGGAACACCAAATCTAGGTATTTGGTACCCTAAAGAATCTGGTTTTAACCTTGTCGGATATACAGATTCAGATTATGCAGGAAGTGTTGTTGATAGGAAAAGCACCTCAGGAAGTTGTTAATTCCTAGGAAGCAGGCTAGTCTCATGGTACAGCAAGAAACAGCAAACAGTTTCCAACTCAACGGCCGAGGCTGAATATATTGCTGCTGGAAGCTGCTGTGCTCAGATCTTGTGGATTAGGAACCAACTACGAGACTATGGCTCTGTATTGAACAAGATTCCTATTTTATGTGACAATACAAGTGCAATAGCCATCACCAACAACCCTGTGCAGCACTCGAGGACAAAGCACATTGACATCAGGTATCATTTTATTATAGAGCACGTCATGAATGGTACTGTTGAACTATTTTTTGTTCCAACAGAAGAACAAATAGCAGATATTTTCACTAAACCACTTGACGAATCCACATTTACCAGATTAGTTGGTAAATTGGGCATGTTGAATAGTTTTAGTGATTAATTTAGTTAATATCTGGGATCTGTTCTTGAATGAATTTACAAATGAATTTTTCATAAATGAAAAATTCATTTGCAAATTTATTTTATCATTTTATCATATTTCTTGCTTATTTCTATGTACTATATATTATCTTATCTATTTTTATTTTCCCTACTTGTTAATTTAAAATATCTCAGAATATCTTATTTCCTCTAAAAATGTTTTTCTATGAATTTTATTTGCTAAAATTCAACAGAAATCTATTTTTGGAATAAAAATAATTAATTCTGAAATATTGTCTTTGTTTCTGTAAAAATTATAAGTTTTTATTTCAGTTTTACTATTTTGTAATATAGTTTCAGTACATATATAGAAGTCTGTTCCTTTTATTTTATTTTGTTTTCTACTGCAATGACAATCGGCAAGACAATTGAATTGTCTTGCTGAAAGTCATTTCAGTATATGTTTGCATATGTTTGTATATGTCGGTATAGTTTATACTGGCAAGACAATCGGTATGACTATCAATTGTCTTGCCAGTTTTAAACCATATATATAATTAGTTTCATTTTATTATTATACTGGTATGACAATCGGTATGACTATCAGATTGTCATACCAGTTATAATTTTAATAGTTATTCTATTGTTTTTCTTTCTCCTTCTTTTGCCTGGTATGACAATCGGTATGACAATCCCGGATTGTCATACCAGCTGTAATATAAAGGCATGTGTTTGTATTGTTTTTAAACCATTTCAACAGTTCAGTTCATTTCAAAAAAATCGAACAGTTTTTCTCTCTTAATTTTCTCTCTTCTCTCTCTTCGAACTAAAACCAACAATCTGCTATTTCCTTGCTCGAGTTTTTACTCAGCAAACTAATTCATCACTTTGTGATATATACATACAAGTATATATATACAGAGGTGCTGTTGGATTTTTCTTAAATAAAAACAAAAACAAATCCGTTTGCCCCTTCAAATTCAATTTGTGTTTGTTGATTTTGAACTTTTTATTTTTATTTTCAATTTCTGATTTGTGTCTTTTGGTTTGTCAAAACTGTGTTTGTGAGTTAGGAATTTTAACGAGATACATTTCTGTCTAAATTTTTCGATTATAATTAATTTAATTCGAATTATTAAATTAATTTAATTAATTCGAATTTTCTTAATATTATTCTTAAAATTCTGAAAAGCGTGTGTCTTATTATTATTTTAAATGGCTCTCAATTTCCAAATTGTCGCGCATAATCAGGTTGGTTATTTTAATCCGGAAAGATGTGATGTTGAAAAATTTAAGCCATGGATTAGATTTTTAAATGACCATTCGATTGTTAGCTCTGCTATTAAATCAAATGTGATTTTAAACGTCGATCTACTTAGACTGATTTGCACAACTTCTACTGTGGCCGATGATTCAAAATCTTTTTCATTCACCGTCGCAAACACACAGTATGTAGTTGATGAAACAGTCGTCAATCGTGCGTTAAATTTTCCACTAGACAATTTCTGTAATTTACCCTCTGAAAATGATATCACAAATTTTTTCAATGCTATTCACTATCAGGGGGTGATCAATTTAACCAAACTTTCTAAATCAAATTTGGTGTCTGAATGGGATATTTTCTTCGATACACTTTCCAAAGTGTTTGCCAACTGCACAAAATCCAATTTTCATAACATCACTTCCACTCTGCAGTATATTGGTCTTGCGGTTGTTTTCAATCAAAGGATCAATTTTGGCAAACTACTTTTTCCCATTCTCTTGAGACGTCTAACTTCTGCTTTACGTGATCATTCTACAAATCGTAGGGTATCATGTTACTATGCTCGTTTTCTCATGCTTATAGCAGATCATCTACTCACCCCTGAACACAAAGCCCTTTTTGCTAACTCTGCGGTAACCGAACCCCCTCCAGTTAGCAAAAAGATTTACACTCGCCAAGACACAACCTTCAAATTTATGCAAGTTCCAGTACTTGTATCTGCTTTCATGGCCAATTATATTCCCTTACCTATTTTCAATCTTCCCGGCCATGAACAGCAACCTCAACCTCCAGTGGTTCAAGCCACCCAGACTCTTCCATTACAGGTAGTAATTCCTCACTCTCACTCTCTTCCTACTTCTGTTGAAAGACCCCCAGTGGTTGATAGGGCTGACCATGAAGTTGTAGAACCACAGCTTCAATCCCAGGTCATAGAGCCAAACACAGAGTCTCATTCTATCTCAACCTCTCCCCCACTGTCTAAAATGTTACCCAGGAGATTACTAGGAAGTAGTACATTGTTAAATATGAGTGAACCCTCAGCTCTGCCTCCTCCTAAGAAAAGAAGAACATATTCTGAGGCATCTGAAAGCACATCCTTGTCCTCTCAACAGGACATGGACTTTGAAATGGCCAATGAAGAGTTACTAGAGGCATTCTCTCAACAGGATGCATCTATTGAAATTCGCCATAGGGCCATGGCATCTTGTACTGAGTCAAGCACAATTCCATTACTCACAATGGAACCATACACTTCCCCAGATCATACTCAGGACACACAGCGAGGAGTGCACGTAGAGTCGGTTACAGTGCCTGCCATAGTTACGGCAGAAGAGCAGTCACATGCTTCAGAGGGAAAATCTGACTCTCCGCCATCTTTAATAGAGTCATTTTCTCCCCTCCCAGATCCAACACCTCTGGCTCCCTTATGGGATTCTCCACTCGCAGATTTATCTGGAGAAAGTGGAGGGCAACTCGGTCAATCTATCCCTGAAGCAATTCAGACATCTATTCCAAAAGATTTGATAGGTTTGACTGAGGATCGGGACTCGCGAATTCCCATTGCACCACCACTGACCTCTCTTGAAGAGGCTAGGGTGATTTTTAATGCAGGTACAGAAGAACAGCAACTGGAAGACTCCTCACGAGCAATTATATTGAGAGAAACACATGCACGTGAGATGAGTGAACCAAACACGAGTGAAATTCAGGTGAGAGCACACACAGACACTGATACTGTACACCTGTTAGCTCAGATTGCTGCCCTAAAAGAAGAACTTGCTAAAAGCCAAGCTGAAGCTCAAGCATTCAAAGCACAAGTGGTTGAACGGTCTTCTTCTTCCACCTCTGTCAACAATCAGCTTGCAATCATAAGGAATGACATCTCAGATCTAAAGACCACTGTAATACCAAAGCTCAATTCTATTCAGGACACTCCAAATTTATCAGCTGATGACATATCCAACTTCTGCTCTCTACATACAAGAATGACTTCTCTTGAAGACCTCGTTGAGATGAATCATTCACTGGACTCCTCATGATTTCTAAAGATAGAGACGGGCATGGAACATCTCAATGAAGGGATGAAGCACCTATATTACATGATCAAGAATTCTCATTACCCTAATGAAGAACAAAGAGCTTATTTTGAAGGACCGTCTGGTGGAGGATCAGGCTCTGGAGGTGATGGAGGTTCCAAAGGAAAGTCAGTAGAGGATCCCTCAACTAAGGGGGAGAAGAAAGGGAGTAGTGCCAAAGGAAAGGAAAAAGATACCTCTGCTGGAAACAAAGGAAAGGCTAATGATGTCTACTACAGTGGAGAACAGGATGACTTTGACATTTTTGACATTCCCACTGAACCAGTTCAGGAAGATAAAGATGGGTTATTTGAAGCTGAAGAGGAAAGTGATTTTGAAGATTGGGAAGAGGAAGATACAGTGGATCCTAGGTTTAAGAAAGAATTTCAGAAAGAGCAGTCAGAGATGCTAAGAAAAGAAGCTGAACTCAAGAAGGTCTCTCAGATCATTGACAGGAGGAAAGACATACAAAGAACAGAAACTCTTCAAAAGCAACGTCTTCATGACATTAAGGCTCAAGAAAGGAGAAGAGATGTCAGACTAAAGATTGGTGAAAAATGGGATGAAGCTAGGAGAGTACTTGATATGCCTCAGCTGAGCACTAACAATGATAGGCAGTTCTTACATCTTCTTGACAAGCTGGAAATCTCAAATCCTAACAATGACATGTACATGAATGCTATCAAGACTGAAGTCTCAAGGATCACAGCTGCTTTTGATAGATCCCTAAATGAGATGAGCATTTTTGTATATTGTCAGAGTGAAGGATCATTCAAGGTGTCACTTCATCTATTTGAGAATCGTTCTTTGTCAGAGATTTGGGTTCTTTTAAACAAAGTCAAAAGAAGCTCAGAATTGAATAAAGTTCTTCGAGAAAGGCTTAAAGAGTTTGCCAGCAGGGCTAGTCCTCAAGTGGTCAACAATCCTCATCAGGTGAGATTCTTTAAGTCTGATTGTCTTCAAATCTGTCAGCTAGATGTACAATCTCTTAAAGACTACTCAGCTAAGCATCTGGTCTGGATGGAACATCATTTGAGAACTGCTGGATATTCATCCATGTTGAAGACTCAAGCTGCTGACTTGATTCAAGCTTATTGTGAAAAGAATGTTAAAAGGTACAATCAACTCAAGAATAAGCTGAAGTCAGTTGGAGTTCAACCAATCAGACCAGCAAGCTTTACTTCAGAAAAGGATCGTGTCTTTGACAAGGAATTGCTTCAAGATTTAGAAGAAGGTGAAGTCAGAAGAGAAGACAACTGAAGTCAATTAGCTCAAAACTCAATGTAATATGATTAGAGCTTTATGAATCAAGATAGTCTAATGTAGTTATATGTTCAGGCTAGAGGAACATCTATCTTGTATTCACTTGTAAATTTCATTTGGAATCTGGAAAATGTTAAATATAATCCAGAACTTTTCTGCTATTTACTTTACATTACTGTTTATATCTTTTTCTTATTTGTTAGTTGAGTTATCCTCTAGGTATTTGTTGTTATTGTCTAACAAGCAAATAGGGGGAGATTGAAAGGCATATGTCATAGCCTACTCGTTTATTCGAGTATTTAACTCAACTCAAATAAGAATGTAAAAAGTAAATAGTGGATCAATCATCAGAGAGATCTCACAATGTAACATCTGTCAAAGAATAAAGAAACATTGTTCATCTGCAGACTTGGTGATTCACTGGAAGAAGTTCAAGAATTTGATCATGCCTCAGTGATATAAATCAAGATCGTGGATTTAATCAAGTGACAGAGATCTCGTCAGGGTATCATTTATTACAAGGATTCAATCAGAACAACAAAGTCAAGACATGAAGAAACGTCACGAAAGTTAGTCACTCATGAACCAGACAGTACATCGAGTGTCAGCATTGAAGTGGCGGAATTGATTCATAAGTCTCAGTGACTTTCAGAAGATTGTCAGAAGAATGGATGCTGCTCAGAGTTAGTATTAATTCTCTATTAATTAATTAAGTCATATAATTTTAATTATGAAAATAATTTATATCTGCAAAGATTAATTTATTTGATTAATTAAATTAATTGATTAATTAATTCTGAATTAATATTAAGGTTTTTCAGAATTTTAATTGGTTAAAATCTGTTTTAATTCTAAAAAGACAACTGATTGTACTAGTATGACAATCGGTATGACAATTGATAGTCATACCGAAAGTCATGCTAATTCAGTTGATTGTCTTGATAGAATTATTATTTAGATTAAAATCACTTATTAATTCAGTAAGACAATTTCATTTGAACTAATATGACAATCGGTATGACAATCAATAGTCATACCGAAAGTCTTGCTAGTTCATTTTAATTGTCTTGCTAGCTCTAAAAGATTGTCACGCCGAAAGTATTATTGGACAAAGGATTGTCATACCAGTTCATTGATCTCGGCTGTGTTGATTAAAAAGAAGCAGAAGCATCCAATTTACAAAAAACACAGAAAAGCAATCAAACAGAAGCCAAGAACAAAACAGAGAAAAAGCAGCCAAATATTTCATCTTATCTGCTAATTCAAGATTACAATTTCTAGCTTGTAAAGTTAAATCCAATCAACTAGAAATCACTCTCTTGTTCTTGTGTATCAATCTAGCGGATTAAAATCCCTAGAACTTAATCTCAAATCGCATTTAGCATTTGATCTTTTAATTACAAATATAGAAAAAGTTCATGTCGAATTTATTCTAGATTTGTAATAATTGATTTGAGATTAATCCCTTGTAACCGATACCGTAGTTGTAACACCTTTCAAGTTTAATAAAAGTTTTATTTAACTTGAATTTTGTTTCACAATTTTATTCCGCATTTTATTCGACGAAACGGTATTGTTTGCATTCAACCCCCCCTTCTACAAACAAATTGGGACCTAACATCAAGCATAAACATACTCAAAAACTATAAAACAAACATAATGTCTGAATGCAACTACGTGAATGTGCCTAAATGATAATACAATCGATCCCCTTAGAATAACCATAACCAACCAACAAGCTAATGCCTCTATGAATGCAATAACTTTTAACCGAGTTCGAATAAATCTCACAAACCAAAAACGTGCGTGTGTGGATGCTTAACAGATATACTCTCGAAACTAGATCAAATACTTTTAGGTAATGAATCACACACAGAGGGGGGTGAATGTGTTTTTCTGATTTTAGGCTTTTCTTGAAAGATAATGGTTGAACAAAATAAATTGAATCTTATATAGAAAAGTGTTCATGCAGAAATTAAACTTGCACAAAAAAAAGAACACAGATCTTCAAAACTCACTTAATTTTTGTATTAAAAATTAAGATGCTTTGCTACAAAATTTCTAAGCTCTTCGAAGTTAAGGAGCTCAGCTTCTTCTCGAGAGTGTTATAAGAATTTTGATCTAAATTGTTACTTCTAACTAGAGGACAAATGTTAACTTTATAGCTCAGTTAACTGCTGGTTTACACAGTGGATAATAAACATGCTATTAGCTTTTTTAAACTGTCACTTATCATTTCTATTTATTGAAAAGCAAATCTTCCATTTATGGCTTAGCATATCTTTAGTATCCCGTGTTTACTTTAATCTTCATCTGTCAGTTAATCTTTGCCATTGATCTTGCACACACTTCAAGCTGCTTTTTGTAGACTTGTCAATCCAGCTGTTGGATTGTTTTTTGATTGTTTATCTTGGATATTAAACTGATCTGCAATTCTGTACTTTGAGACTGTACTTCGAGATCTCCAATTTGATTCATTTGAACACTTGATATCTCGATAAGTACAAAGGCTTATCAAGATCTCTAGTACTCCATATTGAGTTTGGCTTGTAGAGGTCTTCAGCTCATCCAGATCTCTAGTCTTCATAACTTCACTTGACTTGTAGATATCTCTGAGTTCTCGAATGGATATAGACTTGTCGATAACTCTAAGTTCTCTAGTGAAAGAATGACTTGTCGATATCTTTTTGAGTTCTCGAGTAGCTTTTCTGACTTCTCTACTCCCGGTGGATATTGCTTATCCGTTGAGTAGATATTGCTTATCCGTCGAGTATATGTATAGCTTATCCGTCGAGTAGATATTGCTCATCCGTCGAGTAGATGTTATTCATCCATCGAGTGGATATATATAGCTCATCCTTCGAGTAGATATTGCTTATCTGTCGGTACTCTCTGGAGTTTGAATGACTTCTCGATAAGTCATTCTGGAGTTCTCGAATGACTTCTCTATAACATTAAATCTGTGACTTGTAGAGATCTTGACTTAGAACATTTTTCTCCAAACAGATTTATTCAACTCCAAGCTTCTTCAAAATTCTTTTGAGGCATGATCTTCTTGATCTTCTTCCAGATAGAATCCTTAGGCTTGATACTATTTTAGGAAAAAGATTCCAGTCTGCTCCTTTGCTTTTTTACAGACTTTAAGTATTACAAGTACGGAATATAAATTTAAATAACAATACAACTAACTTAGGGTTGGCCCCAAGCTTAACTGATTACTGAAAATAACTATTCATTAATCTTCCACTCGGATCATAGATGCTAATAACATTGTTAGCTCCAGTAATCTTTGACATCATCTATTATATATTACAATCTCCTCCAACTTGTTCATAATGAAATTATGCACAATTTTGATTGATGATGTCAAAACTTTATCTAAATACAGAACCCAAGAACCCAATTTTCCCATCTGATCTTCTTTTGTGAGTTGCATTTAGATTTATTCTTCCTTCTCCCCCTATCAAGAAAAGAATATTATTATCTTCCAACATCCATTAGCTGTTCAGGCATTTAGATATATTCTCCCCCTTTTTGACATTATCTTCAGAAAGAAAGATCCAGCTAGATGCACATTGTTCAAGCTTTTGTCAATGTTCATTTAGAACACTATCAGCAGCTTCAAGCTTTAGTAAAGTCTGTAGTGATGAGTTTATCAAGTAGAATAGAATAGGAAATTCCTAAGCTTTCTGTTCTTTTGAATAAGTAGTCTCACTACTTCTCACTGCACTAGCCTCATGACTTTTAAGAGTCAGAGTAACCTCACAAGGATTGCTAAATCCAGACACTCATCTACCTCTCCTTTTGCCAGGAAGGATCCTGCCTCTCTTATTTTCCGTGATTCTCTCAATCATTTCTCATATTCTCACATGAAAGGCTCAATTGTTGTTTGTCCTACAGAAATAAGAGGTGGCTGAGAAGAGTTAATCTGTGATCATATGATTAGGGGAAATCCATATAAGGCTAATCATACTCATTTCACCAGAATAGTGAGTGCATAAGCATCTGTGACTGGGGTCACAATTTGACTCACAGATTGCTATGTGGTTATGACGGTGTGTTGTCCACTACTTATAGTGGGAACCTCCAATTGAATTGGAGGGGATTTTACTGGGTTACTTCTATGTGCACCAGCCTCAAACCCTTGTATGTCTTGCAACATACTGGCAATTGAATGTGCTATGCTTGCCTTTCTCATGACAGGATCAGGGGCAATTGTACTTCTAGCTCTTACTGCTAAGGCAGCTTTTGCTAGAGTTATGAGGGGAGTTGTTCCTTCTTGAGGAACCTCCAATTGAATTGGAGAGGATTTAGACAGCTCCCCCTCAGGAGTACTACCCTCAAATCTATTAATCTGTTAAGACTGTCTTGCATATGAAAGTGCATGAGTGATATTCATGAAAAATCGATAAGTTTCCATGTTTGTGATACCAGTTCCTTTTTCTCAAACAACAAAATAACTGAAGAACATTCTGGGGATTTTGTCCTTTTGTAAAACAGGTTCATTTTGGGAGTTACCTGAGTGGGATTGTGTTTGAGTTTGTGTTTTTGTTGTTGTGCTTTGGTGAACTGCAGTTTATTTTTGAAATGTTTTAGCTGCAGTTTTAGCACTAATACCTGTGAATAGATTATCTGAATTCCCTGTTGTGTTGGACCTGTAATGCATTGAACAAAATTACCCCCTTTATTAAGTTCCGTTAGATAAAGATATTATAAGATATTTTAGTTTCAAGCATTATTACAGAAAAGACAATATTCAATACAGATATAAGCACATAGGAATCATTACACAAACAAAAGAATGCTGAGAGAAGAGTTTGGATTTTTATTAATAATAGAAACAGAGTACATTAAGACATAGATTCAACAAGTAAATCCTAATCCTAACTACTCTAGTTTGGAGTCCTTCTTCTCTACTTCTAACCTCCTTGCCCTGCGCTAATAAGCTCTGGACGTGGGGTGTGCAAGAGAAATGATTCTCTCCTGCAACTCCATAGCAGCAAGGCGTTGCTGCTCAGCTACTCTTGCACGTCTCTCATGCTCGAGAGAGACTTCCATCTCAAAGAAAAGGATGCTGAGTTGATCATCCCATGAGAGTTCATCAAGATCTCTCTTGGAATATCAAAGGGGCTACAAACAACCCCCCTGAGACAGACACGGAGTCCGAAGGGATCAAAGTAAATTTGATCTTCATCTAAATGATGAACAGGCTGATAAGCTCCATGATTATGTATATAAAAGACCGGGGCATCCATTTGAGAAAGAGAGAGAGAGATGAACAGGAGGTGATTTTGAAATTAGATGTTTGTTGAGAATAGGAGAGTGATGAATGATAAAGAGTGAAACATTTTAATTTATAGAAGGAGTAAAAATAGAAACTAATAGACTCTTGAGTTGCCCGGATAATAAGAGTAATAATCACACAAGCACATTTTACAGTTAGAAATGACTAGTTACTATTCCCCATGCAAGTACTCAAGAATATTAGTTCACTATTTAGAATAACTGTTCCCCATGCAAATAAACAAGTACTCCCAAAAACAATAGCTACTCCTATCAGCATATAGTCAAATAATTTTATCATTATCAGCATACTCAAAACAACACAAATAATGTACTAGTCTACCAACATTAGACTAGCCTATTTTCACATAAACAAGAAATCACAAGAGTATGTAAATGTGTCAATAAGTCAGAGAAATTAAAGACAAAGTATGTCAAAAGTATTATCTGAACAGAATTTATGATTTAAATTTGTTCAGTTTTTCATACTTTTTGCTTTTTTGATCTGTTATTTATTAAATTCATATACTAAGGATATGAAGTAATAAATATTCAGTTCTCTTAGAATTTAAAAAATTCCAAGTTCAAATTAATCGAGAAGTCTGGGTATTTATAGTAAAAGAAGATGACTTGTTGAGAACTCAAAAATAGATATTTGGAGTTTGTCTATCGAGAAGTCATTTAGAGAAGTGAAGTACATATCGAGAAGTCATTTTAAATCACTCTTATAGAGAACTCAAACTTGACTTATCGAAATGTCAAATAAATACCCAGTTTGTCCCCAAAAGTGGACTGAATTAATTCTAACTTTTACTTGAATAAATTCAAAATAAAATTAAAATGTATTTTCCAAAAGTATTTTACTAAAATAATTTATCAATTTAAATTATCTCAGTTCTGAGTTATTGATAAGTTAAAGGATTGTACTTGTAGAGAACTCTGTGAATGAATATTATTAGAGAACTTTACAAGGACTTATCGATAAGTCATTTTAAACCTATCGAGAAGTCACTCGAGAAGTCAGTAAGTTAACTTATCGAGGACTCACTCGAGAAGTCCTAAAGTGACTTGTCGAGAAGTCAATTAATACTTATCGAGAACTCAGTTTTCTAAATCCTTTTGGTTATTGTAATTCTTCCTTGAGTTAATTTTACATATTAAGGATGTAAATTAACAACTAAGCAGTTCACTCAGAATTTGAAAGATTCCAAGTTAATTAAATTTGAAAGACAAATATACAGAGATTTCTGAAATATTTATAATTCATATTTCAGTTAATTCCCAATTTAATCAAATTAATTTTGATTTACTGGAGATTAATCTGCTGCACAACATTTGCTGAGTTCTTGCCTTAGGATGAAAAATTGAGCATTCCAATTTCACCTACAAGTCTAGTGAAAGTTGCTTCATCCAAAGGTTTAGTAAAAATGTCAGCTAGTTGTTTTTCTGTTGGTACAAAAATGAGCTCAATGGTACCATTAATAGCATGTTCTCTAATGAAATGGTACCTCACATCAATGTGCTTTGTCCTAGAATGGTTAACTGGATTAGCTACTATAGATAAAGAACTAGTATTGTCACACATAATAGGAATTTTGTGTAACACTAGGTCGTAATCCATTAGCTGATTTCTAATCCAAAGCACTTGAGCACAACAACTCCTTGCAGCTACGTATTCAGCTACAGCTGTAGAAGTTGATACAGATTGTTGTTTCTTGTTGTACCAAGATACAAGTCTTTGTCCAAGAAATTGACAGCTTCCATTGGTACTCTTTCTGTCAACCCTGCATCCAGCAAAATCTGCATCTGTGTATCCAATAGCTTCAAAACCAGTTCCCTTAGGATACCATAATCCCATGTTTGGAGTACCTTTCAAATATTTGAAAATCCTCTTTACAGCCTTAAAATGTGATTCTTTTGGATTGGCTTGAAATCTTGCACATAGACATGTTGCAAACATGATGTCTGGTCTACTTGTTGTCAAGTAAAGCAATGATCCAATCATCCCTCTGTAGCTTGAGATATCTACACTCTTGCCCTTTTTATCTTCATCCAACCTTGTTGCAGTAGACATAGGTGTAGATGCAGGTGAATAATCAACCATTCCAAAAAAATTCAAAAGATCCTTGACATATTTAGTTTGGCTGATGAAGATACCATCACTTTTTTGGCTAACTTGAAGTCCAAGGAAGTAACTCAGTTCCCCCATCATACTCATTTCATATTCACTTTGCATAAGCTTGGAGAATTTTGGCACAACTTTTCATTAGTAGAACCAAAGATAATATCATCTATATAGATCTGAACTAGGATCATATCTTCACCATGTTTCTTGTAGAAGAGAGTCGTGTCTATGGTTTCTCTAGTAAAACCATGCTTCAATTAGAAAATCTGATAATGTGTCATACCAAGCTCTAGGTGCCTGTTTTAGTCCATATAGAGCCTTGAGTAACTTATACACAAAGTTGGGAAATTTTGGATCCTCAAAGCCAGGAGGTTGTTGCACATAAACTTCTTCTTCTAGCTCACCATTCAGAAAGGCACTTTTGACATCCATTTGATACACTTTAAAATTTGAATGTGCAGCAAATGCTAGAAAAATTCTTATAGCTTCAAGTCTTGCAACAGGAGCAAAAGTTTCATCATAATCAATCCCTTCTTCTTGTGAGTAGCCTTTTGTAACCAACCTTGCTTTGTTTCTGGTGACTATACCATTTTCATCCATTTTGTTCCTGAACATCCATTTTGTTCCAATAATCCTTCTGTTCTTTATAGCAGGAACTAACTTCTAGACTTTACTCCTTTCAAACTGATTCAACTCTTCCTACATGGAAGATATCCGGTCAGGATCCAGCAAAGCTTCATCAATTTTATTAGGCTCTGCTTGAGATAAAAAACATGCATGTAGGCACTCATTAGCAGTTGCACTTCTAATCCTCACACCAGCAGTAGGATCCCCAATAATTGCTTCTCTGGTGTGACTTCTATCCCATTTTCTAGTGTGAGTTTGTTGACTTGTGCCTTCATTATTTTCTTTATTATTAGTATGACTGGTAGATCCTTCTTCTCTTTCTCCCCCTGAATTTGTGCCATCAATATCAGGTCTTTGAGATGAGCTTCCATTACCATGATTTCCCTGTTCAGTAGACTCTTCATTCATCATTTGTTGTGCATTGACTTCATCTTCTCCATCAGAATCACTATCAATGTTGAGGTTTTCAGATGTAAGGGCTTCAGCTTCTTATTATCAAGGCATTCCAAGCCTGGACACTTTTCATCATCAAAGGTCACATCTGTGCTTTCCATAATTTTCTTTTGATTAGTTACATACACTTTGTAGGTTGTTCTTTCCAGTGAATATCCCAAAAAATTGCTTCAAAGACCTTTGAGTCAAATTTTCCCACATATTCAGAATTATCTTTCAAAATGTAACACTTTCTTCCAAACACATGAAGATGCTTTACAGTAGGCTTTCACTTGGACATGACTGAGTAGGGTGACTTGCCATGTGCCTTGTAATGAGATATATGTTCTGAGTATAACATGCAGTGTTGAAAGCCTCTTCCCAGAAACATGTTGGCAACTTGGCATCTTGCAGCATTGTTCTAGCAGCTTCAACCAATGTTCTGTTCTTTCTTTCAACTACTCCATTTTGTTGAGGTGTCCTGGCAGCTGAGAATTCTTGAACAATGCCTTTGCCTTTGTAGAATTCACTTAATGTAGCATTTCTGAATTCTGTTCCATTATCACTTCTCAGTCTTTTCACACAATTGAAATCTTCCGCCTGCTTTTCTATCTTCTTGATATGCTCAATTATGACATGTGGAGTTTCATCTTTAGAGTACATGAACTCTACCCAAGTGTATCTTGAGAAATCATCCACCATCACAAGTGCATATCTGTTCTTTGAGATTGATAAGACATTTACTGGTCCAAACAAATCCATGTGAATAAGTTACAAGGGTGCACTAATCGAATTCACAGTTTTTGACTTGTGACTAGATCTTTTCATCTTTCCTTTCTGACAAGCTTCACAGACTTCAACTTGAGCAAACTCCAGCTTGGGCATGTCTCTTACTAACTCCTTTTTGACTAAGTTGCTAATTGCCTTGAAATTCAAGTGAGACAACTTCTTGTGCCATAGCTTGCTTTGTTCCTCTGATATCTTGGTGTAGAAGCAGCAAATACCACCCTTATTTATTGAGTCCAAGTCTACAACAAACAAGCTTCCTTTCCTTGCTCCTTTCAGAGCAATTTCACCAGTTTTCTTGCTGATAAAGATGCATTCTTCTTTGTTGAATAAAACTTCAAAGCCTTTGTCTGCAAATTGGCTAACACTGAGAAGATTCACCTCAAGACTAGCTACTAGTGCTACATCATCAATGACAACATTTACAGAAACAATCTTGCCATATCCCATTATGAACCCTTTGTTATTGTCTCCAAAGGTCACCAATGGGCCAGCTTTCTCCTCGAACTATGATAGCAGTGCCTTATCACCTGTCATATGTCTGGAACATCCACTGTCAATGATCCATATGACTTTCTTCACTTTTCCCTGCACACAATGAGATTCAGATGTGTTTAGTAACCCAAGAAGGGTTGGGTACTTTCTTCTTGTTAACTAATTTAGCAGAAGTAGAGTGAGTTGTTTTAGATAAAATAGAGTTCTATGATTGTTGTGCATTTTCCCTTTCTGATGTAGACTCAATTTGTGTTTCTTTTAGGTCTACTCTCAGTTTGTGACAACTCTTCGTCACTTTCAAGTTGCAAGGGATGCAATCAAACTTATCACAGAATGAGTAGGGATCATCTAAATCTGCTTCATTGTATTTGCAAGTTCCTTCAGTTGTCTTACTAACACCCTTTTTACAAAGATGAGTTAGATGATTTGTAGAACTACATATTCCACACTTCTTGCCAGAAATATCTGCAACATAGTTCAGATTGTTGCTTTTTTTCCCAATTCTCCCACTTCTATTTTTCTTCTTCTTACTTTCATCTTCAATCTTGGTTTCTTTGACAAGAGTCTTCATACTTTGGTTGTCCATGAGATTTTCTTCAGCCTTGGAAGATTGAATTGAATCTACATTTTTCTTTTCATTATCCTCATCTGCAATTTCTTGCTTGACAATCAATTCTTCTTCACTGAAGTTTACCTCACAAGTCTTAAATACTGGTGACCCAACATTTTTCAGCATTCATGGAACATTTATACTCTTTGTTGCTTTTCCTCTGTCACCAGTGTTTTTCTTCTTGCTGTTTAAGGTATTATAATCAAGACCAATGGCAATGTTTGCATATGGTTTGTTTTTCTCATGGTACTGACCAACTAATTCAGATGCATTCTTGAAGGACTTCAACTTTACTTCACTTTTCTCCAGTTTTTCTCTTAGCACACCCTCAATCTCATTTGCACACTTGAGCTTGTTTTTCAGATAGCCATTTTTTTGTTTCAAGGCTTCAAGCTCCACTATGAACAATTCAGCTTCTTGTTTTTCACTTTCAAGCTTCTCATTTAACTTTGTTAATCTGCTAACTTCTTCATTAGCAGCAACCATGCTTGTATGAATGTGAAACATTTCTGTGCTCATTTTTTCAACAAATTCCTTATATTGATTCTCATTTAAATCAGTGGAGGTAAGAGTTGGTACCTGTGATTTAGATAAGGATAATTCTCCTTGTTCCAAGGCCATGAGTGCATAGTTTCCAAGTTCTTCATCTTCATCATTTTCAGAATCATCCCAAACTTTTACCTTCTGCAATATAAGCTTTACTTTGTTGTTTCTTCAGAAGAGCTTCATACTTTGCTTCAAGTTCAAGATAAGCCTTATCTTTCTTTGCCTTCTTGGGTTTCCTGCATTCTGTAGCAAAGTGACCTAGTTCATCACAGCTAAAGCACCTTATATTAGATCTGTCAACAGATCCAGTTTTGTAACCACTTTTGCTATCAGAATTGTACTTCCCTTTCTCTTTCCAGCTGTTGTCTTTGTTAAAAGACTGTCCTTTACTTTTGAAGTATCTTGGCTTCCTTACTCTAATGTTAGAGAATTTTCTAGCCAGATAGGCCATTGACTGATCTAGCTCATCCAGTTCTTCAAGAGTGTACTCATCCTTTTCCAATTCTAGCATGACTTGCTCCTGTGAATCAGTTGTTCTCTGCTCACTTGTTGAGGCAACTGAGGTATGAGATCTGGGTTCATCATTGGATGTTTGGCCTTCATTTACTATTAAAGCACTTGAACCGTCTACAACATGTCCTTGGCAAGATCTCAATGATTGCCTTTGAATCATCTCTAGTTCATAGGTTTTGAGAATTCCATATAGAACTTCCAAAGTTATCCTGCTCAAGTCTCTTCCTTCACTGATTGCTGAGATTTTCTATTCCAAATGATCAGGAAGAGTAAGCAAGAACTTTAGATTCACCTCTTCAGCTTCATAGTACTTGTCATGAAGCTGCAAGTCATTTATCAGCTTATTAAATCTTTCGAACACTTCAGTAATGTTTTCCTTGGGCTTAGCCATAAAACCCTCATACTGTGAAATCAATATTCTTCTTTGATTAGATCTAACTTCCTCAGTTCCTTCACGGAGTATTTCAATCTTCTCCCATATTTGCTTAGCAGTGTCACAGTTGACAATATTGTTGTAAATCACATTGTCAAGTGACTCAATCAATATCAATTGTAAGCTGCTGTCCAGGGAGACTTTCTCCTTTTCAGGGTCAGAATACTCAGTTGGATCTTTAGGAGCATAATGAGCTGGTATGACCATGTCTCCATATGTAGATTCCTCAACACTTACCATAGTAATGAAGGGTCCATTCTTGAGAATTTGAACATAGAGTGGATTGGCCATCTTGATAAACAGCATCATTTTCTTTTTCTAAAGAGTGTAGTTAGCTTTGTCAAAGGTAGGGATTTTGATGTTACTGATTTTCTGTGTATTCATTCTTCCAAGATCTTGAATCTGTTTTCTTTCAAATTTTGCTCTGATACCACTTGTTAGGTAATGAATCACACATAGAGGGGGGTGAATGTGTTTTTCTGATTTTAGGCTTTTCTTGAAAGATAATGGTTGAACAAAGTAAATTAAATCTTGTATAGAAAAGTGTTCATGCAGAAATTAAACTTGCACAAAATAAAGAACACAGATCTTCAAAACTCACTTAATTTTTGTATTAAAAATTAAGATGCTTTGCTACAAAATTTCTAAGCTCTTCGAAGTTAAAGAGCTCAGCTTCTTCTCGAGAGTGTTACAAGAATTTTGATCTAAATTGTTACTTCTAACTAGAGGACTAGTGTTAACTTTATAGCTCAGTTAACTGCTGGTTTACACAATGGATAATAAACATGCTATTAGCTTTTCTAAACTGTCACTTGTCATTTCTATTTATAGAAAAGCAAATCTTCCATTTCTGGCTTAGCCTATCTTTAGTATCCCGTGTTTAATTTAATCTTCCTCTGTCAGTTAATCTTTGCCATTGATCTTGCACAAATTTCGAGCTGCTTTTTGTAGACTTGTCAATTCAGCTGTTGGATTGTTTGTTGATTATTTATCTTAGATATTAAACTGATCTGCAATTCTGGACTTTGAGACTATACTTCGAGATCTCCAGTTTGATTCATTTGAACACTTGATATCTCGATAATTACAAAGGCTAATGAGTTTGGCTTGTAGAGGTCTTCAGCTCATCGAGATCTCTAGTCTTCATAACTTCACTTGACTTGTAGATATCTCTGAGTTCTCGAATGGATATAGACTTGTCGATAACTCTGAGTTCTCTAGTGAAAGAATGACTTGTCGATATCTTTTTGAGTTCTCGAGTAGCTTTTCGGACTTCTCTACTCCCGGTGGATATTGCTTATCCGTTGAGTAGATATTGCTCATCCGTCGAGTAGATGTTATACATCCATCGAGTGGATATATATAGCTCATCCGTCGAGTAGATATTGCTTATTTTTCGGTTCTCTCTGGAGTTTGAATGACTTCTCGATAAGTCATTCTGGAGTTCTCGAATGACTTCTCTATAACATTAAATCTGTGACTTGTACAGATCTTGACGTAGAACATTTTTCTCTAAACAGATTTATTCAACTCCAAGCTTCTTCAAAAAATTTCTGAGACATGATCTTCTTCCAGATAGAATCCTTAGCCTTGATATTGTTTTAGGAAAAAGATTCCAGTCTGCTCCTTTGCATTTTTACAGACTTTGAGTGTTACAAGTATAGAATACAAATTTAGATAACAATACAACTAACTTAGGGTTGGCCCCAAGCTTAACTGATTACTAAAAATAACTATTCATTAATATTCCACTCAGATCATAGATGCTAATGACATTATTAGCTCCAGTAATCTTTGACATCATCTATTATATATTACAATAACCATAACTTATCTTTCATCAAAACAATCACAAGTTTATAAACGGAATAGACGATAAACACATAATGTCTCACCACACCTCCTTTCTACTAGAGTTATACAAGGATTCAAGCTATTATTTAACACATAAAAAAGATGCTTAATTGACTATGCAATGAATGAGGTCCCAAAAGACTTATACAATAATACCCATGTAGCGAGCGTTAGGTTAGCGGATTCCAGACTATAAAAGCCTTAGGTCACTAGCACAAAGTCCCCTAGAACTTAATAACTCGAGTATTAAAGAGCTCACGCTTGGTTAATTATGCATAAACACATACTTTTTTTCTTTCCTTTTTTTTCTTTTCTTTTTTTTTCTTTTTTAATTATTTTTGAATGAGTGTGTTTCGCTCCATCTCATTCAACCCTAGACTACTCATAAAAATTATGAGTCGGCTACTAGCCATTTGACGCCTAACCTTATTCAAAACTAGCAATAAAATCCTGCTTTTCTCTAGATTAAAATTCAGTGTTCCTACGTCATTATGAGGATACCAAAAATTCTAGACATAAACAAGTGATTAAATCTCAACAAATAAACAACTATGATCATGATCTATTTTGAAAGCAACCTATAAGACTTGTGAATTTTTTTTCTGGGCATGCAAATCAATTCATTAAGACTTACACATCCCTCTATTCGACATCACTACACTCAAATTAACATCAACCAATCAATCAGAAATAGCTCAACCTAAGGGATCATGTTATATGCATGCCAATGCAACTAAATGGACTCACATAATAACACGAACAAAAATGCAAACAAATATGACCTATATGAACAATCATGCAAAAATATGAATGAAATACACTAAACATGCTACATGAATCTATATGAACTATATGGACACACACACTAATCCTTATATTATCACCCCCAAACTTAAAATTTTCATTGTCCTCATTGAAGGTAATAATAAGGATTTCAGGCATACCTAGTTAGCGAGAGGATCACCCTCTTTGGGTGGAGGATCAGGTGGCAAATCAACCTCGACACCAGTGTCTCGAAAAATAGTACCGAGAGCGTGTGTCAAATCTTTAGCAAATCGTCGGTAGATGTCGTGCATGGCCTCAATACACCGAATTAACCTTCTATACTGCGCATCACCAAGACCAAACCTATCAACTGTCTATGGAGCACGATAGGGACCCTCTACATCATCAAAAATATATCACAACCCCTTATCATGGGGTGCACCTAAAAAAGTATAACTCAAGCGATCTGAAAATAGGTTGAGCTCAAGTGTGGGAGCTTCTTCAATAGACAGTTCGAGATGCTCCTGAGAAATTTTCAGCTCTGATAACCCAAGAGAATCGAATGGCATATCCAATTCCCTCTTCCAAGGATATGCATTCAAAACCTACAGTTACTCTGCTCCTTCTTCATCTTCAATAACTGATTCCCCTATCAAGGATCTCTCTAAGGTATCTGATTTTGGCAATTTCTCAAGCTCCGAATTCACGACAGAGTCGACCCGTTCTACTTTAAAGAACTGCTCTTTTTCTGTGGGTACCTTCTGATCTTGAACCTTCATCGTAGGCTCTCCTTTTTGCACATCGATCATAGTTCGGCCTGTAGCCAAGAATGGTCTTCCCAAGATGATGGGAATCTTCTTATCTTCCTCAAAGTCCAGAATTACAAAATCAGTAGGGAAGATGAGTTTATCCACCTTAACCAAGACATCCTCCACTACTCCTCGTGGATAAGCGTTGGAACGATCAGCTAGTTGTAATGATATGTATGTCGGTTTCGGATCAGGAAGATCAAGCTTCTTGAATATTGACAAGGGCATCATATTGATGCTAGCTCCCAAGTCACACAAACATTTGTCGAAAGACAAGTTTCCTATGGTACAAGGAATAGTGAAGCATCCAGGATCTTTAAGTTCGGAGGCAACTTCTGTTGCAGCACAGCACTATATTCCTCCATAAGAGCAACGGTCTCTAAGTCATCGAGCTTCACTTTTCGAGAGATAATACCTTTCATAAAGTTCGTATAGCAAGGCATCTGTTCAAGAGCTTCAGCGAAAGGTATGTTGATGTGAAGTTTCTTGAAAACTTCCAAGAACTTAGCAAATTGCTCATCCAACTTCTGCTTCTGCAACTTTTTAGGAAAATGAGGTGGAGGATAGACCTGTATTTCCCTTGTATTACCCTCAGGAAGAGTGTTGATAACAGCTTTCTTCCTTGGTTCCACCTCGGCATCCTTCAGCACCTCTTCTTCAGCCACAATCTCATTTTCGGAAATTGGTAAGGGTGCAGACGCACCTGCATTCTGAACAGAATTTTCAGACTCTTTATCTTGCTGAAATTGGGGGCTTGCGACCTTTCTAGACCTCAAGGTGATGGCATTCACCTGTTATTTAACTTCCCTCTTTCCTGGACTGGCTTCTTTATCACTAGGAAGCGTTCTTGGTAGTCGATTCAATAAGGCGTTAGCAATTTGCCCTATTTGGTTCGCCAGAGTCTTGATAAAATTAGCCTGGCTTTGGCATATAAGAGCCTGGTTTTTGCACATAAGCCTCAACTCCTCCAATTCATATTTTTCATTCAAAAATTGACATGCACCTCTACGAGTTTGTTGTTGGAGTTGTTGTTGTGGTGTAAGTTGTTGCTGAAAACCAGGAGGATTGAATTGCTTGTTTCCAAACTGCTGGAACGGCTGTTGTATCGCATTCTGATTGTTGCTCCAGCTGAAGTTAGGATGATTCCAGTTGTCAGGATGATAAGTGTTTGGACCTGGTTGCTGCAATCTCTGAAAGTTGCTTACAAATTGAGCTGATTCACTAGATATAGTGCATTACTCCGTCGCATGCGAACCTGCACACAGCTGACAAACACTGGTTATCTGATTAACACCATAGTTAGCCATAGAATCGATCTTCATAGACAACGCCTTTAGCTGAGCAGTGATTATAACGATCTTGATTCTCGTATTATATATTATGTGATTTATGCGCAATAGGGATTAGGAAAAATTTAAAATATCTTATTCCAGTTTGATGCATTTCCGGAAAAGAGGAAATGTTATGTGAAACTAAATGTGAAAATGTGAAATACGTGATTTAGAATGCCCTATGTGCTTCTTATGTGATTACGTGAATTGTTGATATGTGCTTATATGATTTAAATGGTTTTCGAATTATTAAAAGTGATATTGGTAATTTATAGCAATTTTTACTTCTCTAAAAGATTTTTATAAAATCATTCGAGTATCATTTGGTCATGGAATTTGTTCCATTATCTTCTTTCTGATTTATAGGACTTTCTAAAAATATAAACCTTATTTATTTTATTCATGTGGTATTTAAAATTGAATTTACAAAGTTATCTCCACAAACATGTGTTAATCTTCAAAAATTCATATTTAATTAAAAAATGATCAGAAAAATATTTTAAAAATATTGGGAGATAGGTAATTTTATTCTCTTTATTTTAAAATCAAATTTCAAATTTTAACCCCAATTATATCTCAATTTTTAAATTTTGTAAGTGCTATATTCTATTTCCCAGGAAAAGGTTTTAAAAACCAGAATTGTGAAATTACTAAAATGACCCTGAGGGATTAAACCCCAAGACCATCTCATTCTCTCCCGTGTATGTGTGCATCACTTCTCTCACCTCCCCTGTTCATCTCTCTCTCTCTTTTCGCCTTTTTCTGATTACAACCGGTAAACACCGATTTTGGCTCCGTTTTGCTTCGTTTTGATGCTTTGAACTCACCCAACTCTCTTAAACACCAATCCCTACTTGATTTCAGTTGCATGTGTGTCTTTGTTGGGTTTTGAGAATTGAAATTTCAAAACCCATTTGGGGGTTTTGTTCGATTTTGACTTCTTAGTTCGGTTTAATGATGAATGTTTGGTATTTTAATTGAGTTAGCTTTTAATCGGTGGTTTCATGGCTGGAAACCCCTATCGGGGCACCGCCGAAAGCCGCCACCACCGATGATGAACTCCGGTGAACCGGTGGTGGGCTGTGATGTTCTAAACTGAGCCCTATAATCAAATAAACTTAGTTCTGCTACTTGCACGTCATTCTTTTCGAAATTTCAGATTTATGAGTTAGGGTTTTGAATTTGTTCTGAATATTAGTTCGGTTTTGATGTTGAGAATACGCAATTGAGTTCATTGGTCTAAGCTTAATGATTGTGATAAGTTGCATACAAAAATTTCAGTTTCGTAATTTAACTTTCGAGTTTTGAGTTTTGAATTTTAATTCGAGTGTTGATCTTAAGTCGATATATGTATTGGGTTGTGATTGTCAATGATGATTAGAAGGTTGTATGTAATTGATGTTGAAATTTTAGTTTAATTCGAATTTTTGGATCAGTTTTGTGATTTATTTATGTAACTAGGTTGTTGATTTGGGATAAATAAACAAAACTAGCTGCATGTTGAATTTACAGGTGTATGGTGAAATTTTAGATTTTAAAGTTTAGTTTCGAGTTTGATTTCGAAATTATTCGAGTTGATTATTGAATTTTAATTCGGTTTTGAGTTGAATAAGTGATTATGTGATTGAATTGTGTATATCATATGATAGATATTTACGGGATTAAGATTGTATAGTGACTAAGAAATTACATAATTATATGAATATGTGTTCCTGATGTGACCATATAAATAATCGTAAGTGAATTTTTGATTATGTAAGTAGGTAGCTCTGTCAGGAGACGGTGAGTGTAATTAAATTATTGGTTAGTCGTAAATTAGTTCGGGAATGTTTTTAACTTAAAAATTATTTTCAAATATTTGAATTAAATTTAATTAATTATTTAATTAATCTAGTTGATCGATTAAAATGAGTTAATCGATTGATTCTATTAATTAATAATTACTTAAATTTAAATATTTCAAATACTTTTGAAACTCAGATTCTTAAATTATTTTCCGAACTTATTTCGACTTGATACCAATGTGATTACATGTTATGCGACTTATGTGTTATGTGAACTATGCGGATGCATCTGAATTGAATACTTGTATAATCATATAACTATAAGTTATATATATATATAGAGAGAGAATGTTTCACGAAGGGGAAAAACGTAAGGGTAGAAGTAATTTAGACGTTCAAGGTGAACGTCGAAGTGTTAGTCATACACTAAAGTAGTGTATTTATTTCATTTAGGTACGAAGGACGAGGCTAGTGAGACGATCTAGAGGAAAAGCCAACTTAACCGATTTGTGATCTTTGGAAAACTATTTAAGAAGAAATGAGGCGTAGAAAAGGAAACCAGATGATCTATAAATAGAACCGAGGCGTAGAAAAAAATGCAAGTGATCCGTGAGAAGAAGAGAGGTATAGAAAGAGAAGACAAGTGGTTGTTGAGTGGAAACGTTAGACGAATACAAGTGAAGTTGGAAATCAATTGTGATAAGGCAAGTACTTCTAAACCTTTCTCGAGATATATTGCAAATATTTCTAAATTCTCTTGTGATAAATTGTTAATATTCAAATAGCACTGTTTTATATTGTGAGTACTTGGAATCATACAGCCTTGAACCCGGATCACATCATTTGATCTTTAAGCCGTAAGCCTTATTCTTTGTAAACCATCCCTTGTTGATTTCCAGATACCAAACCACACAAATATGATACTACTCCCCAAATGTATAACTACCAAACATCAAACACTGGAACAGAATTGTTTGAACATACAAAAACTTTAATACCCCAACCTTTCTTTATAACATCAAAGAACTAAACCTTGAAAAATCATTGTTCATCTAATACCTGATTCTCTTACAGGCTGGAGGCCATTTCTTATACATACTTTGATATACCCTCATGGTACCCATGAATTTCACCATGCTCTTATGCAAATATTTTATTATTATTGATTATGATCCTGTTTTATTGAGTTATATTGTTTATCATATTGAACTGCTGTAGAATTGGATAGTTTCCTTTTTGTGGACCAGATTCATGGTCGAATTAGGCCAATGTGTGCCTTGGATCCAGTTTATAGAGCAGAGCCGTGTGTCTTGCTCGGGGTTAGTGCGTGACTGATCAGCAGCCTAACCTTGGTTTTAAAATTTACAATGAATATCCAATTCTAATGATTGTTTAACAAGAAAATTGATTCTTTTGAATCATTCCATTTGAACATTGTTTAACCTCAGTTATTGTTATTATGACTTGCTGAGCTAGTTAGCTCACTCTTGCGAATCTTTTTATGTATTCTACAGTTAAAAAGGATATGGTTGATAGCGAGGTTCCTCAATCCAGAGTACGAGTTAGGATTCCAGATTGAGATGGATCGAGCTAGCAGGAGCTTTATATGGTAGTGAGATAGTAAGATTGTAAGAACAATTTCATTATCAGTTGTAACTTAAATTAGTTGGGATTTGGGTACGTTGTAATAAAAGTTAAGGTTGTGGCTTGTTTTCATACTTCAACCTGTTGTGATCCATGGTTGTGTAAAGCAAGGTCATTACAAATAATATTTCATTTACAGGTTTATATATTGTGTGTGTGTGTTGTGGACCCCAAACTTCCGACCCGGGTTTGGAGGGCGCCATAGTGATAGGCCTAGCTGTATCCACGTCAAGAACTCCTGCTACCTTGCCCTGTGGCAATCTCTAGGTTGGATACTGATATTCATTACCAGCCATCAGTTCAGTTAGATCATAAGCTTCCTCATAGCTCTTTGCCCATAATACTCCACCTGATGCTGCATCGAGTATGGGTCTTGACTGTGCTCCCAAACCATTGTAAAAGCAATTGATTATCATCCAATAAGGCATTCTATGATGAGGACACTTCCTAAGCATCTCCTTGTAGCGCTCCCAAGCTTCACATAGAGATTCTCATGATTGCTGCGCAAATTGAGTAAAAGCATTCCTCATTGCAGCTGTCTTTGCCATAGGGAGGAATTTAGTAAGAAATTTTTGAGTGAGATCCTCCCAAGTAGTGAAAGAACCTGTTGGTAGAGAGTGTAACCAGCACTTAGCTATATCCCTCAGAGAAAAAGGGAAAAGTCTCAGCTTCACAGCATCTTCAGGTACATTGTTGAACTTGAAGGTGTCACAGAGCTCGATGAAATCCCTAATATGCATATTAGGATCTTCCGTTGGAGAACCCCCGAACTGGATTGAATTCTATACCATCTGAATCGTTCCATGCTTGATTTCAAAGGTATTAGCTGCGATCGGTGACCTGATAATGCTAGATTAAATATCATTGATCTTGGGTTGAGAAAAATCCATCAACGCTTTCGTTAGTGCTGCTGGATCTCCCATTGTAATGAGTACTTGAAACACAAACAAGTAAACCGTGAAATTAAAAGAATCTGAGTCAGTGAACTTCAATGACCACTGATGTCAAGCACATAAACTAAATATTAACACCGAGCCCCCGGTAGCGGCACCAAAAACTTGTTAGGGCGAAAACACGCGCTAAAATTACACGCAAGTATACGCGTTCGCAAGTAGTATAAGATATAAATCAGATTCATACCCACAGATACTCTTTTAAGTTAACTTAAGATTATGCACCTATGCAACAATGGTATGGCTATCGCTCAATGCTAGGACAATAACAAGTTGAGATGTTTAAAACTAAGATTAAACTAACATGCAATTAACTAAGAATAAAGTGATTGAATTAACTATATGAGATAAACATGGGATTCTAACTTCATTAAATACTTCATTCAAAGTCATTGTTCTTAACCTTAGCATGCAATGGTGATGACAACTAATCAGATGACACGAAACTAGTAAATGCCAACTTTCGTTGTATGAATACCCTACTACCAGACATCCACAAAAGAGATAGAAGCTGAATAGACACTTATTATGTTGAGACCCTATATGTCTATAGAATTAGACAACATAAAGGTTTAATGTGCAAGTTATCTATCGTGATTACATAGGGAAAGTAAGATGGTTAAAATTACCTACGAATCATGCATACAATTATACATGAACCTATGTTAGCATGGTAAGTTCTAAACCTCTATATTCACTATCGCTTCAATAGAGATTAACACGCTATCTTATACGTTAGCTACGCACATAAGACGAATACGCATCAATCACCACACACCAAGATATTGAAACAAATTAACTATAGATATCTATAAATAAATCCGTTAGAACCCCACGATAACGATTAGTTCATAACCGAACTCATCGTCACCATGGGTTTCAATGAAAACATGATAATAAACAATATAAGAATAATAGGGTTCAAAGACAAATCGAAAACAAGCATCCATGTTAGATATATTTGATAATGTCATGGCTAATATGTTTTATGTTTAGCTTTCAGATCTTACTTGAACAGGATAAATCAGTACTTAACTGTTGATCAGTACTTATACTGGAAGTCAGGACTTAAGGATATCGGTACTTATGTTATCAGGAGATAATCATCAGAAGATAGATATCAGAACTTAAGTGCTGAAGGACGATCAGATAAGGACAGTAGCTGATTAAAGGAAAGAAGATCAAGATAAACATAAGAAGAGATATGCATGAAGAAGGAATTCTGTAAAGAATGGAATACTTGGAAGAAAAGATATCTGATTGATATATTTTAGGAAGCAGAATTATATTCCATATCAATTAGCGATTATCTTGTAACTGTGTAGTATATAAACACAGACATAGGGTTTACACTATAAGTGTTATCATATATTCGAGAAGATTATTCATTGTAACCCTAGCAGCTCTCGTGATATTGTTCATCACTGAGAGGTAACAGTTCCATACTGTAACAGAGTTTATTGTTTCAATAAAGTTTGTTTTCTGTTACTTAAGTTCTTAAAGTTCGATTTGAGTGTACTATACACTGTATTCACCCCCTCTACAGTGTGTGTGTGACCTAACAATCCAAGTAACAACTATATTGAAAAATATGAAAGTCTTCTTCTCGGTAGCCGTCTCGTGCTCTCTACGTCTTGTTATTGCTCTCCCTTGGCTCCTTGTTGTTAAAAACGTCTTTTTATCACTATATATAAGCCCCTAGTAGACCTGGACTCTTAAAATCATCAAATTCCACTCAAAGAAGGATACTGGGGCAAAAAGGGCGGCGCGGTCGCGCTGAAAATCAGCACGCTGGTTTTGGGGGCGGCCGCGCCTGACTTCTGGACTTTTCTACAATTTCTTCTTTTGGCTGTATCTTGAGTTCTACTTTTCAGAATTAGGCGATTCAACTACCCACAGGAAGCTAATGAGATTCTCTTCAACTTGAGAATGGACTAGGCTTCCAATTCTTAGCTCTTTTCAGCATATTTTCTTGAAAAGCTCCTTTCTTCATTTAACTGATGCCTGAAATGCAATAACACAAAAACATATCAAAAATACCAACAACTTGAGTCCAAAACACCAATTTAAGCTTGTAATGAAGCGTTCCAAGTAGATCTAAAATCCACTTATCAGTTATACGTGTGAGGATAAAGCCAACTTACTTATAATCTTCCTACATTTCTTATTGTCTCAAAATAATCAATATAATACATACTAATTTTCTTTTCTTTCTAATTCTAATCACTCAACACTTACTAGTCCTTTAACTTAATTCTCCACGTATTTCTTTATTTAATCAGTCAATAGCATTCGAGTCTCTTTAATCGTTCATTTACTCTTCTCATTCATCTGTGAATGATATACTGAGATCATGGCATATTCGGTTTCTAAACGTTTCCATAATTAACTCAAGGATTAAGATTTAAGGAGAAAATCTCAACTGGATACGAGTGACGCACAATTTATTATAATAACTTAATTTCCTTGAATCACAATCGAATATATTCATTGAACGAAAATCTATTTAGAAGAAAATATACTAACCTGGAAATATCACTCGCGTATTTTATACCATATTATCAGAAAGTCTTCTTCTACATCTATATTCTTTATCATATTCTCGAAACAACTAGAATCTCTCGAGTTATCAATGTTTAGTCAAATCCCTATCTTTTAGTTCCGCCTTACCTGGTTCCCGTTCATCCATGAGTGATATATCTTATTCCGGTTCAGCTTGGTTTACAATGTTTTCAATATCTCATCCAAAATCTTAAGTCAATAAATGATATTGATTAATTACAACACATACTTGAATTTGATGACGTACCCCAATCTCCCTTAAGCCATATCGAATTACTTATATAATACGTATATTTTAATAAGAGAATGATTAGGTTTAGTTAACCTGTCCATAATAATCTAAATAACGCTTCTTTTGTCTTTGGTTCTCAAGTGATTCTACTATATCGCCCCTTAATGAGCTATATTCATTTTTAAAACGGTTACAAAAATATGTTCAACCCTTGATGCTGGCTTTGATTCTTTGGTAGATATCACATTTACTTAAATATTCTACCATCTTCATTCTTATACCAAGTCATCCAATATTTAACTCTCAGTACTCTGAATGACATTCCTATTTCAAGTTATAGATGTTTCATTATGTCCTTACTTTAGCCCTGGCACATATGATATCCATAACTTATTTACATCATAAGCAACTTATAAAGCTTCTTTATCATCCTTTTGGTTCCACTTCCTTTCCTATTTAAGTTCTCCATTCTCCTGGCTCATTATTTCTTCCTAACATAAGTGAATCCTTATTCTCAATTGTACTGATCGGTTCTTCGTCAAATTAACCATTCATGTGGCTAACTCTTGAAAGAAAGCTTTCAATTCATAACTATTTGAACTGTTCTACTATTCTCGCTAATAAAATTATCAAAGTCCATCTTTTCTTTTCGCTGAATTGACAGCTACCTCATTAGCCTTATCCAAATAATTGCTAAAAATGCGCAACTATCCTTTCTAACCAATTCCAACTATCCTCTATCTCATATCTGACTTTCCCGAAATGAAGATATGTTTCAAATTATTGGGGTATGTGTAAGTTATATAACTTTTTCCCTACATAAACAATACTTTTCCCTCTTTAGCTCACATACTACCATTGCCAATTTCTACCAAACATCGGATACTTGTATCCACGAGTTTTCTGGTATTTCGAAGTATTTCTCATTAGTTTATCGTTCTATATTAGTATACATTTTCATTCTCCATGAAGACAGTATTACAGAAGATAAAATTTCTTTGATTGTCTAACAACATCCATATTAGTATAGTTACCAATCCCCTTTTATTCCTTCTTCCTTCTTTATATCCCTCTTCTTTCTCTTTACTTTATCTTGAACCTTCTATTCTTGGAAATATACTTTTCACTTGTATGTACAGATAACTTTTAATTTCTCTTGTCCATTGCAAAAGAGTATGTCCATCAAATAAATTCTCACACAAACTTGCAGTGACATTTCGCTAATACTGGTTTCCTTACTTCCTCCAAATTTTTAATTGCTTTGATTTCGGATCTGAAAACCACTTCAGAATTTGATTTAATCTAATTGGATTCGATTTCCATATAACTGACCATTAGTTGATAAAATTAATCAATTAACTCTTTTAATTAATCAATTGAACCAAGTGATGACTAGCTAAATAAAATCAGAGACCAATTATATGAAGTCAGTTTGGCTATAACAACCTCTTTCAAGAACCGAGATCGCAATCATTTGCAGTATCAACAGGAATATCAATAATACACAGAAGCATACTTTCTATTTTTAAAAATAGGGTATTTTCTGAAAATTTGGGCAGCACCTCCTCTATATTATTGACTACCAGTCGGACTCAAGCCGACATCAACAATCAATCATACAACCAACAACCATATCAATCCACCCCCATCAACCGAACTCATTCTTTCACCATACTTCAGAATATATCATGTTGATAACCACATATACTACTAACTGACATAGCATACATCTCTTAATCAAACTAAGGTCATAAACAAACAATGATTAATATAACCATACCTTTTCTCAATTCTCTCAAAATGCCGTAAAATATCACTAATGAATATAAAATTATTCTACTATTTCTCAAAATCTTTATTCATTTATTTCAGGATTCTTCTAGTTCATTTTTAATCCAAACATTATAATTAACAATTCATATTACTTATACCTGTGCATAAAACCGTTTGAAGGACACCTTTTAATCTCATTTCCCTTTGTTAATACGTGTATGAAGATACTTTTAAAAAACTATACTGCATCTTTCAACTGGTTATACAAATTATTTATCCTTGACAATATACACGTATTCTCATTAGTTAACTTGTTTAACTTCTGATAACCAACACATGGTCTAAGCCAATATTATCCTAATCTTGCGAAAATTTATTTGGTTTTTAAAACATTAACTCTTAAAATATTTCACAGTTATATCATCATTTCTTCATCTCCACTTATATCTTTCCATACGGAACCTTCGTTGTTGGGTCAGTTATGAGCGTCAAATTTACCATAACTCACTTACTTGAGTTAGAAAACCTAACAATTCCTTGAAGAACACACTCGAAATTTATTCGTTTGCTTTGTCGGGTGTACACAACTTTACTTTCATATTCCCATGGTTAATTTACCTAATACGGTTTGCTAACTAATCATTTCACGTCAAAATCTCAGACTTGAAATGTATCATGTATAACAAATATTCATTTCTGATTTGATGTCTTTATAACAAATACGTTACATGTATATCAATTCTTCTTTTCACGTAAATGTCCACCATTTATTGGCTTGCAATCATATCTATACTCAACATGTAATTCCACCTATTACACGGGATTATTTCATTTCTTTTAAAACGCTCAAAGAGTAGACCTTTCACAAGAGAATTTGTGTATATGATTTTGATTGGAAAGCTTGTAAAGAACAACAGTGCAACCAAACAACTAGAAGGATCCATATGTCAATAAATCAGAATTGAAGAAGAAAGAATGAGTAATGATTTAGATATGAATGAGACAACCATATTTGTACTTAAGATGGCCATTCTTTCGTACTATATGGCATACATCACATGATTAGGTGGCGTCCCACCAGACTCTTCGTCATTTCGATAAAGCGTCACACCATAACACTGCTCATCTCAATTAGAAGAAATATCTTGAAGGAAGAATAATTTAAAAAAAGGGTACAATAACCTCTTCTTCTTTATTGGCTCTTTGGACATATTAATGAAACTTATTTTATACTTATCCAAGAATTAAGGAGAATATACATTTTCATATTAGAGAAAAGAATGACACCATTTGTCGCCATCCACGTTTCACTTATGTACACCTTCAAGGATCATTCGAGTAACCAGTTCCAAATCCAAACCATATGATAACTTCGGAAAATCCTTTGGAAATGCCTTCATAAATTTTCCTACTATGCCAGTTCCCTACCATTAAGTCTTGTATTTTTAGCGTCGTGCCTCCACGTTTGATACTTCAATAGTTCAACTATAATCGCGTCCTTACGGGATTTATAGTCATAGCTTCTAATTTCATCTATGCCGCATAGAATAACCATCGATCATGCAACACCTCGACTCCGTTGATAGGAATATTATTCTTCTTCAATCATTTGGAAGATTCCCACGTTTTCTTCAATCATCCTCGGGCTTTTTTTGGGTCAACGAACCTTTTTAAACTTCAATGATTTCCTAAATTGGAGAAATAATGTTTCGGCACGTTGATTCAATTGTTGATACTATTAAACAAGGTTTGCACTCTTCTTTAGAGAAAATATTACACTTCTCCGTATTAGCGGGTCTACTTGGCCCTCTAAACTAACAATACTGAGTCTGGATCAACTATTCTTCCAGGTAATCTACTGCTTATAACAAATAAGAAACTCAAGTAGTAATTCGACAACCAAATTTTTAAAACTTATTCTGTTTAAAGAACTTTTAAAAATTTTATTAAGAAATTTTTTTTCGAGAACTTGTTTAAAATTTTAAAAATTGCACACATGGTCGTCATTACTATATGAGTTGTTTGTTATTCTCATATTCCTCCAATGAGGTACCTAATTAAAAAAAGACCACATAAGGGTCCATACACTTTGGTATATCTTATACCCCTCCTTGGGTTCATTTCTCATTCCTTAGTCGACAAAAACTTTATTTTTTCGTTGCATACTACCCCATTTGTAACTCTCTCTCTAATGCTGACATCTGGTACTATCTTTGATATCCTCTTCATCGTCTTTGATGTCATAATTATAATCAATTAATGCAATTAGATGTTCTATCCTTAGATAAAGTCGTATTTTCTTGTTAACCTTAAGTATACCTAATAAGGTAGATGTTTCGTTCCCTGCGCAGTGCCTGAAAAGCGATAAGAAACTTCTCACAACAGTGGTGCCTTTGAAACTTGCAACGCTGGTTCTCTCATCAACTTGTTGCCTCCATCCTGGATCTTGCCCTACTACACAATTCTAAGTTGGATCATACTAAAACTCATCTATCCCTCCTTATATGAAATTCGCAAAAGAATCAATCTCAGTTTCACTTAAAACTACATGAAAATCAGGGTAATTTACCCAATCTCCATTGAGCTGTTGATTCCTCGCAACCATAGGATTTGAATACTCAATATATCTATAGTGTTAATACATTCGCCTCATACCTATCTTAACAACATCTTATCTTAATAATCAATGCCATATCCAAAAACATTAACTCAAACTCAACATGAGTTTACATAAAGTCTTTCCTATCTTATCTGCCCTGCCAATCCTATCTTAATTTCTACCTATTCTTATTTCAGGGAATAATAACCTGTAGCTCTGATACCAACATGTAACATCCCCAAATCTGGGGTCAGGATTGGGTTCACCAAACAACTTTAAAAAATATGAACCTGTATATTATAATAAATATACATATAACCCCTCAATTTCGAATCGTTTATAGGTTATGGTATGAAACAAGAATCTAAAACATCTTAAATTATATAAAAACTACTCACATGTTATTATTATTACCTCTTAGCTATTTCCCACACCTTATCTATTTTGGCATGTCCATCTATCTGAAGCTGGGGTTTCTCCGCTTGGCTATCTATGCGAACTCTTTACAGTTCCCCTTACTGCTGAAAGAATAAGAGAATAACAAAGCAAGAGTGAGCCAAAAATGTCCAACAAGTATCATAATTGGTTTCCAAGTATTCTTATTAAAGAAATTCCCGGACACAATCTTTAAATAATTTTTTTTAAACATCTTTATTTATTTGAAGTAATTATGCGAATTAAACATTGGCTTTTATTAGCCCTCTTTCATAAAACAAAAGCAACGAGCAATTCACTGATTCATATCTAGAATCAGGTCTTTGTCCGGTTTTGTAATCATAAAACTTTTCAAGAAAGAATGCCATTAATGGCGATCAATAATAAATTATACTAGATACAAGAATCAACATTCGCACCCATACCCTGCTGATCAGTCAGGATATAGTGCAGATTTATACCTACCTGTATAGATCCATTAGGGTACCCATGCACTATAGCCCAATAAACAAGGGTCCGGTCCATCTCCGACCCATAGGGTCCAGTCCATCCCCGGCCCTTATATCAATGGGTCCCGTCATCTCTGACCCTTATCGTAACCATCTAGTTCGTAGAGTATTTTGATGCCAAATCATTTTGATTTCAAAACATCCTGATTCAGGGTTCGAAATAACCCGGAATAATAGGTATTTGCTCAAGAGATCACAAATAATAATAAGGAACAAGAATACTAAAAGGCACTTACATGATTAAGAGTAATTGCAGCGAAATATGAAAATATTTAACCATTATGAATTTAGAATATGGATGAAATACTTGCAATATATCACAAGAAATTTTTAGAATACTTGCCTCAATTGATTATCCTATGATCTTTAACTATCTTCCATATCACTCAGTTCTGATATATCTGTGTTTTCATCGACAGGCTATCTGACCCTTCTTGTCAATCACCATCATATGTTTATCTCATCTTTGTATTTACTTGTCTCATGTATTTCATATAGACAAGCTTTACTTTTAAATCTCTCTGTCTGGCTTTGAACGCCTCGATCTATGTGTATCTATCATAAAAGATCCCACTTCAATTATCTGACAATATATATTTGTCTATCATACGTTTATCCTTATCGTCTGCCCACCCAATAATAATAGATAAGGATCACATTTTAATCAAATAATGTTTAAAAGACACATGGACTCATAATTCATATAACACGTAAACACATAAGGCATGTATCATATAATTCATGTAACATATGATTCAGTTCGTCAAAACATTTGACTCAATGCGTTTAAAATTGAAATCGAGTCAAAATATGAATTTTTAATAATTATGCGGCTCAGAAACGTTTACAAAATCAAGCGATCTTTCGAAACAAAAGATTTTATGTCTCGAAAGTATTTTTAATAGAATTGGTATATTTTTCTGAGTCTAGACGCGTTCGTTTCGTATTAAACGGACGAACGGTCTATTTATTAAGAATAAAATAAGAATAATTCAATTAATAATAATATTAATTGAATTTTAAATACCTATATATATTTTTAAAAGCTCAAATTTATTTTTAAATCATTATTGGCTTAATTATAAATAATTACATTTTATTTAATTATTTTAAATAAATTAATTAATTAAATGAATGAATTAATCAATTAATTAAATCCATAAATAATTAACTAAAATAAATTATAAATAATTAAATCAAATTTGGATTTTCGAAAAGAAAATAATTTTTCCAAAATTAAAATAATTTAGTTATTATTTAGATAATTAACCAAATTAATTTTGAATTAAAATAATTTTTAGAATTAAAAAAATGAATTTTGATTTAAATAAAAAAAACCCAGAAACAGGTTTTGGAGTTGAAGTTATCTTCCCCAGTGGATCGAACTGTGGCAAGGCTGAAGAACACTCGCCGGAAAATGAATAACAGCCGCCGAAATCTGGGAAATCCAGAAACCGGCTGGCGAAGCTTCAAGTTTCAGCCAAGCCCCAATCATAACCATTACGACTCGGTTTGAGTTCATTTTTGTGTCAAAATAGTCATAAACAAACACAGAAACACGATGGTAAGCACAACACCTTCAGATGATCATCAACCCTCGTTTTTAGATCAAAACAAACAAAATTCCTACGAGCTTCCGGGAAAAACTTGAAATTATTCAATCCTGAACCAAACTCGGTGATTCCTATATCAAATTAAAGCTTATGCAGCCTATAATATATTGCTAAGATCAAAATCAACAACCATATCATAAATAATCAGAAAAATTAAAATCAAAATCAAATTAAACAAAAACACGGTCTAATCGATTTAGCTATCGTTTGATACTAATAAATACATGAATCGATTGTAAATCACATAAGGAAGTTATATTAATCATCAAAATCAAACAATAATCCTTGAATCAAAAAGCCCCAAATTCAATTAAGAACATTCACATCTTGTAAACCCAAATTTTAATAATTCGAGCCCGCAAGGGTTGGCTCAGCTGGTTAAAGAGGGGATAACTATCCTCTTGGTCACAGGTTCGAATCCCACAGGAGGAGAATTTATGATTATGCCTCCTGAGTCAGAGCCTGTCGCTTAAATGCGGTGTACCTTGATTCACGTGGTTTGCAGGCTATTGCGTGAGTCTGTAGGGTTTACCCAGTGCGCACCCGAAGGGTAGCGGCTGCGGGTTACCTAGGATAAAAAAATTTTAATAATTCGAGAATCAAACCCAAATTTCTATATGTTATTGAACTCCAAATTCAACATATAATATACCAAAATGATCATAATATAATTATCTACAAGATACAATCATCAAATCATACAAACAACATTAAAATCAAAAATTCATATTTTAATCATAATTTAATTCGAATTTAAATAAAAATATTTGAAAATACCTTTAACTTCTGCTGTGAAATTGATTTTAAAATCTGAATGTACTTTTCACAAGCTTCGATGCGGTTACTCACACGCTTGATTTCGATTTCGATAACGCCTTCGTTTTTAGCTTTAATTTTGAAGAACGCGATGAATATTAGGGTTTTTCTCTGTAAATTATATAATTTAATTGTTTGTTTATGATTATCTGTATAAAATAAAATATGATACAGGCTATTTATACTTACAGAATATTGGTACCTCGTTGGATCATATCAAATATAAAAATAGATTACTTAGCCGCTAAGTAACAATAAAACTGATCTAATCCGGTACCGGTTTAGGATAATTATTAAAACTGGACTTTTTATTATACAACCTACAAGAAGATAATGTAATAGTTTAATCAAAATATTATGTTCCTCAAGAATACGGGTTTTATCGATTTACCAAAACGAATATTGCATCGAAAATTTTGCGTTGGGACCTGCACACGTAAAACCATACTCCGGATCGAAAAAGTCAAAACATGAAAAATGCTCGGAATAATCAAATTAGGTTAGTAATGAGTTTTCTCGAGACCTCCGGGTGGTAAAAATACAAAAACGGTTAAAGTTGGACAATTCCCGGCTATACAAAATAGTTTATAATTACTCGAAAAAATTAATTTATTAAATCTATAAATCTTTTATAAAATCCTATAATAACATATACTAACTCTGTCCCAGCCATTTGTATACAAATGGTTTGGGCACGGAGGACAAGAAATAAACTAAAATAATATTACTTTTGTTAAGATAGTGGGACAAGAGAGAAAGAAAAAATGTAATTTAATGAAAAAAGGTATAAAGTTGGTTAAAGTGGTGGGATCATTCAATATTTAATGAATAAAGTGAGTTTAGTGGGGGAAAGTAGTGGACGGAGTTGATTTTTATATTATAAATTTTTTACTATTTTTCGTAAGCTTGAAATGTATAGAATTGAATGGGACATCCAAAAAAGGAAAATGTATAGAAATGAATGGGACAGAGGGAGTATATATTACCTGAAAAATATCAAAATTATCTATACTTTATTTTAGACATATAAAAATTAAAATACTCAAATTTTATCACATATAAACATCCAAACATCAATTCCAATTACCAGATAATTCCCCAAAATTTATATAATAATCACATAATAATTATTTATTGATAAAAATAATTACACGATATTTCCCAAATATTACAAAATACTTGAAGGAAATAGGTCTTGACATGTGTTAAATATGACATGCCAAATGAATTAGAATATTACATACACACACAAACATATATATATATATATATATGTTTATGTGTGTGTTTGTGTGTGTGTGTGATGTATGCACATACATACTCTATGTATAACAAACACACTGGAATAAACACAAAAACACTCTCTACATATTTTTTTCCCAAAAAAACTGACAAGATTTTCAGTCGTGCTTAATTTTTATATAATTATATCAAAAAATTCAAATTATTAATGTCAAAATTAATAATACAAATATAATTGACCAAATTCATACAAGACCATGAAACAACTTTCTAAATTACCGATTGTCGGTGAAAATACCCTTTTAACCACCCTTCCTCGCATTTAAAAAAAATATATACCTATCAAAATAGATTAACCACAGTTTTGTCTTTTGGACCGCTTCTTTTTCTTTCCAGTATATTATATTTGAGTTAGTGCGAGCGCACACACACACACACATTTTCTTCTTCTTTCAACGTCAACTATCTATTCCATAGTTTCTATAAATTTAAAATTATAAAACCATATCTCCTAGTGATTCCTCTATAAAAGTAGCCATGTCGTGTCCAATTTTAATCAAAGAAGTTATAGTCTGTATTCTTAATTTCTGCTTTTTGTACTTGAAGTATAAGAATTTTGATGGTTAATAGATAAATATTATAAGTAAAGATTATATTTGTTGTATTTTAATAGGATTTGAATTTAGGGCTTTTCTGTGCTTGCATTTATTATGAGATTTTGGAGTTTCTGGTAAATAAAAAAATAAAACCAGTTAGGTGTGTAAGTCATATGTCATAGCCTATTTGTATATTCGAGGATTCAACTCAACTCAAATAAGAATGTAATAAGTAAATAGTGGATCGACCGTCAGAGAGATCTCGCAAAGTAATATCTGTCAAAGGATTCAGAAACAAGGTTCATCTACAGACTTGAGGAGTTAATTCACTGGAAGAAGTTCAAGAAGTTGATCATGCCTCAGTGACATAAATCAAGATCGTGGATTTAATCAAATGACAGAGATCTCGTCAGAGTATCATTAATTATAAGGATTTAATCTGAAGAAAATCAAAGCGTCAAAGTCAAGACATGAAGAAACGTCACGGAAGTTAGTCACTCATGAACCAGACAGTACATCAAGTGTCAACATTGAAGTGATGGAATTGATTCATAATTTCAATCATTTTCAGAAGATATTCAGAAGATTGGTTGCTGCTCAGGATTAGTATTAATTCTCTATTAATTAATTAAGTCATATAATTTAATTATGAAAATAAATTATATCTGCAAAGATTAATTTATTGATTAATTAAATTAATTGATTAATTAATTCTGAATTAATATTTAGAATTTTCAGAATTTTTAATTGGTTAAAATCTGTTTTAATTCCAAAAAGACAACTGATTGTATTAGTATGACAATCGGTATGACAATCAATAGTCATACCGAAAGTCATGCTAATTCAGTTGATTGTCTTACCAGAATTATTATTAGATTAAAATCACTTATTAATTCAGCAAAAACAATCTGCTTGAACTACTATGACAATCGGTATGACAATTGATTGTCATACCGAAAGTCTTGCTAGTTCATTCTGATTGTCTTGCTAGTTCTAAGGATAGTCCTACCGATTGTCTTGCTGAGCTCAGGATTGTCTTGCCAGGTCAATTCTATTATGTTGATTAAAAAGAAGCAGACAAGCAGCAGTTCACTACAACTCAATCATCCAACAAACAAAAAACAAGAACACAGCAGCCGCGGCAAATATTTCATTTTTCATCTGCTTATTTCAAAGATCAATTTCTAGATTGCAAAGTTAAATCCAATCAACTAGAAATCTTTATCTTGCTCTTGTGTAACAATCTAGCGGATCAAAATCCCTAGAACTTAATCTCAAATCGCGTTTAGCATTTGATTCTAATTATTGCAAAAATAGAAAAAGTTCATGTCGAATTTATTCTAGATTTGTGATAATTGATTTGAGATTAATACCTTGTAATCGATACAGTTGTTGTAACACCTTTCAAGTTTAATAATATTTTTATTTAACTTGAATTTTGTTTCATATTTTTTATTCCGCATTTATTCGATTATTTGGTACTGTTTGTATTCAACCCCCCTTCTACAAACACATTGGGACCTAACAATTGGTATCAGAGCCTTCTGATTAACGAACAAATCAAGATCCTAGACTTTTGTGATTTTTCAACTCCTTCAATTTTTATTTATTCAAAAATTCATAATGACTTCACATAAAGTTGGAACCGTTAAAATTCCACAATTTGATAAAGAGAATTATATCATGTGGAAGAAGAAGATGCTATTATTTTTACAAGTTGCAAATCCCAAATATTCAAACTTGTTAAAGAAGTGTATAAAAACTCCGATGGTTATTGAACCGGAGGTAATAATAGATGGTGTGGTGACTACTGAAGCTAGAACCTATCCAAAAGAGCCTGAAGATTTTACTCCTGCTGAGAAGGAAGAAGCCTCCTTGGATGCCAGCCTTCAATTAATATTAATTGATTCCCTTGATCCCTTGATGAACAGACATGTGATGAACTGTAAAAATTCCAAACACATGTGGGAAACTATTGAGGTGATTAATGAAGGCACAGAGGAAGTTAGGGAGAACAAGTTGGAAATCCTAACCTCTGAATATGGACATTTCAAATCAAATCCAGGAGAAGGAATTACTGAAGTGTTTGAGAGGTACAATGCGTTGATCAACAACCTGAACATCAATGGAAAGTATTATTCAATCAGGGAGGTCAACAAAAAGTTCCTTTTAACACTGCCAGCTCATCTTGAACATAGAATCACTGCCATTAGAGAAGCTAGAGATCTGAGTGAGATTTCTTTGGACAGGCTCTATGGAGTGTTAAAAACCTATGAGTTGGAGCAGATTCAACAGAAGGAAGTCTACGGGAAGGATAAAATGGTCAGCACATCTACTGCACTTGTAGCTGAAGGTCAACAACAACAACAATCTCAACAGTTAGAAAGAATGGTACAGTTTTCCAAGGGTGAGGAAAATGAGTTAGTAGCAGAATATGATCCTCCTACTACAAATCAATCAAGTGATGATTTTTATTCCTTGGAAGAGCTGGAGCAATTGGAAGATGAATCAATGGCCCAAATTGTCAAGAGATTCTCCCATGTCAGATTCAGGAGGAATCCCAAGCTTAAGTACAAGTCCAACTACAACAAATTCCAGAAAGGTGGATCTTCATCCTCTAACACCAGCAGTGGTGGGTACAAAACAGGGATGGTTGATCGAAGCACCATTAGATGCTATAACTGCAATGAGTTGGGACACTTTGCCACAGAATGTAGGAAGCCAAAGCAAGTAAGAAAGAACTCTGAAAGGGCTTATCTGACAAAGGGAAGAAGCTGGGATGATACTGACAGTGAAGATGAAGATGAAGGAAATCTTGCTCTTATGACTATTGATGGAAAAGCTTCATCGTCAAGAATAGAGGTAAAACTTTCTGATACTGAAATGGTTTATCATCTAAGAGGTAACTTAGATTGTGCACGTCGTGATAATGAACTGTTAAGTTTACAGATCACAGACCTTGAGAAAGAGGTCAATGAATTAAGACTTATGCACATTAATCAAGACAAATTAAAAGAACAGGTATCTTTTCTAGAGAATAGAGTTGACTGTTATAGAAAACTCGAAACTATTCTCAAAGACAAGATCACCGGTCTTGAGACTAAGATTAGAGCCTACTTCAATACTTGTTCGAAGGCTACAGAGTTCTACAGTAAGCAAGCTGTTAATCAAACATCTGGAATAGGATATGATTACAATGCTGCTATTGGAGAATTAGGCATAAACTCCCCTCCTCATGTATGTGCTAAAGGGAGGGAAGTACCATATGTGCTTAAGGGTGTTGATGAACCCTCTATAAAGCATCAATTGCTGAACCATTTGATGCGACCTCTTCTGTTATTCAAGAGGAAATACGTGCTGAGGATCATGCTAATGAGAAGATTGTTTCCAAGTCAAGTGAGTCGAAAGTTCCAGTCAAAGTTGTGAAAGCAACTGAGACTAACTCAGACACACATGAGTTGGATAACAATAATGCCATGTCTACCATGCATAAATTGCCTGCTGTTAATCACTCTCATAAAGCATGTGGTGTTGCTAATTGTATGTCTTGTGCTTTTAATATGATGTATGCTTATTTTAATGGTAAGCATGTGTCTAATGATAAGACTACTCCTCGTCAGCATGTGAATAACAAGAAGCATGATAGGTCTAAGACTGCTAGTCCTTTTAAGGCTAGAAAGGAGACATTTATGCCTAAGCTTAAACAGAAATTTGTTAAGGCTGTTTACAAGGTCAAATGTTCAGTCATTGAGAATGTTGAGATCGTTAAAATTAAAAATGTTGTTTTGCATGACAAAGGACAATTCTACAAGTATGCCGGGCCCAACCAAGTTTGGGTTCCGAAGAAGGTCTAATCCATTTGTAGTGCAGGGCATTAAACAGGTGTAACCGGTAGTGTGGATTCTTGACAGTGGATCATCAAGATATATGACCGGAGATAGAGCCCTGCTATCAAATGAGGATTGAGAAAGCTGGCCCCCTGATTACCTTTGGAGATAACAGTAAAGGTTTATCTGAGGGATATGAATGTTTGCAAGCTGGGAATGTTATCATTGAAAATTTTGTATAGTGTGCTAGGTTATTATCAGGAAGCATCATCTAACATATAGCACCAGTGACGAGACTTGAGAATATTACGACATATCAAGCACCTGCTGCACATTACACTTGGAATTGGACTCTAGTAAAATGTGTACAAGTGTACTCCTGGTTGGTGAGTCAAAAGAGGAAGTCAATGTACCACAGTTCATGGACTTTGCAGCTGCAGATCTATTGGACTATGCAATCTCTTCTTCACAATCTCATTTGAGGTTGGTATGAACTAGTGTACTACTCAAGCAATCATCAAGAACATGGTATGGCACTCTAACTGAAGTTATTGTTTAATATGAACTAGTAGAGTCGTCATATTTTTAACTCTCTTATCTTTAGGCACAATCATATTGTTTAATATGTGCAGTGATATATTGTTTATGCAACATAACAATTAGTATCTAAAGTACTTAACAAGTATTGGTCAATGATATGTTGTTAACATTATGTTGCAGATATTTGTAAGCTTTTGACATGAATGAGAATTACTTAGACTTTACCCTAAGTGATCAATGTTTTATCAAAAACTCATTCATTTTGAAAAACAAAAATTAAACTTCTTTCTACATTAGTGATTTCTTATTTCATGTAAAATCTTTTGAAACCACTACTGTAAATCATTTTCTCTCTATTACCATATGTTCTATGATACAGGTTCAGTCTCCAATGACTTTCTTTCATTGACAGTCATGAGGTTGAAAACCCACAACGTCTATCCCAGACTGTAAAGACAAACACAAAAACAGAACCAACCAACACTCTTTTACCACTAAAAGTAGTATGAATGAGCGTGAGGGAGATAGTGCCTAGTGCACCACATAAGGAAGGTTCTGTAGTCAACCCAGTAGCTCTGTCTCCTACATAGATGAGTAGTATTTAAACCGAGACAACTGCTAGCCCTCATACATCTTCTCAAAAAGATGTAATGGCTGAAAAGGCACAAAAACAGTTACTAGATTCATTCTCTCAACAGAGTGAGTCTATTGAATTTTGCATGTCGGCCAAGGTATCCGATGTAGTGTCACCACTTCAAACATAAACAATTCTTGATGCACAAGGAGAGGTTACACACACAAAGGATGAGTTGACGGAAACAAGAGTTTCGACCATTTTAAGGTCAGATTCGATTGTTCAAGGTTCGTTAGTGGACCAATTGCCTTTACAGGTGTTAGGAGAGGATACTGATCCAAAAGCCATATGCCAGTGGTCAGTGTCTACCTCCCCAGGCTTAAATCCCATGGATGCATCTGTGGATAGTGGATCTGACATAGGTGCAGATCAGCAACTTGTTGACAATGATTCAGATATTACCTGATAAGTCACAAGGAAGTGTCTTCACAGACATTAGAAGGGAACTTTGATCTTTATGCTAAAATCGTTGGATCATTGTTTACCTTCCCAGAATTCAAATCTGGAACCCTAAAAGGGAAACTAGCAACTTGTAGATTATGACTCATATTTATCTGACGAGTTTAACAAGGATGGGGATTTGTGAACTCCCATTACACCACCTGTGACCTCCTTTAAGGATGGCTAAGGTGATTTTCCTTGCAGGTACAGCTGGATTATGGAGCTATGAGAGAAGAGTGATACACTTGTGAGAATGAGTGTAAACACGAGTGGAGAGAAGAGTGAAACACATGTGAGGTACACTAAACAGAATCACACACTCACAGTGAGGTAGAAAGAGAAACTACTTGTTATTTCTTTTCCAACCAAGTGAAATATGAGAACTCCTTCAGACGACGGCATACATTCCTTCTTTAAGGGGGAGATAAAAGCTTAAGAAATAGTTTGGAGGATTCTTCAACTAAGGGGGAGAAATAGCAGGGAGGAAGAAAAAGATCCTAAAAATGTACACTACACCACACCATTGTTGTTTCTAACTACGGATCCTATTGTACGGGAGAGGTGGTAAACACAAGGTGATTTCCTAGTAAGGGAAGAAGCAGTTAGGGGAGTACCATTGGTTTTTATCTGCGGATCCTATTGTACGGGAGAGGTGGTAAAACGAAGGTGATCTTCTTTAATCAGTTGATTCTCATAGGGGGAGAAGCAAGAGATATGGGCTTCTCAACAGGAAATGTGGTTGTACAAATGAAGATGGAACTACTTGAAGATATGTTCAGTCTAGAGGAACATCTACTTGGAATCTGGAAAATGTTAAATCTCATCCAGAACTTTTCTGCTATTTACTTTGCATGTATGTTTATATCTTTTTCTTATTTGTTAGTTGAGTTATCCTCTAGGTATTTGTGTGTTATTGTCTAACAAACAAATAGGGGGAGATTGTAAGTCATATGTCATAGCCTATTTGTATATTCGAGGATTCAACTCAACTCAAATAAGAATGTAATAAGTAAATAGTGGATCGACCGTCAGAGAGATCTCGCAAAGTAATATCTGTCAAAGGATTCAGAAACAAGGTTCATCTACAGACTTGAGGAGTTAATTCACTGGAAGAAGTTCAAGAAGTTGATCATGCCTCAGTGATATAAATCAAGATCGTGGATTTAATCAAATGACAGAGATCTCGTCAGAGTATCATTAATTACAAGGATTTAATCTGAAGAAAATCAAAGCGTCAAAGTCAAGACATGAAGAAACGTCACAGAAGTTAGTCACTCATGAACCAGACAGTACATCAAGTGTCAACATTGAAGTGATGGAATTGATTCATAATTTCAATCATTTTCAGAAGATATTCAGAAGATTGGTTGCTGCTCAGGATTAGTATTAATTCTCTATTAATTAATTAAGTCATATAATTTAATTATAAAAATAAATTATATGTGCAAGGATTAATTTATTGATTAATTAAATTAATTGATTAATTAATTCTGAATTAATATTTAGAATTTTCAGAATTTTTAATTGGTTAAAATCTGTTTTAATTCCAAAAAGACAACTGATTGTATTAGTATGACAATCGGTATGACAATCAATAGTCATACCGAAAGTCATGCTAATTCAGTTGATTGTCTTACCAGAATTATTATTAGATTAAAATCACTTATTAATTCAGCAAAAACAATCTGCTTGAACTACTATGACAATCGGTATGACAATTGATTGTCATACCGAAAGTCTTGCTAGTTCATTCTGATTATCTTGCTAGTTCTAAGGATAGTCCTATCGATTGTCTTGCTGAGCTCAGGATTGTCTTGCCAGGTCAATTCTATTCTGTTGATTAAAAAGAAGCAGACAAGCAGCAGTTCACTACAACTCAATCATCCAACAAACAAAAAACAAGAACACAGCAGCCGCAGCAAATATTTCATTTTTCATCTGCTTATTTCAAAGATCAATTTCTAGATTGCAAAGTTAAATCCAATCAACTAGAAATCTTTATCTTGCTCTTGTGTAACAATCTAGCGGATCAAAATCCCTAGAACTTAATCTCAAATCGCGTTTAGCATTTGATTCTAATTATTGCAAAAATAGAAAAAGTTCATGTCGAATTTATTCTAGATTTGTGATAATTGATTTGAGATTAATACCTTGTAATCGATACAGTTGTTGTAACACCTTTCAAGTTTAATAATATTTTTATTTAACTTGAATTTTGTTTCACATTTTTTATTCCGCATTTATTCGATTATTTGGTACTGTTTGTATTCAACCCCCCCTTCTACAAACACATTGGGACCTAACAATTGGTATGGGCTTCTCAACAGTTGAGTCTATTGTACGGGAGAGGTGGTAAAACGAAGGTGATCTTCTTTAATCAGTTGATTCTCATAGGGGGAGAAGCAAGAGATATGGGCTTCTCAACAGGAAATGTGGTTGTACAAATGAAGATGGAACTACTTGAAGATATGTTCAGTCTAGAGGAACATCTACTTGGAATCTGGAAAATGTTAAATCTCATCCAGAACTTTTCTGTTATTTACTTTGCATGTATGTTTATATCTTTTTCTTATTTGTTAGTTGAGTTATCCTCTAGGTATTTGTGTGTTATTGTCTAACAAACAAATAGGGGGAGATTGTAAGTCATATGTCATAGCCTATTTGTATATTCGAGGATTCAACTCAACTCAAATAAGAATGTAATAAGTAAATAATGGATCGACCGTCAGAGAGATCTCGCAAAGTAATATCTGTCAAAGGATTCAGAAACAAGGTTCATCTACAGACTTGAGGAGTTAATTCACTGGAAGAAGTTCAAGAAGTTGATCATGCCTCAGTGATATAAATCAAGATCGTGGATTTAATCAAATGACAGAGATCTCGTCAGAGTATCATTAATTACAAGGATTTAATCTGAAGAAAATCAAAGCGTCAAAGTCAAGATATGAAGAAACGTCACGGAAGTTAGTCACTCATGAACCAGACAGTACATCAAGTGTCAACATTGAAGTGATGGAATTGATTCATAATTTCAATCATTTTCAGAGGATATTCAGAAGATTGGTTGCTGCTCAGGATTAGTATTAATTCTCTATTAATTAATTAAGTCATATAATTTAATTATGAAAATAAATTATATCTGCAAAGATTAATTTATTGATTAATTAAATTAATTGATTAATTAATTCTGAATTAATATTTAGAATTTTCAGAATTTTTAATTGGTTAAAATCTGTTTTAATTCCAAAAAGACAACTGATTGTATTAGTATGACAATCGGTATGACAATCAATAGTCATACCGAAAGTCATGCTAATTCAGTTGATTGTCTTACCAGAATTATTATTAGATTAAAATCACTTATTAATTCAGCAAAAACAATCTGCTTGAACTACTATGACAATCGGTATGACAATTGATTGTCATACCGAAAGTCTTGCTAGTTCATTCTGATTGTCTTGCTAGTTCTAAGGATAGTCCTACCGATTGTCTTGCTGAGCTCAGGATTGTCTTGCCAGGTCAATTCTATTCTGTTGATTAAAAAGAAGCAGACAAGCAGCAGTTCACTACAACTCAATCATCCAACAAACAAAAAACAAGAACACAGCAGCTGCAGCAAATATTTCATTTTTCATCTGCTTATTTCAAAGATCAATTTCTAGATTGCAAAGTTAAATCCAATCAACTAGAAATCTTTATCTTGCTCTTGTGTAACAATCTAGCGGATCAAAATCCCTAGAACTTAATCTCAAATCGCGTTTAGCATTTGATTCTAATTATTGCAAAAATAGAAAAATTTCATGTCAAATTTATTCTAGATTTGTGATAATTGATTTGAGATTAATACCTTGTAATCGATACAGATGTTGTAACACCTTTCAAGTTTAATAATATTTTTATTTAACTTGAATTTTGTTTCACATTTTTTATTCCGCATTTATTCGATTATTTGGTACTGTTTGTATTCAACCCCCCCTTCTACAAACACATTGGGACCTAACAAGGTGCGGTGTTGATATTGATAGGAATAATACATGTTTAGGTTTGATTGTGACAAAGTCGATGAATAGCTATATGTCGTCTACACTTGTATGAACCACACACCACCTACGGAATCCTCGTATGCGTAAAAATGTTAGGATACACATCTTTTGTATGTGAGGGACCGAACTCACATCATGGCCATGCATGTCTTTTACAATAAATTTTAAAGAAAAAAATAAAGAGAAGGAAGCTATATGCCTACAAGCCACTAAAAGTACGCATTAGTTGTATGCGTAAATGGGTACGTGTTGAGAAAGATTGAAACTGTATGTATAACCCAACAATACTGGTTTGGATAATTCAACATAAAATAAAAGACTTTAAAATAATCTATATTCCACTATAATCAGTACAGATTTTTTATTGGGCATATACATGATGTTTTTGGTAGCTACAGTGAAGAAAACGTCAACAGGGATCTGTATGAAGTTCATTAACATGTTCAGGCAACGGAGGAATAATGTTGAAGTCATTCTAAGCAGTTATCAGGATCAACGTGAATACCTCAAGAATTCTAAGTGAAGTTGTTTGTATCCGGTAGAAAACTTAATGGTGGTTTGTACGGGTATAATACGAAGGTCCGAGAGCGGAACTAGTCTTTTGTGAACCAGACCCTTGCATTAGATGTCAGTGATCCGTGAAAGAAAATGGAGTATTATTTTTAGAAATACTCTTAAGTGGTTTTTGTACTCGAGAGGATTGAAAATATTTTAAAGTACAAAGACCCGGAGATTAGACAATTAGAAGACTTGGAGATACAATAAATTACAGCTCAGGGTGGTACAAGAACTATTTCAAGGATATATAATTTAAATAAGGATAGTAAATTATATGTACATGGTGATGGTGGAGCCCATATATGATTTTGTTCTAAATCAAGGTGTAATACTAGTACTAGTAGTCGCCACCTAGAAATGAAACAAAAGAAATCAGCCCCCATATGCTTGTGGGCCCCTTAAGGAGTTTATTTACATTGTTTGGTTAATTTTAAAAGAAACCGAATTCTTCTAGCTGCACTAGGAAGTTTGGTCGCCACTTAAAATGAGCAAGAAAGAGAAAACTCTTTCAGTGCTTCCATGGCCCACAAATGATTATTCTAAGCCTTCCAAGGGAGTATAGCCGCAAGGTACAGGGTTTCTAATGCAATTCGGCTCTCTTTCTTACTCTTGGTCGCAAGTAACTACGAAAAAAGTCCTAGGAGTCGCCACGCAAAGATTTTTCTAAGGAAAATCCTCCTTCCTCTTCCTAGTCACAAGTGACCTTCCTGTGGACTTCCCAGCTCGCAAGTTAGCAATTTTTTAAGGCTATTCAGCTCCAAGAAAGGTGTAGGTCGCAACTTAGCATGAAAATACAAGGGAGAAGTTCTTTATAGCTAGTGGTCGCAAGTTAAGGCATAAATAATTCCCTTGATCTCCAGTAAGCTTTGGAAATTTAATTCAAGTACTATACTGAGTATCTAGTCGCAAGTAAAGGAATAAAAGTAGTTAGGGATGCAAGTAACATAAAATGCAAGTTGTTCAATTCAATTTACTTGGTTAACAGCGTGCCACATGTCCTTCTCTCTCCTGAATACCTACCAGTCTATATAAATAAATAGATGCAGATTGGTTTTGTATCTCTCCATTCTTGAATATAGCGAAGCTCTTGCAAAATATATTTAGCACTTTGAAAAGCTTGATTTGACAAGGAGAGGTTGGGCCCATTTGTTTACTCACCATTCAAAGACTTACACATTAGATACACTCATCATTTAAAGCTTCTTTGATTATATTGAATACCATTTGATAAGAGCTTTAGATCTTTAGAGTGATAGATACAAGCCATAAATTTGATAGCTTATAATTTGTATTAGCTTTATCTATTTGTAACTTTGAATATTTTTTCAAAGGTGTAAGCAACCCATTGCGGTTTAGTTTACTAATACAAAAACTATTCTTTGAATCTCTTTGTTTGTTTATTTTGTTTTTATAGTTTGATTATCCGCTGCATTTATTTGTGAAAAATGAAAAACATACCCCCTGTATGTACCTTTTGGACCTAATAGTACGCATCCTAAGAATGCGCAAGCATTTTGGTAATTTTGGGTAGCCTTTTATCCGTGGTTAATTTGGGTAACTTTTTATAAAATTGTGTTATTTTGGACTTCCACCCCAAGACGAAAGGTAAACATGCATGATTGTACGACTGTATTTGTAAAAAGAAAATAGATTAAATATTGATATCTAATTAACATGATATGGTATATGGGGAATACCATCTTGAGATTTTATAAACATTAACCATTAGTAGAATGTTGTATATAATGAAATGTATAAAATTTAATAATTCAATCTTGTTAATTTTTAGAGTAAATTACAGTGGCATTTCTAACTTTTACACTGATTTTCAAAATATTGGCTAAAAATTAACAAAATGATGGCAGAATTTCCTTACTGAATTTCAAAAACGTGTCTACCGTCAATTACTCCCTGACAGCTCTAATGAAGTCGAGGTGAAATTTAATTTTTATATTTATAATATTTAGTTATTTATACGATTAATAATAATCATGTTATTCGGCTGTTTTTCATTATCCCTCCACTCTCAATTAACACTTTAATTCATTCTTACTCACAATCAACACTTTGATCCCTCCCATTCGCTAAATATTTTTTGTTCGTTCGTACTACCACCATGGTGGTGGCTTCGCCATACAAAATATACACAACGCATATACACCAAGCACACACACAACCACTCAACACACTCTCCCTTGTCCCTAATTTCTCATCCATGGTCGCCGAGGTTGAAGTGATGCCGGTCGGATCCTTTGATTTCTGGCATGCTCTTGAACTTGTTATTGTTGTTTTGATAGTATTAAGTTGTTAAATAGCTTCGTATGGTTCCAATCTTTATTTTATATCAAATTTATCAAGTTTAAGGTCTTAGCTATAGCTTCATTAAGTTCGATGTTGCCAGTCTGACCTCGGTTTTGGTCGAACAAGACGGGTGGTTGGTCATTCGTCGTGGATGAGGGATTGTTTGTGTTATTGTAATGTTGAAAATTTAATTTAGCTTCAAAAATAAACTTGAGATGAGTGCTTTGGGGCTGAATAGACAGCAATGGAATGAGTAACATCGTCGAATTGTTCCCAACTTCCGGCAGCGTTCGACCCGGTCCAGGATGTTCTTGAGTATCTAGTTCGGATTGGTATGAGTTTTAATATGATTAATTAATAAATAAGTTATTGGAATGAAACCGTGAGTCTAAATGAGTTATTAGTGAATTACCTAACTATCCCTGATATATTAACATTGTTAGTATAGAATTGACGGAGACATGTTCTTGCAAGGCGGAAAGAAAATTCGACCTTCATTTTATTAATTTGAAAATTCGGGCAATTGTTTAAAAATATATGTAAAACTTAGTCACATACCTGTAATTTATTCTAATTTTAACGAGCTTATTCTATATATAAAAATCCTTACATATTATGTGTATATGTTTGTATATTATTTTCATCAACATAAAGTTACAAAGATGTTAAAACATGTTTATTAAAAGGTATTGAAAATTAAGGGTCCATAGCTTTTTAGGGTTCAATAAATTTTGGCATACCTTCTTATTCCCTATATATAAACACTACAAGAAACATGGCCTTTACCGACCACCAAAAAGGTCATTATAAGGCCAAAATCGGTCATTATTTCTGACTCAAGAACGGTCGGATTAACCTTGGTCGCTGTTTAATTTTTTTGTCAAATTTTACGTTGTTTGACTATGACTACTGCCACTTTAGCATGACATGTGTTCAGGCCCATCCGACGTGTCGCAGGTCATCATCTGACATGTTAGTGCCACGTGTCAGTGGGGACCGCTAACACGTAGCCTTACACTTTAACAAAAAGAGATAGCTTTGACCATCTATTCTGACCGCCGATTAGTCATTTTTCAGATTATTACGACCAATCACACGGTCGGTATAAGTACGGCTGAGTAAAACCGAACCGAAACCAAAAAACCGAACTAAAATGTACAATTTAGGTTCGGTTCGATCTGAGTTTTTGTACAAATTTTGATTAATTCAGTTTTTCGGTTTGAACCGAAATAATATTGGTTCAGTTTGGTTTGCCTGAAAATCGGTTTGGTTTTAACCGAATTAACCGAATTATACATATCTATTTAATTTTTTTATTATTATTTATAAATTTATTATACATATAAAATCGTAAATGTAATTAACTAATTTATTCTTTTCTCTACTGTTATGAAGATAAATAACAGGTTCCCATCTTTATGCTCATTGTTCCTAATTCAAAACTTTAATTCTTGAAATTACAGTGTATTAAGTTTCAAAAACTGCCTAAATTTTTAATAAACAAGTTCGTGTTAGTACATTTAAGTATGTGTTTTAGGGTTATCTTATTTATGTATTAATAGTTTTATGTGTGTGGCTTAATTTTTAGATAAGGAAAATTGGTTCATTATTAACCGATCTGAATTAACCGATTTTACTTCGGTTAATTCGGTTTGGTTTGAAAAGATAATTTGGTTCGGTTCAGAAAATTTTGAAATTTTAGTTTTGGTTATTTCGGTTCAATTCAGCTTTTAACCGAACCAACCGAATGGTCAGACCAATTTTGAGGAGACGATCATTTTTGTTATGAATATGGTCGCTATTTTATGAATTCGGTCGCACTACACCATATATGCCTATTATAACTCTTTTTCAGTGTAACCAGCTAAAGTGTGACCATAGGTGCCTAAAAATTATTTTTGGCTATCTATAGTTACTCTTTTTTTATTGTAACCATCAATGTCATTTAGTGTAACCATAGAGAAAATGAGGCATCTACGGTTACACTATAATTGACATTATCGTGGGTCTTAAAAAATATGTAACCAATAACCGAAATTTTGGGCAGGTCATTAAAAATATGGGGGAACTGAAAAATTAAAACTAAAACCTAAAACTAAAACTCCTAAAACAAAATAAAAACTCATCCTCTCTTCATTTCTTCTCAAATCTCAACCTCTTTTCATTTCTTCTCAAATCAAAATTGAGCAGCTCACAAACTCACTCGTCATATCTCTCGCTCTTAATTTATCGAGTCTTCAACTCTGATTCAAAACTCTACTTTAAATTTATTGGGTCTTCAACCTGTTAGGCCTTTAATGAACTGTAGAGGGGGTTGAATACAGTTAAATAATTAAATCGAAATAACAGACATAATTGAATCAACAGTTTTTATTATTGACGTAAAAAACTGTTTACAATACTCTTTCAAAGGATGAACAATTATTCTTGAGAGCTTCTAGGTTATATGAATGATATAAAAATTCGTAACACATATAATGTAAACCTAATTTATGCTTATATATTGCACAGTTACTCAATCAATAAGGAATCCTGTTACAATACAATAAGGAATCCTATAACATATCCATCTATTGATTGCTACAATTAGTAAAGTCCTACACCGACATATATTCTGCAAATATTTCCCTCTTTGATATCTCCTGGTTTCCAGCTCGACAGATATTGATATGATTAAATCGCGATGACAAAAGCTGATCAGCAAATACTGATGGTAAATGATGATGACATCATCACTATCAAATACTAATATCAAATTTTGATCATTAAACTCTGATAGTTTAAATACTGATATAATCAATTTCTTCTAACAAGCTCCCCCAACTTGTGCATTATGTAAATATGTACAAGTTTCTAATTGATTATGTCAAAACTATCTAAATGCAGAAATACAAACAAATATTCTATCTTACAGTCAGTGCCTTCTGACTTTAACTTCAGTCTTGAACTCTAGTAAATCCAGTAGCATCATTAAAGAATTTCTTGAGTAGATTAGCTTGAAGAGCATTTAAATACACCTTCATCCTCTGTTTGATATCCTTGAGCTCTTTTGTAGATTCATCATTCTGATAGATAACAACTCTGAGGTCATGTAGAATAGATCTTCCAAGTGACAAGTCATCCAGTTAAAAGAACCCAACTTTCTTACCATCAGGATTAAAAGTAAGAACTTGTACTCTTAAAGACATAATCACATTAGCACCTCCAATAAGCATATTAACATTATTTTCAGATATATCAATATATTTTGGAGTGTACTTTGACTTGTAAGTCATTCCTCTCTGCTTCATGTATATTAGGTCCTTCAGATAAACAGACCATCTAGCAGTAGTAGAGTTGATTACCTTAAGTAATGTGATAACATATTCCAACTCTTGCCATGGTTTATCTTTCATTTGCTCTTGTGAAATCTTCAACCTTTTACCAGACTCCAGAAATATAGCATATTTTCCTTAGGCTTATTGGTATCAAACAAATCAAACATTATCTGAATATATATGATCTTCTGTAAATCTTCAAGCTGTACATTCTCTCCAATCCCTGTCAGATTTCTGGGCTCTCTTAGAATCAACACATTTATAGTATGAGTATCAGCATTTGGAAGTTCCAAGCCACCTCTTCTTCCTGCTCATACTCTTTACATGTATAAATAGAGTGCCAAACACTACCATAATGAAAATAAGGACTGTGGTTTATATCAAACTGTTCAATTCCTAAACTCCGATTTGGGAGGAACGGTATTTATCTCTTTATTCTTCTCGCAAGAATTAGCAAGATGATTAGTACTACCACAGTTCAAACAAGCCATTTAATAAGTGGATTTTATATCCACTTGGACCGCTATATTACAAGCTTAAATTGGTGTTTTGGACTCAAGTTGTTGGTATTTTGATGTGTTTTTATATTATTGCATTTCAGGTATCAGTTATATAAAGAAATAAGCTTTTAAAGGAAATATGATAAAAATTGATCAGAAATGGAAGCCAAGGCCATTGTCAAGTTGTAGAGAATCTCATTAGCTTTGCGTGGGCAGTTGAATCGCCTAATTCTGACGAGTAGAACTCAAGTTATGGCCAAAACAAGATTCATCAGAAATTTTTCCAGACAGGAGCTGAGCGCCCGCCCAGGAGAGCTAAGCGGCCGCCCAGGAGCTGAGCGCACGCCCAGGAGAGCTGAGCGGCCGCCCAAGGCGCGGCTGGTCGCTGATTTCGCTGAAAAAACCTTTTTTGAGTGGAATTTGACGATTTTAAGGGTCCAGGTCCACTAGGGGTGTATATATACTTAAAAAAAAGGGTTTTCATCATCCGGGAAGATTGGGATACTAAGGAGAAGACCTAGAAGCACAGAAAAACTCCGAAAAAGAAGATCTTGTTTTCAACTTGTGATTCTTTGAATTAGTTGTAACTTTGGATGCTCGTTTTTTTCTTGTTGAACCTAGATCTCGTTTATTCGTACTTTAATTATTATTTAGTTTATTAAGACCTTGTTTTATACCATGCTTTCATTGGAACCCATGGTGACGATGAGTTCTATTATGAACTAATCGTTATCATGGGATTCTAGCGGATTTACTTATGGATTTCAATTGTTAATTGTTTTGATATCTTGGTGTGTGGTGATTGTATGATATCCTAGTATTGGTTGTGCTTATTCGTTTTATGTGTGTAGCTAACATATAAGATAGAGTGTTAATCTCTATTGAAGCAAAAGTGAATATAGAGGTTTAGAACTTGCCATGCTAGCATAGGTTCATGTATGTTTATGCATGATTCGTAGGTAACTCTAACCGTTTTACTTGCCCTATGTAATCAAGATAGATAACTTATGCTTAAACCGCTATGTCGTCAAATTCTATAGACATATAGGGTCTCAATATAATTGGTGCCTATTCAGCTTCTATCTCTTTTGTGGATGTCTGGTTGAATGGTACTCGTGCAACAAAAGTTGGCGTTTATCAGTTTCGTGTTATCTGATTAGTGTCATCACCATCACATGCTAAGGTTAAGAACAATAAGGCTATTGAATGAAGTAGTAATGAAGTTAGAATCCCATGTTTGTTATATATAGTAATTCAACCTCAATTCTCTTAGTTAATGTTATTTAGTATAATCTCTTAGTTTAATAAAAACTTAATTTGTTATTTATCTTAGCATTGAGCGATAACCATACATTGTTGCATAGGTGCATAAATTGAACTTAACTTAAACCAGTCTCTGTGGGAACGAATCTGATTTATATCTTATACTACTTACGAACGCGTATACTTGCGTGAATATTAGCGCGTGTTTTCGCCCTAACAAGTTTTTAGCGCCACTGTCGGGGACTCGGTATTAATTTTTAGTTTATGTGCTTGTCATCAGTGGTCGTTAAAGTTCACTGACTCGGATTCTTTTACTTTCACGGTTTATTTGTTTGTGTTTCAGGTACTCATTACAATGGGAGATCCAGCAGTACGAACGAAAGCCTTGATGGATTTTTCTCAATCCAAGATCAATGACATTCAATCTAGCATTGTCCGGCCAGCTGTCACAGCTAATACCTTTGACATCAAGCCTGGTATAATTCAATGGGTACAGACTTCAGTCCAGTTTGGGGGTTCTCCAACGGAAGATCCCAATACACACATTAGGGATTTCATAGAGATCTGCGACACCTTCAGGTTCAATGGTGTTTCTGAAGATGCTGTGAAGCTGAGACTGTTCCCATTCTCTCTGAGGGACAAGGCTAAGAGCTGGTTACACTCTCTACCAGCTGGTTCAATTACTACTTGGGAAGATCTTGCTCAGAAGTTTCTTACTAAATTCTTCCCTATGGCGAAGACAGCTGCAATCAGGAATGCTCTTACTCAATTTGCGCAGGAATCAGAAGAATATTTATATGAAGCTTGGGAGCACTACAAGGAGATTCTTAGGAAGTTTCCTCATCATGGAATACCTGATTGGATGATCATCAATTATTTTTACAATGGGTTGGGAGCACAGTCCAGACCCATGCTCGATGCAAAATCAGGTGGAGCTTTATGGGCGAAGAGCTATAAGGAAGCTTATGATCTAATTGAACTGATGGCTGCTAATGAATATCAGTATCCAGCTTAGAGAATGCCACAGAGCAAGGTAGCAGGAGTTCTTGAGGTGGATACAGCTACGGCTATCACTGCTCAACTAAAGGCGTTGTCTATGAAGATCGATTCTCTGGCTAACTGTGGTGTTAAGCAGATAACCAGTATTTGTGAGCTGTGTGCAGGTCCGCATGTGACAAAGCAATGTGCTATATCTAGTGAATCAGCTCAGTTTGTGAGCAACTTTCAGAGATCGCAGCAACCAGTTCCAGACACTTATCATCCTGACAACTTGAATCATCCTAACTTTAGCTAGAGCAACAATCATAATGCGATGCAACAGCCGTTCCAGCAGTTTAGAAATAAGCTATTCAACCCTCCTGGTTTTCAGCAACAACTCCAACTTTAACAACAAACTCATGATGCAGGTCTATCTTTGAATGAAAAATCTGAATTGGAGGAGTTGAGGCTTATGTGCAAAAACCAGGCTCTTATATGCCAAAGCCAGGCTGTTTCTATCAAGACTCTGGAGAACCAAATAGGGCAAATTGCTAATGCCTTATTGAATCGGCCACCAGGAATGCTTCCTAGTGATACAGAAGCCAATCCAGGCAAGAGGGAAGTTGAAGAACAGGTGAACGCCGTTACTTTAAGGTCTGGAAAGGTTGCAAGCCCCCAAATTCAGCAAGACGAAGAGCCTAAAAAGTCTCAGGTTTCGGAATCTGAAGTTTTGGCGGAAGAAGATGTGCAGAGGAAGTAGAGGTGGAACCAAGGAAGACTACTGTGGAACACACTCCTCCTGAGGGTAATACAGGGGAGAAACAGATCTATCCTCCACCTCCTTTTCCAAAGAGGCTGCAGAAGAAAAAGCTGGATAAGCAGTTTGAGAAGTTTTTGGAGGTGTTCAAGAAACTTTATATCAACATACCTTTCGCTGAAGCTCTTGAACAGATGCCTAGATATGCGAGGTTTATGAAGGGTATTCTCTCTCGGAAAGTAAAGCTCGATGACTTAGAGATCGTTGCTCTAACGGAGGAATGCAGTGCTGTGCTATAACAGAAGTTGCCTCCGAAGATTAAAGATCCTGGAAGCTTCACTATTCCTTGCACCATCGGAAACTTATCATTCGATAAGTGTTTATGTGATTTAGGAGCTAGTATCAATCTGATGCCCTTATCTATCTTCAAGAATCTTGGTCTGCCTGATCCGAAACCAACATACATGTCATAACAACTAGCTGACCGTTCCATCGCTTATCCACGAGGTATAGTGGAGGATGTCTTGGTCAAGGTGGATAAACTCTTCTTCCCTGCTGATTTTGTAATTCTTGATTTCGAGGAAGATAAGAAGATTCCCATCATCTTGGGAAGACCATTATTTGCTACAAGCCAAACTATGACCGATGTGCAAAAAGGAGAGCTTTCGATGAAGGTTTACGATCAAAAGGTCATTTTTAATGTGTTCAAGGAAATAAAGTAACCCACAACTAAAGAGGAGTGCTTTAAAGTAGAGCAATTGCAAGTTTTGAATGCACCTCCGTGGAAGAGGAAGTTGGATATGACATTCGATTATTTTGGGTTAGCAGAGTTAAAAAAAAATTCAAGAGCATTTTGAACCATCTATTGAAGAAGCTCCCACAATTGAGCTCAATGGACTGCCAAATCACTTGAATTATTCATTCTTAGGTGCACCCCATGATAAGGGGTTGGGATATATTTTTGATGATATAGAGAGTGGCTGGACGGATCTTCCAGTGCCTACATAGGGTTCTTCTCATGTGCCACAGACAGTTGATAGGACTGGTGCTGGTGATGAGCAGTACAGGCGAGTAATTAGGCGTATGGAGGCCATGCACGACATTCACCATCATTTTGCTGAATATTTGACACACGCTTTCGGTACTGTTGTTTGAGACACTGGTGGCGAGGTTGATTGGCCACCTGATCCTCCACCCGACGAGGGTGACTCTCCCGCTAATAAGGGAATGCCTGAAATCCTTATTATTACCTTCAATGAGGACATTGAAAATTTTAAGTTTGGGGGTGATAATGTAAGGATTAGTAGTGTGTGTCCATATAGATTCATATTGCATCTTTAGTTGTAGTTCATTCATATTTTTGCATGATTGTTCATTTAGGACATATTTGTTTGTTTTTATGTGATTTCATATAGTTACATTTGCATGTATATTTAGCATGATCCCTTAAGATGAACTATGATATTTGATAAGTTGATGTTGATTTCAGTGTGGTGATGACGAATAGAGGGATGTTTAAGTCTTAATGAATTGATTTGCATGCCAGAAACAAATATTTTCACAAAGTCTTATAGGGTTGCTTTTGATCTAGATCATGATCATACGTGTTTTTTGTTAAGATTTAATCACTTGGTTATATTTAGAATTTGTGATATTCTCGTAATGTCGTAAAAACACTGATTTTTTTATCTGGAAAAAAACTTGGATTTTATTGCTAGTTATTGTAGCCGGCTCATATTTGTATGAGTAGTCTAGGGTTGAATGAGATGGAGCGAAACGCACTCATTCAGAAATTGTTGAAAAAAAAGAAAAAAAAAGAAAAAAAAAAGAAAAGAAAAAAGAGAAGAAAAAAAGTATGTGTTTATGCATAATTGATCAAGAGTGAGCTCTTTAGTACTCGAGTTATTAAGTTCTAGGGGACTTTGTGCCTAGTGACCTAAGGCTTTTATAGTCTGGGATCCGCTAACCTAACGCTCGCTATATGGGTATTATTGTATAAGTCTTTTGGGACCTCATTCATTGCACGGTCAAATAAGCATCTTTGTCATGTGTTCAATAATAGTGTGAATCCTTCTTTAACTCTAGTAGAAAGGAGGTGTTGTGAGTCATAATGCATTTATTGTCTATTCTGTTTATAAACTTTTAATTATTTCGATGATAGATAAGTTATGGTTATTGATCTAGTATCGAGAGTATATCTGTTAAGCATCCACACACGCACGTTTCTGGTTTGTGAGTTGGTTATGGGATTTATTCTTTGAATTAGTTGTAACTTTGGATGCTCGTTTTCGTTCTTGTTGAACCTAGATCTCGTTTATTCGTACTTTAATTATTATTCAGTTTATTAAGACCTTATTTTATACCATGCTTTCATTGGAACCCATGGTGACGATGAGTTCTATTATGAACTAATCGTTATCATGGGATTCTAGTGGATTTACTTATGGATTTCAATAGTTAATTGTTTTGATATCTTGGTGTGTGGTGATTGTATGATATCCTAGTATTGGTTGTGCTTATTCGTCTTATGTGCGTAGCTAACATATAAGATAGCGTATTAATCTCTATTGAAGCGACAGTGAATATAGAGGTTTAGAACTTGTCATGCTAGCATAGGTTCATGTATGTGTATGCATGATTCGTAGGTAACTGTAACCGTTTTACTTGCCAAATATAATCAAGATAGATAACTTGTGCTTAAACCATTATGTTGTCAAATTCTATAGACATATAGGGTCTCAATATAATTGGTGCATATTCAGCTTCTATCTCTTTTGTGGATGTCTGGTAGAATGGTACTCGTGCAACGAAAGTTGGCGTTTATCAGTTTCATGTTATCTGATTAGTGTTATCACCATCACATGCTAAGGTTAAGAACAATAAGGCTATTGAATGAAGTAGTAATGAAGCTAGAATCCCATGTTTGTTATATATAGTAATTCAACCTCAATTCTCTTAGTTAATGTTATTTAGTATAATCTCTTAGTTTAATAAAAACTTAATTTGTTATTTGTCTTAGCATTGAGCGATAAACATACATTATTGCATAGGTGCATAAATTGAACTTAACCTAAACCAGTCTATGTGGGAACGAATCTGATTTATATCTTATACTACTTGCGAACGTGTATACTTGCGTGAATATTAGCGCATGTTTTCACCCTAACACCTTTCTAGGTGCATTGGGAGGAGTTACATAATTACCATTCTTATTAACACCTACCTTGCCATTTCTATTATCCTAGGCCTTTTCTTCTTTCTTTCATGTGTAAATCCTTCAACTTTTACTTAAGCTGTTTCTGAGTCATTAAACCAATATTTACTGATTTTATGTGAACTTGTTCACTCTTATTAGTAATTAAGTTTGATCTAGGTGCTGAGATTGAACATACCTCATTAACTGATTTAACAGTATCAGCACTTTGATTAAACTTAATGGTCTTTAACTGAACCTTGTTCAGTTTGACCTTAGTATCAGTACTTACTGGTTTATTTTTCAATTTTCTTATCAAAATTAGATTTATTAGCATATCCTAATCCTGATCCCCAACAGCCATTCTCTAAAATTTCCAGATTTGTTTTTCCTGAGTTAGTCCAAAGTTTAATAATCTCTCTTTCTTTAGCTAACTCCTTTTCTAGATAAGTATGCTTTTCTAACAATTTTTCTTTAATATAAACAACATTATCTCTTTCTTTTTAAATTTCTAGAATGAAAAGAAACTCAATTTCTAGGTGATCATTCCTTTTCTTTAAATCAGAGTTTTTACTCTTGATTCTATTATTCTTTAAGGTTTGATCCCTATAACTAACATGCAGAGATTTAAGAAACAGTCTTAATTCATAGATATCATCAGTATCAAAAGCAAGAGTAGTTTGAGGTACCTTTAATTCAACATTGTCAACCTCAGTATCAGCATTTTCCATGAGAGCATAATTGGCCTTATCATCTGATTCTGATAAACCATCCCAGTTTTTCTTCTTTGAGATCAAGGCTTGTTTCTTCTCAGCTTTGGGTTTTCTGCAGTCAACTACAAAATGTCCAATTATATCACAATTGTAGCATCTTTCCTTTGACTTGTCAACTTTTCCAGATTTTGATTCCTTCCAATCATTATTTCTTCTGTTGTTCCTCTTATTAGAGTTTGAGGAACTAGAACCTTTTCTGGAAAATCTTCTCCCTCTCTTGAAGTTCTTGTAGACCATCTTCTTGAAGCCTTTAACCAATAGACCAGCCATTTGATCCATGTCTTCATTGTTGTCATGATCATTATTAGTATCTGATTCATTATCAGTATTTGAGTCATCATCAGAGTTTGATGATTCAGTATCTGACTTTGCAATCATAGCTCTTCCTTTGGAGTGATATTTTCTCCTAGCTTTCTCCTTTGGCTTCTCTTTAACTTTGAGTGCTACTGGTCTAGACTTAGATCCTTTCCTCTTGCTTCTTTGCTCCATCTCTAGTTCATGAGTTTTTAGTATTCCATAGATCTCATCTAGAGGTGAGTCATTAAGTTGATAGTTATCCCTTATTGATGTGACCTTAAAGTCCCACTTTTCAGGGAGAGCAAGTAGGAACTTCAAGTTTAGTCCTCCAAATCATACTCCTTGTCGACAAGAGACAAGTCATTCAGAAGCTTCTGAAATCTGTCATAGATCTCAGTTAAGGACTCATTATCTCTTGAGTCAAAGTGCTCGTATTCTTGAGTAAGTACTGTCCTCATATTCTTCTTGATAGCAGTTTTGCCTTAACACTTTACTTCTAAAGCATCCTATATCTCTTTTGTTGTCTTACATCCAATAACCCCATTGAACATAACACTATCAAGATTGTTGTGTAAGATGTGTCTAACTTTTGCATCCTTCATAATAGATGAAAGATCTTTAGGAGAATAGTCCTTCATATCTTAGTCAACCATCTTTTATGGTTCTCCTGCAACAGAAACAGCTACCTTCATTGGTTTATGAGGACCATCATAAATCCTGCTTAGATATTCAGGATTCGTGGCTTCCAAACACATAGTCATTCTGACTTTCCAGATTGGATATTCATGTATCTTCAGGATTGGCACCTTGATGGCTTCATACCTACTCATGTTGCTACTAATCTGTGATGTGGTTGGGGAGGTGGTTGTGGATTCTGTGGTGCTTCTTTATCTGCCATTAAAGATTGATTTTCAAATCTTAAACTGTTTGTATGTCAATAATAAGCTCTGATACCAATTGTTAGGTTCGTAATTAACTATAGAGGGGGTGAATACAGTATATGCAAATAATTAGAAAAAGCTTCAACAGAATCAATAATTTTTATATTAACAGATAAAAACTTATTACAAACGTACTCTCTCAAAAGGATGAACAAATATCCTTGAGAGCTGCTAGGTTATACGAATGATATAACAATGTTCATAATGCATATAGCATGAACCTAATTTGTGCCTTATATAGAGCACAGTTACACAATCAAATAAGGAATCCTATTCTATTACAATAAGGAAACATATGCATGTATGATTGCGTCTGAGATAAAGTCTTTCACCGCCTTGAATATCTTCTTTCCTTTTCCTTCTCGAATATCTACTGAAGTGACAAATCCTGATGACATCATTAGTTGATCATCAAGTACTGATATAAGTACTGATGACATCACTCTTCAGTAAATACTGATATAAGTCCTGATATAAACATCTGATAGTTTCTTTCAAGATATCATCAATTATATCTAATATTTTAGTATAATAAAACTCAGTCTAATGTATTTGAACGCATTATATCAACTTTATTATTGTTAACTTGTCTCCTACTTTTTGGATTCGAGTCACTAAATTGGTAATTGGGAAGGTTATTTTGATTTTTATTCTACTAGTAATCAGTAACGAGAATGTCAACATATTCCTAAAAAATACAAAATACAAAGATAAATATATTGAGGTGAATGGTATAGAAATAATATGTTTGCAGCGATCAACATCGACCCCTAAAGTATATGAATAAATTTATTGAGTAAAGATAACTACAGATCGAAGAGGAAAAAGATAACCATGAAATTTACGAAACTGATTATGGGAATTGGAAAATTAAGTGATAGGTGATGGTGGCGGGGGCGGAGGTAAATCAGAGATGATGTCATAAGTAAAAATGAGATAATAGAAAATAATTAAAAGGTGTTTATATTCTTGATATTAATTATGCTTGTTTGTAGTATTTATTATATGTTTATATATATTCAAAAATTAAAGGTTAATTTTTTATTTAAACTTAGTTGAACAAAAAATAATTACAAATGTTGGATTGATTACCCGAACATGGTTTACAAATTTACAAATACAAACTTTTAGAACAAAGTACTTTAAAAATGTTAAACAAAGTTACATATGGTCTTGAACCTAAACTATTTTTGCTAACGAATGGGGCATTAAATTCGGACATATTTTCTTTATAGGTAAATGAAAAAAAGAAAAAAAATATTGACACAAAATAAATTTTAAATACACGTATTTTAAATTTTTATTCTAAAATACCACAAAAATAGTACCATTATGATGTAGTGCGACTCACTGTCGATATGTCATCATTTAATATATTTTTAATATTTATTGTTGGGCAGAAAAAAATCCCATAAGTTTAATATATATATATAGGGGACTGTTCAAATAGAAACAGCCTTATAATAGAAACTAAAAACTGATCTAATCCATTTAAATTACACGGTCAAGCTCATTGCATCAAACCCAATTACATGTAAAAAGAATACACACACGTTTGATATACATAAACACAATAGTAAATATCACCAGCACAAACTCATACTCCATCTTTAATCACCATCTTCATCTTCCATTACACTAAACTCCGATCAATCCTCATCACCTCCAATCTATCTCCACCATCATCTCTGATGTAACGCCTGAGAAATATTATGTAATTATTTTTATCAATAAATAATTATTATGTGAGTTTTGTTTGAATTTTGGTGAATTATTTGATGATGGATAATAATATTTGAATGTTTATTTCTGATAAAATTTAGATATTCTAATTTCCAATTATCCAGAATTAAATCTAGATAATTTTTGGTATTTTTCTGGTAATTTTTGGATAATCATATGATTTTATAAGGATTTATAGAATTATCAATGATTATTTTTGTATAATTATAAAATTACTTTTTAGAATCAGAAATTGTCCCACTTCAATCGTTTTTGCGTTTTTACAACCCGAAACTCTTCCGAAAACTCCTTCCTAACCTAATCTGATAATTCTGAACACTTTTCATATTTTGACTTTTTCGATCCGGGGTACGGTTTGACCTGTACGAGTCCCGGTGTGAAATTTTCGATACGCAAATCATTTTATATATCGATAAGAATCCATATTCTCAAAAGGCGAGACATTATCACCTTAATTTCGTATAAATTATTTTATAGTAAGCTCTGTTTTTATAATTATTCAATTCTGGTATTAAAATCGTATCGTCTTTTCAGTTACTTAGCGGCTAAGTAACCTATTTTCGGACCCGATATGTAAATACAATTATTAAACATTTAATCAAATAAAATATGTGATGGTTCTATTAGCTATGTGTTTCTGTATTATTAATTATGTTGGATTGGTTAGACGCGAAGATTTCTTTTATAATTAATTATCGAGTTGTATGCATTTAATTCGTTTTAAAGTGACTTTATTGAATATTTATTCTTAAAAATGCTAAATTTGTTTCTAAAATTTTATTTTATTAACTTTTAAATATTTCGAAAATTTAAAATTATTTTGGAAATTTCCTGGCTTTTATTTAACCGCACGTGTATTCGGTAAAATTGTAAAATACGGGTATAATTGATAAATTAAAAATAATTTAAAAATTTTGAAATATTTTATTTTGTTAATTTTAATTATTATAAAAATTTTAAAATGCATTTGATTGTTTTCTTCGGTTTAAAATTAACTGTAAATCGATTCGTTAGATTACAAATTTCGTACCAATTACGTAGTACTCATAGTTATTGCCGAGTTTACCGATTAAATAACGATAAGGCACAACAGATATTCACAAACGGGCTTATCCAATCTCTCTCCCTCGAACTCTCTCGATCTCTCTTCTCTCCCATCCACGACTCTCTCTCTCTCGAACTCACTCTCTCCCTAGCCCTCTCTCTAATATCTCTGCTCTATCTTCTCTCTTTCTTCTTTCTTTATCTGCTTTCCTCCTCCTGTTGCCCTGTTATGCCGCCTTGCTCCGGTACCTTTCCGGCCGTCTTTTTTCCGATTACTAGCTTTGATTCATTTCTGTTGATATACATATGTATATATATACTCGTGTGTATATATGTGTATTGTGTGTGTGAAGTTGTGTGTGTTTCGTTTGTGTGTGTTGGTGCCATGTGCGGTGGCGCGTGTTGTGCTGTGTGGCTTGGCTTTTGTTTCTCTGACCCTGTTCTGTTATTGTCGATTGATTCCTATTTTCCGGCCGCGCGTGTGCGCGTTTGCCGGTGGTCCTGTAAATTGATTTTTTTGCTGATATTTTAATTTCTCAGCTAATTCATGATGAAAATTATTCGATGTTTACGAGATTTAATTATATTTATCGGTGGAATACGTGTTGGAAACCCGATTATACGGGTACCCATGAATTTTTGCTGTCGACGGTGGACTGTGATGACATTGTCTAGAGTCCTACAATTTAAAATACAAAATACGATTTAAAACACAAAATATGAATTAAAATTGTAAAAATTGGTTTAAAACATAAAAATATGGATGATAACGATTAATAATTATATTTAATTAGTATTGGGGAATTTGTGAAGTGACATTGTTAATTGAAGTTGGTGATTGGATTGTTGAATTGCGGTTGGCTGTGTTGTGGTTGTGATTTGACGTCGAAATAATTCGACGGGCAGGTTGATAAATAGAGGAAACGCTGCCCGATTTTCGGGAAAATTAATTCCGAAAATACAGGAACGTAACCTGTAGTTATCAGAAAACGTTGAACGAGGATATGATTGAACTTTACGAAACCTAATTACGTAACGTGATAAGATATTTTGGGAATAATCGATTACCCTATTTTTCAAAACGACAAATATACGTATTTTCTGAAATTAAATACCGAACCGAGTTTGAAGATGTGAACCATAATTGATATGTGTATTTCGATATTACATATAAATATGAATTCGGTTATGAAATCGTAAGGGTAGAATAGGATGACGATTGATGTTAAGCTTAATCGGTTATCTGAATTAGGGTATTTCTACCCTGTAGGTTTAGACGAAAGACCCGAGATGTGACATCGGACTAGGAACGATCTAGTGGTTAGACGTCGAAATCAACGAAGTTCTAATTGAAGGGTCTGAATGTTGAAAATTGTATCCAGAATAGAATAGTGGTTTGACGATGAAGCCAAACGCTCAAGGCAATACAAAAGTCAACTTATAATAGTGATTAACGCTTAGCGAGGCAAGTATTCTGGATTTTCCTTTTAAATACTGCAAGTATTCCTGATTTTCTGCAAATATTTATTCGTTCCTATTCTAAGTTCAGAATAGTTAAATGTTTTATATTTCGCTGCAATTACTTTGATTATGCATGTTCTTTTATTCTTGTTCCTATAATTCGATTGCTCTCGTGAACAAATACCCATTTTTTCGGGTTATTTGCGAACCCTGAATTGGGCTGTTTTGAATTCAAATTGATTTGACATCAAAACACTCTACGGGCTGGATAGTGATATTTTGGGGATTGAGTTTTACTTAATCCTGAGGACCGGGATGACTGGTGCCTCGAGATGGGCTGTAGTTCCTGGGGACCCGACTAGATCTATATATTGAGATGTAGATCTGCATTATATTCTGATTGATCAGAAGAATATAGATGCGAACTAGTGTCCAGTCTAATTTGTTGTTGGTCGTCATTAATGGCATTCCTTCTTGAAAAAAAAATGTGATTATGGATTAAAGTTATTCTTTCTTAGCACCCAATTTCGAGAAATTATGATGTTTCTAAATAAATTCGAGGTTCAGATTATTGCTGCAGCATTAGTTGCTCAGTGATAATTAGAATCTTGAATGAATTGAGATCTTCTTAATTATTCAACCCGTTCTTAACAGGCTGGTTTAGCAGGCTAAGTCTATGGAAACTTAGTCGATAATGATGGATACTGAATATTTAGGAATTTCTTGAACGTCGTTTTATGAATAGTTATTGCATTCGTTGCTCAGGTATAAAATGTTACCAGAAGCTATTTTGAAAACACGCAATTATGAAGCTCTTACAAAAATGTCATTATTTCCTATGTGATTTATAGCAATGCAAATCAAATTGATTTTAAGTTGATGAAGTATATCCTTTAAATGATTTCGTGTTTCGCTCTTCAAAATATTTCCGAGATTTTGTCCGGAAGTTTTCTTTGGCATTAATGTTTGAAACTCAAAATATATACTTGCTGGGCATTTTTGGCTCACTCTTACTTTGTAAATTCTTATTTCTGCCAGAAACAGATAATGATGAAAATGAATAGCTTCGATAGACAGCAGGAGTTAGAAAAATTTCCCCTGAGAGAGATTGAAGGTGTTAGAAGATTGTGACAAGAGCATTAGTTCAAAGGTATTCTCATTTGTATTTTAGTTATTGTAAGTTGTAGAAGGTTAGATTCTTGTTTCATACCATAACCTGTAAATGATCCGGATTCAAGGGGTTATTTATCTATTTCTTTATTTTATGTAAAGATTGTTTAGTGACACCAAATTTTGACCCCGGATTTGGGGTGTTACATCCGATCTACCTCCGTCCGCCACCATGATCTAACACCAAAATTTTCGATCCATCTTCAATCACTATTTATATTACAGAAATCACTAACTTGTATAATATGAAATTTTGAAGAAGATCAGAGTTGAATATATAGGGCGCAAAGGTGTGGTGAGTGAAGTTTTGAACGGTTACTGTGAAATATGAGGGGGCATATATGAAATATAAAATCATTGACAATTACTAGCAACAACCACCAATATTCAATAAACTCACCAGATCTGAAATTTGAACTTGATATATAAATACAAATACTAAATCTTATGAAATAAATCACTAGATCTATACTTTAATCACTAAATCGTACGACGACAATCACTGATTTGTATAACACAAATCACCAACTTGTGTTATAAAGATTACCATATAGTATATACAAGGTACACCAGACAACAACCATAATCTCAAACAGAAATCACTACCTATAAGTATTAATACAATAATTACTAGGTGTGAGGAGTGATAAGTGGCATTTTATACCACTTAGAATGTCTTAAAATAGCTTAAATTGGTGTCTTGAAATCAAGTATTTTATGTATTTGATGCGTTTTTCTAGTGTTTGTGCGTTTCAGGGTAATAGCTGCATTTCGGGGGAGTAATCATCAATAATAAGCCTTGGCATGTGTCTAGCATTGCGAGAGGAATGAGAAGAGCAGATTACAGCGAAGAAACGGAGCAAAATCAGATATTTTCCAGTAGGGGTCTGAGCGCCAGCTCAGCTATGCTGAGCGGCCGCGCAGGAAGCTGAGCGCCCGCTCAGCTATGCTGAGCGCCCGCTCAGCTATGCTGAGCGGCCGCGCAAAGACGGGAAATTAAAATATCTATTTTAGACTTCTACTTCTTTTTGGCTTCCAACTTCTGTGTAATCTGAGTTTTATGGGACTCCTATATAAGTAGATTCAGAGACGTTTCACGTGTGTTGGATCGTTGTATTAATCGAGGAGCGAATGAGATAAGAAAGAAGACCGTTTTAGCACACCGCAACGAAGAGGAAGCATATTTTCTTGTGATTCTTTATTTCATTGTAACATTGGATGCTAGTTTTCTTTGCTTTGAACCTATTTACTCTTGTGACGTACTCTCGTTTAATATAATTAGTTTAGTTATTATTCTCTTGTGTTTATTTATCATGTTTTCATATGAACCCATGATGACGATAAGTGCTATCATGGGCTAATCGTGATCATGGGGTCGTAACGGATTTACTATGGAATTCTTTAGTTAGTTGTTTAATACCTTAGTGTGTGATGATTGTATGATATCTAGTATTGGTTGTGCGTATTTCGTCTTATGTGCGTCACGAACATATAAGATAGGGTGTTAATCTCTTGTGAAGCGACGGTGGATCTCGAGATTTAGAACTTGCCATGCTAGCATAGGTTCATGTATGATGTTGCATGATTAGTGGGTAACTCTAACCGTTTTATTCGCCCTGTGTAATCAAAAGGAATAACTTGTGCTTAAATCATTATGTTGTCAATTTCTGTAGGCATATAGGGACTCAACATAATTGATGCATATTCAACTTCTATCTTAATTGTGGATGTTTGGTAGAATGGTATTAGTACAATGAAAGTTGGCTTTTATCAGTTTCGTGTTATTTGATTAATATCATCACTATTGCATGCTAAGGGTAATAACAATAACTATTGAAGGAAGTAATAATGAAGTTGTGATCTCATGAGTGTTTTAATATTGTTAATTCGAAGTGTTAATTAAGTGGTTAATTTTAGTAGTTAATTGTAGTTAATAATTAGTTAACAACTCTAAGTGTTATTGTCTTAACATTGAGAAGTAAACATACATTGGTGAGTGAGTTTAAACATAATTAGTATGAGTCTCTGTGGGAACGAACTAGAAAGTATTCTATATTACTTGCGAACGCGTATACTTGCGTGAATATTAGCGCGTATTTTCGCTCTAACAAAGTTTTTGGCGCCGCTGTCGGGGACTCGGCGTATTTGTTTAGTTTATGTACTTACCATCATTGGTCGTTAGGACTCAGTGATTAAGACGTGTTACTTATTATTTTCGGTTGTGTTTCAGGTACTTTAGCGAGCGTTTATGCAAACTCGTTCTCGTACTCGCAAGAGGACTTTAGATACAGCAGAGGAGACAGACGAAGTTCTTGGTATTCCGGAGAAGATAGATTTTGAAGATTCGGATTCAGGAAGTGAGCAGAAAGAACCAGTAATCATGGGTGATCGTATTGTTCCGGCCGATCCAGCTCTTATGGACTTTTCTCGGCCTAAAATTGATGACATTCAGTCAAGCATTCTTCATCCGGCTATTCAAGCTAACACCTTTGAAATCAAGCCGGGCACTATTCAAATGGTGCAGAATTCTGTTTCTTTTGGAAGAGCTGCGACTGAAGACCCCAACATGCACATAAGGAATTTTGTCGAGATCTGCAATACTTTCAAATATAATGGCGTGACTGATGAGGCTATCAAGCTGAGGCTTTTCCCATTCTCACTGAGGGGCAAAGCTAAGGACTGGTTACATTCTGAACCAGCTGGGTCCATGACTACTTGGCAAGATCTTGCGCAAAAGTTTCTGGTGAAGTTTTATCCAATGGCAAAGACTGCTGCTATGAGGAGTGCTCTTACTCAGTTCGCGCAGCAACCTACAGAATCTATGTGCGAAGCTTGGGAACGCTACAAGGAAATGTTGAGAAAGTGTCCACATCATGGAATGCCCGATTGGATGGTGATCACTGGTTTCTATAATGGTTTGTGGGCTCAATCTCGGCCCATGCTCGATGCAGCAGCTGGAGGCGCCTTGTGGGCCAAAAGCTATACTGAGGCTTATAATCTCATCGAGACTATGGCTGCAAATGAGCATCAAAACCCAACTCAGAGGATGATGCCTGGGAAGGTAGCAGGTATTCTGGAAGTCGATGCAGCCACCGTTATTGCAGCGCAGCTCCAAGCGCTGTCTATGAAGGTCGATTCTCTAGCTACCTACGGAGTCAATCAAATAGCTATGGTCTGTGAGCTTTGTGCAGGTTCTCATGCTACGGATCAGTGTTCTCTTGTCAATGAATCTGTTCCGTATGTGAACAATTATCAGCGACAACAGCAGCCTGTGCCAGCTACTTATCATCCTAGCAACAGAAATCATCCAAATTTCAGCTGGGGTAATAATCAGAATGCTATTCAGCCACCATATCAGCAAGGTGTGAGTAAACAGTTCAATCCACCTGGATTCCAGCAACCACAGCAGTATGCTCAAAGGCAATCATATCCTCAACAAGGAAGTGCAGCTGCACCCACTAGTGCTGATTTTGAGGAACTTAAGCTGTTGTGCAAGAGTCAGGCGGTTTCTATCAAGACCTTGGAAAATCAAATCGGTCAAATAGCTAATGCAGTGCTCAATCATCAACCTGGAACACTTCCCAGTGACACGGAAGTACCAGGCAGGAAGGAAGCTAAAGAGCAAGTCAAGGCTATTACCTTAAGGTCTGGGAAAGTTGCTGATGCTGAAAAGGCAAAAGAAGGAGAAGCTGAAGTTGGAGAAGAAGAAGCTAAGCAAAAGGAGAAAGCGGTGGAACCAAGGAAGACTACTGTTGAACACACTCTGCCTGAGGTTAATACAGGGGAGAAACAGCTCTATCCTCCACCACCTTTCCCTAAGAGATTGCAACAACAAAAGCTGGATAAGCAGTTCGGTAAGTTTCTGGAGGTGTTCAAGAAACTTCACATCAATATACCTTTCGCTGAGGCTCTGGAGCAAATGCCTAGTTATGTGAAGTTTATGAAGAGTATTATTTCAAGGAAGGTGAAACTGGATGACCTTGAGACCGTTGCTCTAACGGAAAAATGCAGCGTTGTGCTGCAGCAAAAGTTACCTCCAAAGCTTAAAGATCCAGGTAGCTTCACCATTCCTTGCACCATTGGCAAGTTGTCATTTGACAAGTGCCTTTGTGATTTGGGAAAAAGCATCAATCTGATGCCGTTGTCGATCTTTAAAAAATTGGATTTGCCTGATCCAAAACCCACCTACATGTCTCTACAATTGGCTGATCATTCTATTACTTACCCAAGGGGCATAGTGGAGGATGTGCTAGTCAAGGTGGATAAGCTCTTCTTTCCTGCAGACTTTGTTATTCTGGATTTCGAGGAAGATAAGAAGATTCCCATAATCTTGGGAAGACCCTTCTTGGCTACTGGTCGTACCTTGATAGATGTGCAGAAAGGTGAACTTACTATGCGGGTGCAGGATCAGGATGTGACCTTCAATGTATTCAAAGTAATGAAATTTCCTACAGAAGATGAGGAGTGTTTAAAAGTGGATGTGATTGATTCTGCGGTTACTTCAGAACTCGATCATATGCTAATGTCTGATGTATTAGAAAAGGCCTTAGTGGGGGATTTTGACAGTGATGATGAAGATGGCAACGAGCAATTACAATATCTTAATGCTTCTCCCTGGAGGCGAAAGCTGGACATGCCGTTTGAATCTCTTGGTACTTCTGACCTCAAGAATGCTGAAGGAAAGCTCAAACCATCAATTGAGGAAGCACCTACCTTGGAGCTTAAGCCATTACCTGAACATTTGAGGTATGCTTTTTTAGGTGATGCATCTATTTTACCTGTTATTATTGCATCTGACCTTTCAGGTAGTGAGGAGGACAAGCTTTTAAGGATTTTGAGAGAATTCAAATCAGCTATTGGATGGACCATAGCAGACATCAAAGGGATCAGCCCTTTATATTGCATGCATAAGATTCTGCTAGAGGAGGGTAGTAAGCCAACTGTTGAGTAACAGCACAGACTTAATCCTATCATAAAGGAGGTGGTGAAGAAAGAAATTCTGAAATGGCTGGATGCAGGCATCATTTATCCTATTTCTGACAGTTCCTGGGCGAGCCCCGTGCAATGTGTGCTTAAGAAAGGAGGTATCACTGTGGTAGCAAATGAGAAGAATGAGCTCATCCCCACTCGAACAGTTACAGGATGGAGAGTATGCATGGACTACCAAAAGTTGAACAAGGCCACGAGGAAGGATCATTTCCCTCTTCCATTTATTGATCAGATGCTTGACAGGTTGGCTGGTCATGAGTATTATTGTCTTCTGGATGGCTACTCAGGGTATAATCAGATTTGTATCGCATCAGAGGATCAGGAAAAAACTACCTTCACTTGTCCATTTGGCACGTTTGCTTTTCGCAGAGTTTCATTTGGGTTATGTGGCGCACCGGCCACTTTTCAGAGATGTATGATGGCTATATTCTCTGACATGATTGGAAATAATGTCGAGGTGTTCATGGATGACTTCCCCGTCTTTGGACATTCGTATGATGAATGTTTGAATAATCTTCGTGTCGTGCTCAAAAGGTGTGTGGAAACTAATTTGGTGCTCAATTGGGAAAAATGTCATTTTATGGTGTGTGAAGGCATTATTCTTGGGCATAAGGTCTCTAGCAAGGGTCTTGAGGTGGATAAAGCCAAGGTGGGAGTCATTGAAAATCTTCCACCACCTATTTCTGTGAAAGGAATCCGTAGTTTTCTTGGTCATGCGGGTTTTTATCGGCGGTTCATCAAGGACTTTTCGAAGATATCTAAGCCATTGTGCAACTTGCTTGAGAAAGATGTGCCTTTCAAATTTGATGATGAATGTTTGACGGCATTCAAGACTCTTAAGAAGAGTTTAATCACTGCGCCAGTTATTACAGCACCGGATTGGACAGAGCCTTTTGAGATGATGTGTGTGTTAGATATATTTGATAATGTCATGGCTAATATGTTTTATGTTTAGCTTTCAGATCTTATTTGAACAGGATAAATCAGTACTTAACTGTTGATCAGTACTTATACTGGAAGTCAGGACTTAAGGATATCAGTACTTATGTTATCAGGAGATAATCATCAGAAGATAGATATCAGAACTTAAGTGTTGAAGGACGATCAGATAAGGACAGTAGCTGATTAAAGGAAAGAAGATTAAGATAAACATAAGAAGAGATATGCATGAAGAAGGAATTTTGTAAAGAATGGAATACTTGGAAGAAAAGATATCTGATTGATATATTTTAGGAAGCAGAATTATATTCCATATCAATTAGCGATTATCTTGTAACTGTGTAGTATATAAACACAGACATAGAGTTTACACTATAAGTGTTATCATTATTAGAAAAGATTATTCATTATAACCCTAGCAGCTCTCGTGATATTTGTTCATCACTGAGAGGTAACAGTTCCATACTGTAACAGAGTTTATTGTTTCAATAAAGTTTGTTTTCTGTTACTTAAGTTCTTAAAGTTCGATTTGAGTGTACTATACACTGTATTCACCCCCTCTACAGTGTGTGTGTGACCTAACAATTGGTATCAGAGCCTATCTGTTAACATACATACAGTTAAAGATCCAAAAACAATCATGTCGGACACAGAAACTCCAACTAAGCCTACCAAAACTGAGGAACCACCAAAGACACAAATTCAGAGTCGGTATGAGACCATCAGAGTTCCCATACTGAGACCATCTGAATATCCCATATGGAAGGTAAGGATGACCATGTTCCTGGAAGCAACAGATCCAGAGTACCTTGATAGAATCAAGGAAGGCCCTCACAAACCAACCAAGCTCGCTGTTGCAGTTGCAGGTGAAGCAGCAAAGACCGTACCAAAGGAGAAAAGTGATTATACTGCTGAAGACATAGCATCAATTTCTAAGGATGCTAAGGTACGACACTTACTGCATAGTGCCATTGATAATGTAATGTCAAACAGGGTAATCAACTGCAAGACTGCTAAGGAGATATGGGATGCTCTGGAAATAAGGTGTCAGGGAACTGACACAATTAAGAAGAACAGGAAGACAATACTCACTCAAGAGTATGAACACTTTGACTCAAAGACTAATGAGTCATTGAATGATTTATATGATAGATTTGTCAAACTTTTGAATGATTTGTCATTGGTTGATAAAGAGTATTATCTTGAAGATTCAAACCTTAAGTTCCTGTTAGCTCTTCCTGAATGCTGGGATTTGAAAGCAACGACAATAAGAGATAACTACAATCTTGATGAAACAACTCTTGATGAAATCTATGGAATGCTCAAGACTCATGAGCTGGAGATGGAACAAAGAAGCAAGAGGAAAGGAGGAAAGTCAAGGACAGTTGCTCTTAAGGCTGAAGAAGAATTCCCCAAAGCAGCTTCCTCAAAGAAAGACAAGGGTAAAGCTCTTTTCATAAAGTCTGATACTGAGTCATCAAGTTCTGAGAGTGATGATGACTCAGATTCTGATAGCTTGCCTGAGACTGATGCTGATGAGGAGATGATGAAGCTGTGTGCTCTTATGGTGAAAGGAATCACAAAGATTGCATACAGGAAGTTCAGGAAGGGAAAGAAGTTTTTCAGGAAAGGCATAAGTTCTAATAAGAAGAATTTCAGAAGATCTGAAGGCAGAGGAGGAAAGTCTGACAGAGGAGATTACACCAATGTTAAATGCTATAACTGTGGTGAGAAAGGCCACATATCTCCTGATTGCAAGAAGGTAAAGGGTGACAAAGGCAAGGCTCTTGTCAAAAAGCAGAAAAGCTGGACAGACACCTCAGACTCTGAAAGTGAGGAAAACTATGCATTGATGGCAAATGCTGATAAAGAAAGTGTTGAGAGCAGTTCTGAAACTCCTGAAATAAAGGTACCTCAGACTACTTATGCTTTTCATACTGATGATATTAATGAGTTGAGAAGATATCTTAAAACCATGTTTGTTAGTTATAGAGATCAAACTTTAACATGTGAAAGATTAACTTCTAAAAATTTTGCATTTAAGAAAAGAAATGATTTCTTAGAAAAAGAGTTAGTCATGTTCCATCAAACTCAGAAGGATAGAGATGATGCTTTTTATGTTAGGAATGAAGTGCTAAAAATAAATGAATCTCTAAAAACTGAGTTAGAAAAGGAAAGAGAGATTATCAGGACTTGGACTAACTCTGGCAAAACAACTCAAAATTTGCTAAGTAGTGGAAACTGGAAAGAGGGCTTAGGTTATGGAGAAGATAAGAATGATAAAGGAACTGAAGAAATTAAGTCTGTTGATAAGCAAAAGCCAAAGTTAAAACCTGTTAAGTTTGTAACTGTAAAGTCTGAAAATGAAAAATCAGAAGTTACAAAGAAATTAACTTCTGACAAACTAAAACAGGAAAAGACAGCTGAAGTGAACATAGGCTTAATGACAAAGAAGCAGCTTAAGCATAAGCTGAAAGATGTTAAGAATGCAAACAAGGTAAAATCACCTAGGAAAAATAGGAATGGAAAGGAAGGTGTGAATAAAAGCAATAATTATAAACCTGTTCCTGATGCTTCTAGGAAAACATGTCATAACTGTGGAAGTTCTAACCATCTGGCTTCTTTTTGCAGGAAGAATAAGAATATTAACTCCTTACCTTCAAAGTCAGGAGTTAAGAGTCAGTCTGTTAGATACAAACCACAAAATCCTTGTTTTCATTGTGGTAGTTTATGGCATTCCATTTATACTTGTAAGGAATATCATAGCTTGTACTATGATTATTATCAAATAAAACCTTCTTTGAAGAAAGTTTCCATTGTTCCTTCTAGTGTAAATCCTGATTCAAAGTCTAATAGTGTAAGTTCTGATAAGAAAAATGTTAACATAAACTCTGATGCTAAATCCGCTGCAAATGTTAACAAACTTAATAAGGCCAAAGGATCCAAGCAAGTCTGGGTCCTTAAAACTAATAATTAGTGGTCTTTGTGATTGCAGGGCAACAGGAAAAATATTCTAGTTCTGGACAGTGGATGTTCAGGACATATGACTGGAAATAAGGCACTGCTATCAGACTTTGTGGAGAAAGCTGGCCCAAGTGTTTCTTATGGAGATGGCAACATTGGAAAAACATTGGGATATGGCAATATCAATCTTAGAAATGTCATAATTAAACAAGTAGCTCTGGTCTCAGGACTTAAACACAACCTACTGAGTATAAGTCAAATCTGTGACAGAGGTTATTATGTTGATTTCTTTGAATAACACTGTGAAATTATGAGTAAATCTAAAGGCAAGGTTGTTCTGAAAGGATACAGGCGTGGTAACATTTATGAAGCTAAGCTTTCAACAAGTACTGATGGTTCTGCAATCTGTCTGATGAGTAGACCATCAATTGAAGAAAGCTGGAATTGGCATAAGAAACTCTCTCATTTAAATTTCAACAATATAAATGAACTGGTCAAGAAAGATCTTGTGAGAGGATTGCCAAACACAGTATTTGCTCCTGATGGTCTTTGTGATTCATGTCAGAAAGCCAAACAAAGAAAATCTTCATTCAAGAGCAAGACTGAATCATCAATTCTTGAGCCTTATCATCTACTACATGTTGATCTATTTGGTCCAGTAAATGTCATGTTTATTGCAAAGAAGAAGTATGCGTTGGTCATAGTGGATGAGTTCACCAGATACATATGGGTGTATTTCTTGCATACAAAAAGTGAAACTGCATCAATCTTGATTGATCATGTCAAACATCTGGAAAAAATGGTCAAAGATTCTGTGAAAGTTTTAAGGAGTGATAATGGCACTGAGTTCAAGAATTTGATAATGGAAGAGTTCTGCAAAAGCCATGGAATAAAGCAGGAATTTTCTGCTCCTGGAACTCCACAGCAAAATGGAGTTGTTGAAAGGAAGAATAAAACTCTCATTGAAGCTACACGTACAATGCTTGAAGAAGCAAAGCTTCCAACCTATTTCTGGGCTGAAGCTGTGTAGACTGCTTGTTTTACTCAAAATGCAACACTCATTAACAAGCATGGAAAAACACCATATGAGATGGTGAAGAAAAAGGAGCCAAATCTGAAATACTTTCATGTATTTGGATGCAAGTGTTTTGTTCTCAAGACTCATACTGAACAGCTTATAAAGTTTGATCTAAAAGCTGATGAAGGAATCTTTGTTGGATATCCACTTTCCACAAAAGCCTTCAGAGTCTATAATTTGAGAACAAAAGTAGTCATGGAATCTATCAATGTCCCTTTTGATGACAAGAAGATTACTGGTCTTGAAGATTTCATTGACCATGATCAGCTGAGATTTGAAAATGAAGACTCAAATTCTGATACTGAAAATCCTGAAAGTCTAAGTCCTGATACTGTAAACTCTGATGGAATAAACTCTGATGTTATTGAAACTGTGGTGGCTACGCCAAGGGAAGATGCACCGATGCAGGGGGAGCATACTCAAGATCTTACCAAAGCTCAAGAAACATCAGAACATACATCTGGCTCTTCAAATTCTGATTCGTCAAGTTCTGATAAGCCAAGTTCTGATAGTGCTGAAAATTTAAATACTGAAGACTCCAACTCAGAGAGCATAGTTTCAGGGGGAGCATCAGAAAATGAAAACGAAGATAGCATGGATCATGGGGGAGCATCCAGTTCTAGAGAAAACCTTCCATCTGCAAGGAAGTGGACAAAATCACATACACCTGATTTGATAATTGGAAATCCTGATGCAGGTGTCAGAACTAGAATAGGTACTTCAAATGAATGTCTTTACAATTCTTTTCTCTCTCAGACTGAGCCAAAGAAAGTGGAAGAAGCTCTTCAAGATGCTGATTGGGTGCAAGCAATGTAGGAAAAGTTGAATGAATTTGAAAGAAACAAAGTCTGGACCCTAGTGCCAAGACCAAAGAATAGATCTGTTGTTGGTACAAAGTGGGTATTCAGAAACAAAACTGACAGTGATGGCATAATTACAAGGAATAAGGCAAGGCTGGTTGCAAAAGGATATTCTCAACAGGAGGAAATTGATTATGATGAAACATTTGCACCAGTTGCTAGGTTAGAAGCCATAAGGATATTCTTGGCTTATGCTGCTCACAAAAAGTTTACTGTCTTTCAAATGGATGTGAAAAGTGCTTTTCTCAATGGAGAATTGGAGGAGGAGGTATATGTTGAACAACCTCCAGGTTTTGTAGATACCAAACATCCAGATTATGTCTACAGGCTTGATAAAGCACTTTATGGACTTAAGCAAGCTCCTAGAGCATGGTATGAGACTTTAGCTCAGTTTCTTCTGGAAAGTGGATTCAACAGAGGGACAATAGACAAAACACTGTTCTACCTCAACCATGGAAAAGACTTACTTCTGGTCCAGATTTATGTTGATGATATCATTTTTGGATCTACAAATGACAAACTTTGCAAGAAGTTTGCCAAACTAATGCAGTCAAGATATCAGATGAGTATGATGGGGGAACTTAGCTATTATCTCCCAGATTTTGTTCCATGCGATACTCGTATATATAAGTCTGAATTACCTATTCTTATATAGAGTTTGGGAACTCAAGAATTGATGAAATTCTAAAATTGGATTTAATTTAGGGTTAAGATAGCACTTTTGTTGATATATGAATGAATATATTGATTCAACATCTGTATAAGGTGATTACATGATCTTTTTTCCATATTTTATGTTCTTTTTATGTTGTTTCGATTGTATCCACTCTGGTTTATGTCAAATGGCAATGTTAAGCAAATAACGAGTATATGGTTCTAATACTGTAGAGCAATATTGATATCGCATACCCCCCCCCAATCTTTTGCTTTAATGCGTTTGATTTCTTAGTAATTTTTGTTTTTCAAATATTGGGTTTTGTTATTTATGTTGATGTAGATTATTTGTAGTCGCGTAGTTGTAAATGACATTCCTTTTGTGGGTTAAATTATGCACATGTTTAAGGGGTTAGGGTTTTGTGGGCATTTTATAATGGGTTTTATGAGGTGTTTAATTAAGATGTTACTTATCCATACATGAAGCCGAGCTCTAACTTTGAATTTAACTTTGCTTAATTATCCATCGAATGCAGGCCATAATTTTACCAGATGTTACTAATATTTAATAATTACTGAAAATAAGATATTTATCCGTGCTTGACAGTTACGCAATTAATTCATTCTAATTATTATCATTTAGGTCACAATTAAGCTTTATAAAGTTCGATAATGTGAATATAAAATTACAAGATTCCTCTTATATTAGGAATTTCTAAGGACGATAATTATATTAGTGGTTGAACAATTATTGTATCACTCAAATTGCATGGACTTGTTGAGTTTTAAAGAATTAGTAACGAAGAGTAGCCATAATGTGTAAGATTACTTTATATGTAATTATCAAACACAACATCAGGCATCTGGACTTAATCTGCAATTGAAAAATGGGTAGAATGTAATTGATTGCATAACAATGCAAACACGTATAAGTGAAATTAACATGTAGCTGCTAGCATATACATATTATTTTAGTTAATATCTAAAATTATGATTGTCAAGTCATGTTTGGCATTAGAATCATGTAGCACAATAATCATCTAAGAAGCAGATCGGTCAAAGAAAAGTGTCATGAGTCATTTCTCCAGGTAGCAAGCCTGCATTCTATTTTTTAAAGGTATACACTCCTTAAAATGATACTATAATTAAGCAAAAACTTTTAAAACTAATCTGTATATGACTAATAATATTTCTGTCAATAAAGTAGACAGTGTAAAAATATAGGGAATCAAGTTTCACAGAATTCATTTTAGTTTAAAAAAGCTTACCTAATTCTCTCTAAGTAGAATAACAGGCACACTTGATTCCCATTCTACCAAAATTAAGTAACAGATAAGTAACTTGCTCAGATTATGCTCACTCATGAAATGAAAACAAGGCAAAGGCCGTACTACTATTTATGATTATAAGTTTTGGTGGTAAATACTTGATGAACTGACTAACATCCACTTAATTTTTGTTTAGGTAATTGATGGGCCATATGATGGGGAGAAATTTAAATTTACTGTTCAAACAATATTATCTGATAAGAGGTTTGACTAAAATATGAAAATGTAGTACTCCACTGATTTACAAAACAATTTCAAGTGCGCGGGTGATTAAAAATCGGTATTATAGGTTTTATTATTTAGTAAAGGTAACATATGTTAATAACTGAAATAAAAACTCTATATATTTTTGTTTTCAAATATGGGAGATGTTTGTACTTTATTTTATGGTACAGTTGTGATGGCAATATAATTTAAGATCGATAATAAAGTTTAATAAATAGACTTTGATCTCAGAAAGGATATTTCAGTTTCTTGGTTTATTAACTGGTTTTAATTTTTTTTCATTTGGTACAGTTTTCCTAAGAAGAAATTTTGCTTCAAAAGCAGGGCCTATTGCTTACCTAGTATGTCTTCATATATGTGCCTTATTATTGGCATGGCACATTTTAAACTATCACAAGGTACAAAACCTGTCACAGCAAAAATAACTTGTTGTCATAGGAAACACATCTTCGTGTAGTCTTTTTTGTAGAGAACATCAACAACATTGTTGGGATATGACCTTATTGTCTTAACCAGAGTGATATCAAATGTTTTTAAACGTTATTACTGTCCGTGTACTGTTATTTTATCCACACATTTGTAGCTCATATGTGATTGGTGAACGGGATAGCATCAACAAGTAACTTTGAATACCCCTCATTAAATTACAGTTTTAATAATTTTACGCAAGTGAGCATCCAGCATTTGAAAAGCAACCCAGCACATATTATCATATATACCATTTCATCTTTGGAAAATATAAGGAGCAGTGTTGTTACAAAAGATATTTGTGGAAAGAATGGTGTGTAATCACAAATATTTGTTTTTATTAAATAACAATTGTTATTTTTTGGTTTCTAGTTGACGTGTACAACTTAAGTATTATCCCAATTTTCCAGAAAATTATCAGATTAATACTCAACAAATTAAGATTTCATCATAACTCAGGCTATATGCATAATTATTTACGCTTTTTTCTTCATTAAAGAACCTCTAATCACCTCGCATGCATATTATATACATTCACATGATGAAGAACATGTACATTTCATAATTAATTTACTTATTGCTCTATTAATCAGATTCTCGCTACGAAAATGAGTATAAATAGTTTCCTCTAAAATATGCTTCAATTTATTTGGAGAGATTTATGTAGCTTCTTGGACAGAACCATTTGTAACGATAATTGAAGCTTCAAGGAATAAGTATTGAAAATACTTTTTTGTCGCACGTTTGACTAGTTAGTTTTTGCGTTCAGTTATTGAGGCTTCCACTAGTCAAATTCGGCATGTATTCATGAAATAAGTTTGTTCAATGATTTGTTATCCCATGTATCTATTACAAAATGGGTGCTTATGTATAAATAATTATTGTTTATTTTCACATGGCCAGGTGACATGGCTACACCTTCCAGAAGAAGTGGTAAGTCGCGTCTCCTAATAATCTTATTCTATAAATGACTAGAAGATTGAATAGTATATGATAAAATAATGCAATTAAAATTCATTAAAATAAAAAACTCCAAAAACAACAAGATTTAAGTAAAAGATTGCAAACCATCCTCTACTATTAGTTATCTCCCCAGAGGTCTAAAAGTTGTAGAAAGATTCAATAATAAAGTGTTGCACAACAAATAGTAGACAATATGTAAATATTAAAATTTCGACAAAGTAGTTATGAAACTTAGAAAGTTATACCGTAAAACCTACCAGTTTGAGCCCTAAATGTTAAAAAGTTACAAAGAAAACTACAGACAAAACGATCTTTTTAGGATTAGAACTATAATTGGCACCATGCTAGAGTACAATGATAATTATTATATATACTTTGAAATAAAGTTTTTAGCGTGGGGTGTAGCCTACACTCTCCCTACAAAATTTTGAACTCTAAACGATTTTGATTTATTTTCATTAAATTATGATGTGTTCCATGGGCTTACCTATATAATTCAGTTTATATTATAAGCTACGTGGTAAAGCATGCATTGAGGTGGTTATTCAATGCTGACATCAGTTGATAGTAGATTCAGTTTGTAATAATTGTAGGACTTCCATGTGAGAATTGTTAGTGTTACTACATCATGAATGTTTCCGTTATGTCTAACTTTGTGATATTGACAGCCGTACAGGCTTACACTAGAGCTAAATGTGCCTCATGAGCCAAACTAGAGCTAACCCAAGTTCGTTATCGAGGGGATTTTTTTAGAAAAATATTGTGCTTAAAATCAGGTTTGTGCCCATTTTATTAGGCTGAAATTGAAACTTCTAGCTTCTGGTTATAATATTAGAATTTACCTCAATTTTTCATGTAATATGCAGTATTATAGTGTAGTTTAAGGCAAAATTTGGACTTAAGCTGATAAGAATTTATACCGTGTACATAATAATAATAGTTTCTATGAATTTTGGCTTGATGTTTGAATGGATAATATGTTTTCAACGAAGCTACGACATAAATACATGTTTCACGACATTTGTTAAAATTGTTATGTTCTTCATTTTTTAATCGAAAACTTAAAAATATTCTAATTTTATGTGTACACATGACAGAGGGTCGTCCTCTAATTGTGGTGACTGGGGAGGTTTTTTAGCGCAGATTATCAAGGCAGTGATTTAATGTTTCATGGCCAAAACGTAAATTGTAGCTACAGGTTTCGGTGTATATAATCATTGGCGCACCGCGCTGTTATTTGAATATTCGAGTGCTCATTGTACGCTTTGATCATATTTATCATTTGCCTATATATGCGGTAGATTTCATACTCATTCACGTTTTAATGGAAACTCAAGGACTGTCTTAACATATTTTCATTATTTTACAAGATGATGTCATTATAAATATGGTTATGAAGTGTGCACGTGTTCTAGAATTCAAATGCCCAAATTCAATACACCGACTGTTGAGTGTTTGAACAAGTATACTACTGGTTCTAATCCTATTGACTTTCAATATAAATTTTAATATTAGATATTATATAATATATAAATAAATAGATTATATATATTCGGATAGAATTATTAACGAATCGAATCATATCAAATTCATATCTATTATTTATCGAATTGGATATTTTTTGGATCGAATTTATTTTTTATGGATCCATATTCTCTTCATTAGCTACTGGAACAGACTGAATCGGACCGAATATCCGATCCATTGACAGCTCTAATTGTCACTATGTCTCATTGTATTGAGTTTTGCTAACCATGACTACAGGATCACTTAGTTTTATCTTCATCTCAAAGGAATTAATTTTATCACAATCATAAATGATTACCCTGGTTCCTTATTTATTGAATTAGTTGACTTATTGCTTTACATATAATCAAAGTAAATTTGACCTCTTCCGAACTATAGCCCACCATTTAAGTGAAGATATTTCACTTAATTTGACCTCTTTCGTGCTACCTAATGGTAATCAAATTATGCATGTGTATTATAGATTTATGACCTCTTCATAATTTTTTTTTCTTTTCATAGGGATTTTTAAATTACGGGGTGCTTATTTTGATTATTGCAAACAGAAGACGAGGCCACAAAAGGCGTTAAGGGAACAAAACGTTGGCCCCTACTGCTCTCTGCTCACTATTAACTCTTCTACGTAACACAATAAACATCATTCTAACAAATATCTTCAGCTCCATTTTAAAGTGGGGATTTTTCATCTGTTTGTAAATTCCCTCATTACGGTTCTTAACATTTATCAACCCCATGACTCCATTTTCCAGTATTTGCAAAATCTCAGCGGCCACGCAAGTCCGCAGATTAGAAGAAAAAAAATTAGTATGACATTATTCTAGCTTGTTTCCATTTCTTATCATCACTTTATTCATGCTACATGTTCAATGATTATTGATGGTGCACTTACTATTACTCTCACCCGAATTTTCATGCTATATGCATATGTGAGAACCATTGTTAGAACATGACCCGTGCCATGCACGGGTTTCCATACTAGTTAAAAACTAAAAGGGGAAACTAAAATTTCTAAGCCTAATCATAAACATTTCATCATAAATAGTAATCATCATCAAATCACCATCACAGTCCCTAACATTTCATCCTCGTAATTTCATTGAATGAATTTAAATTACTATATTAGACATGAAAAGATTCTTATAACCTCTAAATGTTCCTTCATATGTGCCGCTGATCACATCAAGTCCATGTAATTCAAAAAACTGACATCATAAATGACATGTTAATGACATGACATATTTGAATGAAGTTACGATCAAATCAATAGATCCCTCTGATCTTGTCTCATTGCCTCATCCCATTCAACCTAAACCAATATTTCAAAATCATCCATTTCAATCTCTTTTATAATGAGCATTTCGATATCAGTTTATATACCCAAAAATTAGGGTTTATAATCACAAAGATCGCTTGAAGAAAATGAAGTCAAGATAAAAATCAAAGAAGACTACATTGTCTACTGCTATTAATAGTTGTAAAATCATCCCCCATCAATATCTTCTATTAACAGGGACCGAGATATATTGTAATATTTTCACTACTTTAATAATTGAAAGCAATGGAAGTAATAAGTTGAATTAGGGCCAAATCTAAATTTATGGGTCTTTATAATGTGTATTCATCGGCACACAATAAGCACTAACTCCTTAAAATTTGTCTTATTTTTATTGGTGAAATTGATGTAAATGTAGGAAGCTCCATCAATATTTAAAATTGAATAATAAAATAAAATTTGTCAAATAATTTTTTATTGCGTGCCTACGCTACGTGCATCATTGAATAACCGTGCTTTATAACGTAAAAGGTTAAAATAAATTGGAGGGTATATAAACCTTCATATATATTTTAAATCATCATCACTTTTACTTTATAAACAAATTTGAAGTGAATTTGTTAAGAAGAAATTGAGGTTTGCTTGCAATTGGTATATTCTTTTAGGTGAAACCCGAATACTCTAAAAGTTGGAGAAAGATAGCAATCTATGAATTATCCACAAACATAAATAAATTCCATGGGATCTGAAAGTAGAACAGGTAAATATACAGGACAACGAAAAAAGATTATAGCATAATATAGATATGTAGGTAGTGGTCCATCCGGCTTAGAGCAACTCCAAAAGGCTCTCTACTCAGGCTCTTTGGTTAAATTCTAAGAAGGTTGAACTAAAAAGTGTCTCCAACGCACTCCTTAATCATCCTCAAATTGTTAGGATCTCCATATCTCTACTCAAAATTGAGAAGCATAATAATAAGTATTTATTTCTCTCATTCTTCTCCATCATTTTCTTCCATTTTTATATGACAAAGCATCCTTTATCTTTTCTTTTATGATTTTTATATATGAGATGTTATCAAGGACTTTGCATTGTTGTCCAAGAGTTATTATGGGAAGTTGATGTATCTTTTATTGGTCTTTTCTGGTTATTATAACTGTATAGCTATTAGACAGAATGTGGAAGTGCTCTGCATTTCTTTATTAGTTACCTTATGTTTGCAGTTGGTTAGTTTATCAAGTCATGAATATTTCACATATATGTATATAATAGAAAATAGGATAAAATAATAGATAAAAATGGAATTTAGGGAGAACTGTTAGAGATAAAAAAATAATTGTATCTTAAGTAACTAGGAGACATTTTAATAATATTATTTATGAGGGGGATGGAAAGTTATTGTTGCAGTTGCTCTTATTTCTAGCTAGTAAATATATTGCATACACTAGCTCACATGTAAAGATAGCCACTAGATTTAAGAATATTTACAATTACGGGTATTCCATTCCCTCTTTGCCAAGAAGTTCCTGCATAATGGCACGTGTCAACATGTTATCGGGTGTTTAACAAGTGGAAGGTATGAATTCACAACTTAAATACTCAAAAGTAGGGTTGTTCACGAACCGAGCCGAGTTTTGACGTTAACGAGCCAATCTTTCATTTTTTTCTAACGAACCGAGCCGAGCCGAGCCGAGCTTTCTTATCAAACAGAATATCGTGTTCGAGCTCGAGCTCGTAATCTAACGAGCCGAACACAGCTTGTTCGCGAAAAAATACGAGTCGAGCCGAGTTCGAGCCGTAAACGAGCAGCTCGTTAATCAATTAAAAAAACAATTTTATTTGCCCAACCCAAGTGACAAGTCCAATCCAACCATCAAAATATCTAGACAAAAATCCTAAATTTTATTCTCTCTTTCTAATCTCTGTATCGACCTTCCTCTTCCCTCTGACCTCTCATCTCTTTTATATTCCTAATCCCTTTCTTTTTTAGTAAACTAATTACGCAACTCTATGTATTTACATATTCTTGTATTGCATCTGTACTTGTTTTAGACTTGAATTATTGAAATGTTTTTTTTTATGTTTTTCTTGCTTTAGGTTTGGTCTTGATGGGTTATGAATTTTTCGATTAGTTTTGTATAATTGTATGTATATCAGTATATGTATGGAGGTATGGGGGGTGAAGCCTTTGTCTTAGTATTAGCAACCATAGGTAATTTCTGCAAAGGGTTCTCTAAATCTTCACCATTAAAGTCTAAAGTTTGTATAAATCGCCATGTCTTCTTCACGGGTAAGGGCTAGTACATCTTACTCATCTATCAGTATTATATAAATATTCTGAAAATATTGTATATCTTCGAGTTTTAACGAGCCAAACTCGAGCCGAACGAATTCGAGCCGAGCTCGAGCCGAAACTAAAAGCTCGGCTCAAGCTTGTTTTTTTAACGAACACATTTTTATGTTCGAACTCGAGCTCGAATTCTTAACGAACTGAGCCTTTACCTAGCCGAGCTCGAGCTTGTTCGCAAACAGCTCTATTCGTGAACAGCCCTACTCAAAAGAGTTGCTTTTCGCTGTTTTTTTTGTTGCTCACTTGGCATGTGTACTTGTAATCTAGTACCTCCTTATTCGGCATGTCTCCCACCGCATCAGGCTCACAGTACGTATCGATATCATCGTCTTTACAGCAATACTAGTGGTATGGTGAATATAACCCCACCATAATTACAAGAAGATTGATATTTATAAAATTACTAGTTTTAATCCCGAACGATACATGAGTTCCCATTAATATAGATATCTTTAAAATTTTATTGGTCTAATTTAATCATAATATTAACTTTAATATATTCATATAAATATATTATAATAGATTTATGATTAAAGTAAAAACATAGTTAGAAAGAAGTTTCGTTTGTATTTTAGAATAAGTTGTGGTTGTAGTTTAGGATGATAAGAACACTGTCTAATATTTCTGCAATTTAGTAATTTAGTAGATATAAAACACAATTTATTTTTAATTTTAATAACCAAAAGGAGGGATAACCGTTAAACCAAATTATATCTCATTCCGGATATTATATTATAGTAAAGTATCCTCATTTTATTAATACTAGTTTAAATCCTGTGCGATGAACGGCTTCCGTTAATATAAATATCTCTAAAATTTTATTGGTCTAATCATATTATAACATTAACTTTAATATATTCATATTATTATATGATAATAATAGATTAATAATTAAAATAATAAATAATAAAAAGAAATTGTATTTATATTTTAGTAGGATAAGTTGTGATCGTTGTTTAGGATGATAAGGACAGTGTTTAATATTTTAGCAATTAATTAGTAATTTAGTAGAGATGTAAAACTTATTAGCGTAGTTTAATTAAAAAATATCAGCATAATGGAAAAAGAATAAGACCATGTATTACTATTTGTATTATAATGGTCCGTAAAGTACTACTTTTTAAATGTGTAATATGGTTAAGAATAGTTATAAAATTATACCCCTTCAAGTATAAAACCCCTAATTTACGATATATTTTTAGAATTTCAAATTTTAAAAAAATAGTAATATGTAATTCATAATCAAATTATGTGCCTAATCTGTTAGTGTAACAACCCGACTTTTTGGATCATTAATCTTGAATAAAAAATTAAAACAAAACAAATTTAATTGAAATTCTATTACAAAAGTCACTATTATAAAATCTGAGTTAACGGATGTCCAAAATTCAATCTACTCCAATCCTACGTCCTCGAACTCCAATGTTATCCAACTCGAATATTACACGAAACTTGAAATTGCAGGTAATAAGTTATACAGCCCAGTAAGAAACTAATCGATCCAACTACTAGGCTAAGTAACATATACACATATAACAAAATACGATAATCTATATGATAAGATATACAAAACCAACATTTTCGATACATATTCTTATTCTTATTCAATACATATGATACACATAGCACATAATTAAATAAACCACTGCATATTGTGACCCCACAATAATACTCACTCCATAACACGTTATAGTCTTAAAGATGAAATTTAAACAGGTAACAGTCATTGAAATCCAAAAATTATAAGTTATTACACCTTAAAAGGGTTTCTGAATAAATTTACATGTTCCTTGCCATTATAACAATTCATAGATATTCATAAGTCTGGTACATCAAAAGTGTTAGGAATATGTGTATTAGTTTGATGATAAGTTCAGCAAAACACTTAAGTAGAAATCTAGTGTTTGTAGCCTCAACGGATAAGACCATCTTGTCTATCCGTTGAAGGAGTAGCCTTACTTAGCAATAAGTTTGGTATTGTAGCACATCTCACTTTCTGATTTCAAGCTGTAATTCTTAGATGTTGTTAGGAGATAATCAGTCATGTTGACTGCTAATGGATGTACAAATAGGAGGGCTAATTGTAAATATTTCATGCCTTGTAATTTTGTATAAGTGAAGAAGTGTCAACGGATATTGAAGACCTTCAACGGATAAGAAACTAAGCTTCAACGGATGTCTCTAATGCTTCAACGGATAATATCCATCAACGGATAAGTGTTTCAACGGATAAAGCTTCAACTGCTAGAGCATCAACGGATAAAGCCATCAACGGATGAAAGCTTCAACGGATGCACTGCTAGAGCATCAACGGATAAAGTCATCAACGGATGAAAGCTTCAACGGATGCTCAGTCTCATAGCAGTTGATAGTGACAGTTAACAAAGCTGACAGAGGCACATGGATTGACAGAAATGTGGTAGCCTATTTCAGGAATAGCAGAAAAAGCAGCCGTTTTTAGTCTGGTTCATAATGGAAAGTCAACAGATAATTCCATATTACACTGGATAAAAATGGAACAGAAACAAGTGGAGAACTATTGTCTTATTGTACTTTATCTTTGTCTTCACTTTTTAACTTGGTGTTATATAAACCAAGTAGTAGCTAGTAATTAGATGTGAATTTTCCTTGAGCTGTTTAGAAATATCAAGAGAGAAAATCATCTAGTTTGTACTAGGAAGCAGCTGTGATTTAATTTTGAATCACAGATTTTCTGAAATAACACATCTCTGGTGGAACAACAAATCCACCAGAAAAGTTTTTAAGTTCTTTGTGTTCATTACATTTGTGTTTAAATATATATCTGTCTGCATCAGCTCCAAGCAATTCACACATATTGATCAC